>NC_035440.2:37301759-37618071 GCF_002127325.2 Helianthus annuus | reverse complement strand
CTTTTGGACTTTAGATTTGCATTGACTACTTCAGGGGTCGATATATAAGATGATGCATTTTTTTTTGTTACCAGTCTTTCATTTTCTTGTCTCCCCCTAAGACTGGGAATACGATGTACATATCCCATTTTATATGTTATGGTGGTGCTATTGGTACATAGGCTGCACAACAAAATATATATAAAAAATGGAAACTTGGTTCTCTTCAGGAGACCAGTTGTAATGGGGAGTATTTGTGATAAGCAGTTGGTTTTGAATTGATATAATCAATCGACGAATTCCGTCTCGACTACGTATGCCTCTCACTATATTTCACATTGTGCCCAACAATGGTCCCTACAATTTGGGTTGTCAAAGAACCGTGTTAGACCATGTCAAAAAAAAACAACGTTCCATAGTGTTGGGCATATGCTACATACGGGTAGCTAAAAACTCACATGTAACCATGTATGAATGCCATAATCCACACAACTGTACATTTCAATGGTCCCATATAAGAGGGATTGTTTGTAGGAGTTTATTGTTTGGAATGGCAAATTTTTTTTTTTTTTTTTTTTTGCCACAAAAAAAACTAACTAGACATATGATAAGGCATTTTGGGAGCAATGTTTTTAGATTACTTAGAGGTGCTAAGGTACCGGTTAGCATGTTTGATAATCTTGATGACCTATTTGGTCATGCCATGTGGTGAACGTATAAATATTCTAGTAACTTTTGATTACTCACCGTATTTGATTTAATGGAATATTGTGGAAAATTAGTATCATTTCTAGTAACTTCTAATATAGTCTTCTTGGCCATATTTACTATATGATATATTTTAGATATTTGGTACATTTTCTTTTACACCATTCCAAGGTGATGACTTTTCATTCAAACATAGTGGAAACTTAATAAATTTCTTCGGTGTACACTAGAATATGATGCATTATGAATTACAAAATTCGATATCAGCGTGTAAACTATCGATGCTCTTCTGGAGCATTTAATATGCTATTAACACGTGAAATAGTATCAATAGCGTCTCTACCACGTGAAATATTATAGTTTTAGCCTTTGTTTAGAGGGAAAACATGTACTATTCATAAGGTTTTCCATCACTAGGCTATATGTTAGCCAAAAACGCCAAGTGCGATGAACTAAAGTTTGGGTTGAACTTGAAAAATCATTATTAAAACAAACGGGACTTTGTATACATTTGGGAGAACTTCGGGTTCTCAACATTGATTTAGGATTCATGTGAAATTCAGTATAAATGAGCATCAACACTAACTCAAATGAATTATTATCTATCAGTTTAAGTAACTAACATCATAGTAGTTTACTTATGAACAAGAGAACAAACATAAGAAAAAGATTTCCCTCATCTTTTACCATGATCATGACCTTTATAACGATCATTATATCATCACGTTCCCTTTTAGGGAATGGATTATAACCACACAACTTTCATAGTGCTATCATTACAATTGCTTTTGTTATGTACATGACCTCGACCTTTCACTAATCTATCATTGCATTTACCTTAAGGAATGGCTTAGAGCCACACAACCTTCATTCTGGTTGTTTCAAACCTTATATATATATATATTATTAATATTACTACTTTATAAGCATATTTGAGGTTTGATAAATGAAAATTGTTTTATTCAACCAATATAAATAATCTTTTCATCACATAACCTCAACTAGCCACATCAAAAGAGGCACATAGCCTACTAAGTATGCAAGAGTCATGGGTGGTGAAAAGTCTAACATAATTAGAGACTTAATTTTGCCATAAAATCTCTAATCAATTGTTATAAAAGACATCAATACACCACATGAAAACTACTTAATTTTGCCATAAAATCTCTGATCAATTGTCATAAAAGACATCAATACACCATATGAAAAGTACTTAATTTTGCCATAAAATCTCTAATCAGTTGTCATAAAAAACATCAATACACCACATGAAAAGTACTTAATTTTGCCATAAAATCTCTAATCAATTGTCATAAAAGACATCAATACACCTCATGAAAAGTACTTAATTTTGCCATAAAATCTTTAATCAATTGTCATAAAAGACATCAATACACAACATGAAAAGTTTATTATATTAATAGAAAATTAAACAAGTGACATAAATAACTCTACTCAAGAGTTTGTCACTATATGTAGAATTTAATATTATTATAAGCTATTACTTTATGAACTAGAAAGGCAACAAAGTGTCACACTTTTACTTTTTGAATATCAGAATGAATAATCATAATAATAATAAAGATGATTGATGCTTAATGTAACTAATCATACATGCAAAAGTTATTTTACCTTTAAAACATGTGTTATGATGAAAAACGTAAATGAAAATAATATATAAAAGTGTTGAAAGAATATAATGAAGTGGCAAAGATGTAAAACTTATCTAAATTGCTAACAAACTTTTTATTAATGATATAAACTAATAGGGAATGTTAACTGCCACTTTAAATGATTTCTTTATAGCTCTTTATGGCTAATTTAAATGATTCCTTTATAGCTCTTTATGGCTAATTTAAAAATTGAATTATAGTAATTAGTTACCATCTCGTTTCTTCTTAACCCCCCTTCAATTTCTTTGGTGGTTTTAGAAAGCAATCGGCCAAACACAAAAGCATAATTCTAGATTATGTATATCAAATTATCAATTCTAACGAGATTTCAACCGGTAAAGTATGTGGCCGATTAAATACATAGAAAATCAGGTTTCTTCGGCAAATATTAATTAGATATATGCAAATTAACTTGTTTTCAAGCAAAGTTTATTAGGCTCATCATCTTAAATACAATTTCTTAGTTGAAATTAAAATGTCAAAATAATTCTTAATACAAACAAATAATTTATGTGCATGTTGATGATCATATTGACCCGTTACTAGCAAATGTAAATACCATATATATAACATTTAAACTTTCATACATTTATAATGGAAGAATAATATATTATTACTAGTTAACCTAGGCAAGATTTTCATCGAGCCCATATAAGAACAACCAAAAGAAAAAAAATATACATAAAAAAATAATGAGGTCACGAGTCATGATGACTTAATGATGATATTGGGGGAAATCTGAAATACTACAAATCTAAAATGTAGTAAATGGCATGAAAGAGTCCGATTTTATAAAGTAGAAGTCACACATTTTTTATTTGATGCTAATGAAGAACGTAAGCAATTGCATGAAAAAAAAATAATCTTCAAAGGCTGTAGACGTTGTTATTTATTTATTTTTTGAAAACAAATCAAATATAATTTATTTTTCAGTCATTTTCTCCTCAGTTACTTTCATGTCATCAAAATATTCACAAAACTGAATCCAAATTTTCTAGTTATGATTATATACAAAAACAATAAAATGAGGACAAAACAATAAAAGGCTGCAGGTCAATTGTTTCTACTCTTAATTTCACTTTTCATGGATACGATAACATTATTAAAGATGTCTAAAATAATAAAACAATTACTAAGTAGAAATATGAGCTTTGTGTATTGTTACCTGAATGGATGAAAGAAAAACCAAATCATGGATATGAAGATCTATTAGCAATCCATATACAACTATACTAAACATGAGAGAACAAGACTATAGAGTATAAGTGAATATGAATTCTTTTTCATTGAAATATCAACATGCAATACAAAGAACTCTATATATAGTGTTCTTACATTAATACAAAGGACATGAAGAGATGGTGGTTACATATGTGGAGAGTCACCACATCATGGTGCATTCATAACACAATTAATGTTTTGTAAACATTGTAATAATTATTTGACTTAATAATTTATGCAAAAGATCTTTAGTCGTGTTGACACATTTAACACGCATACTTGACTAATTAACGTTGCTCGATGTGTGACCCTTTAGGGACCATATGTCAGAGGCAAAATGTTGTCATATGTTGTTTCTTGGGCATACGGGTCCTTTTTTTTGAACGTCCAACATAAGAATCGCCGGGTACTCCGTAGGCGGCATCCATTGGCCGAAAGGTAGCCCACGGCAGCCCAACATGCACGCACGGAGCCCCTAGCCCACCATGCCACCAGTTCCAGGGAAAACCCGACCTTGCACCCGCCCGAGGGCACGACAATGCAAAGCCGGTAAAACCCGGGTGGATCAGGAATCGAACTCGAGACCATTCGGTCAGGAGTCTTTCCCTCATTTCCATAATCACCGAGCTATAAGCCGCCCAGGGTTTGGGCATACGGGTCCTACAGAAACATGATAGGGATGTTAGATAAGATAACTTTTGTAACATTTAGGTCTCATACCAACCAATATTATTCATTTTGGGCCAAGAAGATGTTGATCAAAGAAAGAAATTGGGCCAAGATAAAGTGGGGCATGGTAGTGGGTTGGGCCATGAGACAGATTAAATTGATCCTTTTTAGCAGTGGTAGCCATGAATCTAGTAACTATGAAACATCATTCATGATGCATGCATGTAAAAAAGGAATTTGATTGACAATGGGACATGTTGCATATAATTAAGGTCACTGCTACAAATCTTAGTTATTGCAAAATAAAGTGTTACATTTGTTACAGTCGGATGCGCATGTTTTGAACCTATGATATCCATCATGTTTTTAGTCCCATTGGATTTCTCGGTGAAAGGTCCAATCAGACGGGTTTAGCGTCGTTTTGCCATCTGAATAGACTAAATCATAAGGCGAGTCTTCTGAAAATTCAGTAGGCATAGATTTCCAGTGTAGACTTGGTTTCCAGTCGGCTTCTTTAAGCACCTTTAGTATCTCCTCAGCAACTATCTTGCTTCCTGAACCTGATAAATGAACCCCATCCCTGCAAAAACGCGTTGAAAGTTACCCCGATTGTATTGCAAAAGGTAAACTTTCTACATCAGTAATAATGTCGAAAGGTTAAATGTAAACTTTTAGATAAAACAGTTAAGATTTAAACATTTCAAAATATGGTCGTATAATATTTATTTACATTAATTAAAATAATAATGGAATAAAATACATGGTATGTAAGAACGCTTACGTAAAGTAAGTTAACCAATCATCTTGTTTTCGAAACGCTGTCCAAAGATCAATAACTTTTATCCCCATCTCATTGCACAACTCTATGCAAGCTTCTGAATATATCCGGCATAACTCATTTGTTCGAACATGTTCCCTTAAGATTGAGCTGTTTGTACATGACAGTACACCATTAGTTTTAATTAGATTATAATGCTTAAATAAAAAAAATAAAAAAAATAAAAAAAATATTGATGAAAGTACCTTGTGTTCTCGCGAAGTCCGACCTCATCCACGGGTGGGCAACCGAGGAAAATTAAGCGTGTCGTGTCTGAAAGACCCTGGTTTTCAAATTGATGTCAATGTTAAGGGTGTGTTTGGATGTGTCTCTTTGAAAGTAATTATGTGATACTGAAGAATCATACCATAAATCAGTTGTAAGATAACGAGTCGTTATATAAGATGATGTTTAGATTTTTTTTCTTTCGTTATATGAAGTCCTAATTATCAAATAACGAAACGTGGTGTGTTACAGAAATTGTGATTATTTAAGTAGAGTTAAGTTCTTGTGAAAATAAAATTATCGTACGAAACGTACGAAGTGAAAGAAAGTCAAAAAAGTGGCGGTGGCATTTTGGTAATTATCAGCAACTTCGAAATTACTCTAGTAGAGTAATTTTGAACTTCTGTAGGGTAATTTTGTAAAAGCTCAAGTAGAGTAATTTTGGTTGTGTAGGGTAATTATCAAAATTACACTAACCCCCCCCCCACCCCCCAAAAACCTAAAAAAACCTAACCCCCCCCCCACCCCCAAAAACCTAAAAAACCTAACCCCCCCCCCCCCCACCCCACCCCCAAAAACCTAAAAAAACCTAACCCCCCCCCCCCAACCCAAACTAAAAGCTAAAAACTAAACCATAAAGCTAAACCCCATAACTAAATGCTAACAAAATTACTCTACAAGACATTTCCCAAAATTACCCTACTGAAGTCAAAATTACTCTACTATAGTAATTTGATAATTACCCTACATTTCTCAAAATTACTCTACAGATGCTCAAAATTACCCTATTGATGCTCAAAATTACCCTACAGATGCTCAAAATTACCCTACTAGAGTAATTTTGAAGTTTTTGATAATTACCAGATTGCCACCGCCACTTTTTGCTTTTCCCCAGTACAGTACTTTTGAAATTGCTGATAATTACCATATTGCCACCGCCACTTTTTGACTTTTCTTTCAATTCGTACAGTTCGTACGTTTATTTTATTTTTATTTGATCTTTTACCTATTTAAGTAATCAATAGATGAATCACAAAATGAGCAGAAGAACTTTTTTTTATGAAAAAAGGAAACATTTTGTGAAATGGGAGAAAAGTCTCTTAAGCTAGGTTAAATAATCATATAACGAGATCCAGAAATGTGTTTGTATATTCTAACATAAAAAGTTGATTATACGACTTCAAGTTGTGTTTGAAGATGGTACCTGGAGATGAGTAGCAATTTTTCTCATGTTTTCGATATATTCAGGAAGAGGGACATGGGGGCCTAAACCAGACGGGTGAGGTTCCATTGAATCATTACCGCCAAAGTAAACGATGATCAGTGAAGGCTGGCTAGCAGCATCCTACATGATAATAAAACAAGAAATGTATACTTGAATAGACACTTGTAAGAATAAATCAGAATATATTATTCCATTAGCTTAGCTTGTGTTGTATCTATATATACCAGAAAAATCAATCATGTCATAAATCCCATTTTCCCAGCAAATAAAAAATGATTAAAACAGATTAAACAGAAAGATACAAGTTTCAAGTGGCTGTTGAAGGGTAACTAACCTTTGGGAAAATTTGATCGAGGACTTTGACAGCGCGTGTGGAATTCCATCCGTTATACCCTCGCAACACTATATCCGCCTGTAGTTAATAACAACATATATGGTTTATACATATAACTACTGAACATAAAAATTTTCAAAGTCATGCTATAAATTTAAAAAGAGTCAATTATAGGGTATCAGGATCAACCAGTCGAATGAAAATACAAATTCGAAGGAAATATTCAGTAAGAGAATAGACAGAAATTGCATTAACTAAATAAGTTTACAATTGAGGGTAATGGTATTAATACTTTTCTAAGGAGCATGTCCCTCTAGTTGAACCAGTATGATTACAATTTACAACCGTAATAACCGCCTAATCAACCGGCATGACACATAAGTTTAATTACTAGATTAGTTAGATAATAGCACTAAATAAATCCATTGCTTGTGTTAATATTTGTGTGATTTGACCAAACTACCCCTGTTCATTCATCTCTCCCTTGAAAGTTGAAATCAATTATTCACTCTAGAAAACACACCAAATAATGCAATTACTTAGCAATAAACAAAAAACCGAACATGATGACAGTAAGTAACTGAAGAAGAAAGTAGAAATAAATACCTTACGAGCATAGACATCTGCGAGAATGGCACCCCAGCCATCATTGCTGAAACTCAGCTGAACTATCGATGATCCAAACAATACTATCTGTGGCCTTTCTGGTCCCACCATCGCTAACTCTACAAGATTCCGCCAGCTGATCCAACTTAAATATATATAGGTTTTTTTTTTCTTCTTCTCTTCTTAACGGTGGATGAAGACAGACAGGTGATGATGGGCGTAATACTATCTATAATCGCATGCTTTGGTTGTGGTGGGTGCTCCTTTTTAAAGTTAGGATCGCACTTACTCTCATTGTTAAACAAACAAGCTATTTAATTCATTCAAATATATATTTATTTTTTTTAAATACAATGTATTTAACTTGGTGGGATTCCCCTATGTTACGCTAGGGTTTTCGCTAGCTATCCGTTCAATTTATTACAATACTCATATGATACCGTCACTTGAAATAGCAATCGACATATGTTTTACATAGATCTTAAATAATGATAAAAAAATACCGTATGATTTTATTGATTCGTTTCGTCACGGTACCGACGCTCGGTATAGCTTGCGATACTAAAAAAATACTCTACCGCAAATACATCTTTGTTTTTAATGTAATTTATACTGAAGTGTCGTGGAAACTATAAAAACACTAATACAGTACCAATGTTCTTCAGATCATATCGGTTCATTTAACCACGGTAAAAAAAAACCAAATATATTTGACTCGTTCGATTTTAAACAAAATTTTTATTGAAACGTAAATAAAAATAAATACATCACACATTGCATTTACTAGAGATGAGTGGTACAAATCTTAGTTCTTGCAAAAGAAAGTTGCATTAGTTACAGGCAGTGTTGTACTAATCGCTAGTCGGGCGGCGGGGTGGAGACTAGCGATTAATCGGGGATTAATCAAAGTTCATGGGGATTAATTTGATTAATCGGGGACTAATCGGGGATTATCGGCACCTAATCGGGATTTTTACAATCATGGTTACAGGCGAATGCGTGTGTTTTGAAGCCCGGGTTTTGAGCTCAACCAGCTAAGAGTTTTGGAACAATTGCTTATGGGGTCTCCTTTACTAATAAAAAAGATGTTTTGGGTTTGCAAGTGTGATAGAAGGGTAAATAACATTGTTTTAACATGTGTAAATATAAGGTTTTAAGTGTTTATTATCATAAAACATGGTTACTTTGAGTATGTTTTGATTTGTAAGTACCCAGAGCTTAACGGATGGCTTTTGAAGCTAAACGGGAGGTTTTCGGGAAACATTATGAAGGTTGGAAGCTTAAACATAAGTTTGGAGTTGAAAAATGCGAAAAAGGGAAAGAAACCAGTCTGGCGCAACCTGATGTCAGTTCTGACGCAATACAGATGACATCAGTCAGGGGCGCAACCTTGTGCCCGGGGGCGCAACCTTGCGCCTGACATTAGATAAGCATACAAAAATTCAAGATTTCACCCTATTTAAATATATCTTCAACCCCAAACGCAAAAACCTTGAACCCTAATCGCTTTTAGGGGCTGTTTGGTAGCCTCTGAATGGTCATTAAGAGGCTACATCTTAATGAAACTATTAAGAATTTTACCAATGAGAAGGTAGAAGAATGTGACATGTGATGATTTACCATTTAGAGGTTACCTCTTAACCATTCAGACTTGAGGTTACCTCTTATTCATTCAGAGGTTTTAAACCATTAAGAGATAGCATCTGAATGGTCATTAAGAGGCTACCAAACAGCCCCTTAGCTTACCAAGGACGAAAATTCAAGTTCTCAAACTCAATTTTCATCAATCTTTCATGCAATCAAACATCCAAGACAACCAAGAAGATCAAATCATGATGATGAAAAGCTAGATTCTTTTGTGACCACCTCCGGGTGGATGGTTCATGTATGTGAAACTCAAGCCTTGTTTATTTAGTTCTTTGGATTGTTTTTCATAACTTGAAGAATACTTGTGGTTTAGTTTTGTTTAAAAGAATTGTTCGTGTTACAATTATTCATCTTTTACCATTCGCATTCGGTTTTCTTGCATCGTGAGTAGTTTGATTATCGGGTGGGTTCTTGGCACTTATGATTTGGTAGTTAAATTGCATAAGTTATTATTAAAAACTTGTCTTTGATTATCAATCAAATTAAACCATTAACAAGACCTTTTGGTATCTATCTAATTAAACGGGTTTGGGTGAATCATTGAAGCAGAAATCCGGAGGTGGTTGTTTTTCTTTAAAATTGGTAACTTTCTCAATAATACTCGATCAAAAATCTCAAAACTTAATCAAAGCAATAGTTTTTCTTAGTTTTTAGTTAATCTAGGTTTCTACAATCAACACTAACCACATATTCCCTGTGGAGACGACCCTACTTACCATTGCTAGTAAAGGTACTTAGGACCAATTTTTAAACTTGTTTTTGACCGACCTTTCGACATCGATCAGGGGCGCGAGATGGAACAATTTTCGGTGGTTAGTTTAAGGGTTTTTATTCATGACTCGGCTACTCCAAGTAACATCCAGTGGCCTCAATTGAATAGTTGGATCCTTTCCAAAATAAATATTTTTTTTATTGGAGCGCTTGTCTGAATCGAATGCCTTCTAGGTTGGGGCATGTAGGTAGGGGGTGGTGCTGGAGAATATTGATTGTCCAAGATGCGGTACCGGTGTCAAAACAGTACACCACATTATGTGGGAATGCTTTTTTGCGAAGCTGTTTTGGTGGACACACTTTATTTGGTTAAAGCTTCCTATGCCGAGTCAAGTCTTTTCTGTTCAAGAAGTTTTTGGGTGGCTTTGTATCAGCACGGGAATCTTTGGAAGAAAGTTATCTAGGCGGTCTTGCAAGTTGCAACGTGGGAGATTTGGAATGCGAAGAATGAGGAAACGTTTAATGCTCGAGATACTCATTTCAACCGGACAGAGTGTATCTGGACGGACATCTTTCATACTCTTCATGCTAGTAAAATGATCCATGTGTTAACTCTTTCTTAGCAAAACTAATAACTTGGTGTCGCTTAGTGTCCGTTACTTCGCATGGAGAGCGATGGAAGGGAAAATAGCAATGTTTACTTCTCTTTGGGTTAAGAGGCATTTCATTCCCCTCCTATGTTCTATTTGTGGTATTGACAATGAAGACTTGGACCATCTTGCGGTCTCGTGTTTGTATGCAAAGGCGGTATGGTCGTCGGTGTGTTCTTGTTGTAATGTCCTGGCGATGGCAAGTATGCGTGAGTTTGGTATGGGTTTTGAGTTCCTTGCTACGGGTTAGTTATTTATCTGTTTTGTCTGGTATTCATGTTTTTGGTCTTCTGGCTATGTTATTGGTGATTCTTTTTGGTCTTCTCAATCTACACCATATATCTGTTTTTTTTTTCTCCTAATTTGGGTTCTAGTTACTGCTAGACCCTGTGGTTTTTAATGGAATCCTTTGGCAGTTCAAAAAAAAAAGTACACACATTATATATTAACTACAAACACGTTAAATAAAATAAACACAAATCCAAACCTAGATCAACCAATCGTATTAAACTAAAAAGAAAACGTCAAATCGTATCAGCCAAGCGAAAACCAACACATACATACTATATACAAACAACGAAACAAAACATCATGTTCACAACTAAAACAAAACATATGGGGTAAAAATCAGACTTTTATTTGATTATGTATGTATATGTATAATTGGCTTTTTTTATGTAAACTCAGGTTAATCAAGTTAACATATTTAACCTTTTCTTAACCCAATGACCAAACCGGATACTACCTTTGGGTTTTGGGTTTAATCTTAATCAGGTTCGGGTTGTTTGGGTTCCATCTTAATCGGGTTCAGGTTAACTCGGGTCGGGTTCCGGTAAAAACAATACTACTCCAAAATTCAACCATGGAAGTCAATACATACTACAAAACAATCAACTTTGTATGCCTATTTTATCACACATAAATACATAACAAACAACCACACATGTTTCCTAGCCCACTCTTATATCTTGTATCTTTCACTAAAGAGAGATCAATATGTGTCTCAAATAATGGGGTTTTCCCCTTCAATTATGTCCAAAAAGTACAAGTAGTAAGATCTCATTTTATGTACTAATCTGCCGAAAAAATCCTACCGTCTCCCAAAAATAGCAGGAATTAAAGAACAAAACCTCAGTTATTTGCAATAGTAAAAGATGCTTTTATCTTGGTCTAGGTGTATAAGTATGCCTTCACAAGCTCAAAGATTTCTTGAATTGTAGGGCCCACAAGGCCATTCGCATTAAGATAAACCGAGCTTCTAATGAGATCTCTTCAAACCATACACTTATCCGGCTAAATAATGTTTTGGCATGTAACTGTTTCTCCTCGATAACTGCCTCAGATGAAACTCTACCGATAATCAAGAACGACTCCAGAGAAGGCCTTTGCAACTGTCGAAGAAAAAAAGATGATATTTGAAACAAGTTAAAAACATCATAAACAAGTAAGAATTTTGTGGAGATTTGAAAAAAGATGTACCAATGCGTTGTTGACCGAACGTAAGCAATCGTTTGTTTTCATCATTAAAAGTATGACACGGGGTAGTCTACGCAGAAGCTCTGTGACTTGAGAAAAATATTCAGGACCGTATATCTGCAAAACAAAATATATATATACCACAACCCCCATTAATAAGTAGGGGAAAGTTCTTGTACAAATAATCTTAACATACTAAACATACAAATTGAAGGAAAACTCAAAAAGACAAGGTGGCATTTTTGTAATTATCAATAACTATCAAAGTTACTCTACAAATATACCTAAAAAACCTAACCCCCCCCCCCCCCAAGCTAAAATGCTAAAAACTAAACCCCCCAAAAAAATCTAAAAAAAAAAAACACAAAATTAATTTTTTTGTTTAACATTTTTTATTAAAAAATCGCTACTTTTAGTAGCAGCAAAAAAAATAATTTTTTTTTTTTGCTAACAAAATGTAGCGATTTTTTTATAAAAAAAATATTTAAAAAAAAATTGTGTTTTTTAGGTATTTTTGGTTGAGTTCACATTTGTATAGTAACTTTGATAGTTGGTGGTAATTACAAAAATGCCACCTTGTCTTTTTGAGTTTTCCTTCAATTTGTATGTTTAGTATGTTAAGATTATTTGTATTTGATCTTTTGCCTTAATAAGTAAATGGGCCAATAGTACCTATGGACTTTCAGAATGTTTCAACAAGAAAAGTTCACCTGAAGATCTGATTGATCGTTTATGGCCAAATGATCAACAGCCGGATCAATAACTCTCTCCCATGGTTTCATAGTAAGAATGCTTGTAAAAAACGTATACAAATCTTCTCCGGCACCAAATTTCATGCAATTTTCCTTAATTCCTTTCACATCAGCCAATACTAAAGCCTGTAAAAATGTCACATATTTTTCATATGAGTAAATTGCCATTATCGTCCATGAGGTTTGGCCAGTTTTGCGACTTTCGTCCAAAGGTTTGTTTTTTCGCATCTGGATCCAAAAGGTTTGAAATCTTGCCATTTTCATCTAGCTCATTAACTCCATCCATTTTTCACCATTTTCGATTTTTTTTGTTAACTTAAAGGGAAATTCGGCCTTTTTCACTTTATGTACAAGCATTTAGCAGTTAGCATAATGCGAAAACCCTTTTAAGTTAACAAAAAAAGACAGAAATACCCCTGACTTAACGGAGAAAATAGATGGAGTTAACGAGCTGGATGAAAATGAGAATTTCAAACCTTTTGGATCCGGATGTGAAAAAACAAACCTTTGGACGAAAGTCCCAAAACTGGCCAAACCTCAGGATTGAAAATGGCATTTTACTCTAATGCTAAAATATATGCCAATAAGAAAATTAAAAAAAAAATCAAGAAGTTAAAAATTCACCTTCCAGAGTGCAGCATAGTTGGTCCTCGTGTAAGTGTCAAGTTCTTTGTAGAGACCATGGTCAAGGAGTACCAATTGTGGCTTACGTTTTCCTTTACACAGAAAAAAAAAAGCCATATTAAACCCAAATTAACATGATTAATGTTATAAAAGAATAATACAAGTACAAAAAATATTTGATGGGATATATTATAAAAGACAACTTCGACCAGTTACCCAAAACTGGGTTGGTTCGGGTTATGTTTTTCTTTAATGGGTCAAATTTGTAAAATATCCAAAATTTGACTAAAAATGAAACAGGTTGAAAGTGTATTGACACACTTATGAGTTATGACCTCCCAATTCACTTTATTAAGAAATACGAGTAAAAGGCCATTTTCGTCCCTGAGGTTTGGCTACTTTTGCGACTTCCGCCCAAAGGTTTGTTTTTCCCCATTTGGATCCAAAGGTTTGAAATCTTGCCATTTCCATCCTGCTCGTTAACTCCATCCATTTTTCTCAGTTAAATGAGGGGCATTTCCGTCTTTTTAGACATTTTTTATTAATAGAAACACTATAAGTAATAAAGATCCACCTCTATTGACTTTCTCCAAACCCTTTAACGATCACAAAAAAATCGTCTCAAAAGACGAAAATGCCCATGACTTAACGTTAAAAAATGGATGAAGTTAACAAGTCGGATGAAAATAGCAAGATTTCAAACCTTTTGAATCCAGATGCGGAAAAACAAACCTTTGGAGAAAGTCGCAAAAGTAGCCAAACCTCAGGGACAAAAATGGCATTTTGCTCAAAAATATTAAGATTATTATTCTAAGAAACAAAATGGCTTACCAAAAAAGCTACTTCTATCTGAAGGCAAAACACGAACTAACAAATTAGCAGCATGTGGATCACAGTGCACAAATCCATGTTTGAACATCATTTCAGCAAAAGTTTGACTAACCTACATTGAGTCAAACCAAACTCTAATAAACCTTCAACAATTAATCCGCATGAAACTCAAATTTAATTATTGAAAAGATATTTGAGACGTGCTTACTAATTTTGAAATGTCATGTGGTCGAATTCCAAGTTTTTTTATGCCCTTTAAATCATTGACTTGCGGACCTTCTATAAACTCCATGGTCAATAATTTTGAAGTACTTAGACTCCAATATATTGTAGGGGCGTACACGTAGTCTGCGATATGAGGAGATAACCTTCTAAAGTTATCCATACATTTTACATTGTTGCCGGCTTCAATCAAGAAATCGAGCTCCTGGCAACCATCGTTATGACTTATTAATAAAAGAGTAAAATTCCATTTTCGTCCCTGAGGTTTGGCCACTTTTGCGGCTTTCATCCAAAGGTTTGTTTTTCCACATCTGGGTCCTCGTGGTTTCAAAATCTTGCCATTTTCGTCCCTGTGGGCCAAACCTCGAGGGACAAAAGTCGCAATAAATTGCCAAATCTCAGGGAGGAAAATGGCAAGATTTTGAAGCCACGAGGACCCAGATGCGGAAAAACAAACCTTTGGATGAAAGTCGCAAAAGTGACCAAACCTAAGGGACAAAAATGGCATTTTACTCTAAAAAAGTTCAAATCTAACCTTCGGTGATGTTTCTCGTACTTCATCTACTAACCACCTACGTCAAAACCAAAACTTTTGATCGTAGAACATAAAATGTAAGTCTTGAAATCACCTTTCATATTTAACCTCTTAACTTTTATGATTCAAAAATCCCTCGAAAAAAGATATAAACCTGTAATCAAAAGACGGGAAGAAACGGTGCAAAGTGTTCACAATGAATTCCACAGTGGCAAAATCAGCAGCTGCAGTATCTGTCATGTGTGTATGTTGTACCTGAAACGACAACAAAAACATCAAATGATGAATTCAAGATTAATATAAACTAACGCAGCTCTTCTACGTATAAACAAAAAGAAAAAAAAATAAATCTTTGGAGAATTGTTTTAAGTTAAAAACCTTCACAGCAACTTTTTGTCCCTCGTGAGTACGAGCAACATGAACTTGTGCAAGTGAGGCACTTGCAATTGGAACAGGATCAAACTCATCAAATATCTGAGAACCAAAAGTATAGATAAATGACAAAATATAAAATTAAAAATAAAGAAATGGAAAATGATATGATTAATGTTAATATACCTCTTCGGGGGTCCCACCGAGCTCTTTCTTCACAACATGACACACTTGATGATATGTAGAAGTTGGGCATCTATTCAACATTGACTCCCTCATTGTTTTTGCGTATTCTAGTGGTACCAAGTAGTCCTACACGAAAAATCAATAACTATCAGTTGGATCTTGATATCAAAACTAAGTTTCAGAAAATTCAGTTACGGGTAATTAATGGAAAGGACGGGGTTATACCAGTTGACCGACATGTTGACCAAGCTTGATATAAATTCCACCGTTTTTGAAACATAGGTCTTCAAGCCTACGTGCACTTCTGGTGTGAACTTCATGCTCAACTTTTGCCCTCTCGTCACTATCTTCCGGCAATCCCATTAGTGAATACTCGTAATCTAGATGATTAAAAGATTACTTTTGGTCATCTACATTGGATCGAAAAGCTAGTGTTGGTGATTTTAGTGACATGAATATCGTTTTAGTATAACCGGATTTACTTAGAACCAAATGCAAAAACATTGACTAATCTAAGGGGCTGTTTGTTTAGCTTTTATGAGGCTCTTAATGGTTAAGACTTCATACTGGTTCAGCACTTAATGGTTCAGACTGTTTGTTTCGCGAGCAGATGTCTGAATGATTCAGATATTTGCCTCTGAATGGTTAAACATTATACTGAGTCTGAATGGTTAAGACCATAGTTGTTAAAAGCCATCGTCTCTTGTGCCTAGGCCCAATTTCCTAGCTAGGCGAGGCAATTGCGCCTTAAGTCAAGGCAATTGCGCTTTAATTCTCCAGGCGATGGTTCATGCGCAAATTCTGGCGAAATTCCTAGATTCTTGAGAGTTTTCGGCCAAATTCTCTAAATTATGGCAAGATTCTAGCTAGATTTCTACTTTTATCTAACGAAACTACTTTTCTACACTAATAAACTAGCATTTTATAACTTTTGGTACTAAATAGACGATTTTTAATGTTATATAATAGCTTTAGTTTATTTTATTTGAATAATAGTATTAATTTTCTATTATATAAAAATATTTTGAAGTTTTTTTTTGTGGTACGCTTTTTTTTTCTCAGTCCCGCGCTTTTTTTGCGCCTTACGCCTAGGCCCCAGGCGAGGCCTATGCGCCTTGAGTGCGCCTAACGCCTTTAATAACTGTGGTTAAGACATCTTATCCGAATTGGTCAGACATTTGCCTCCGAACGGTTAAGCATTATATTAGCTCTTAATGGTTCAGACCTCTTACTGGTTCAACACTTACCTATTCAGAAGTTGCCAAACAGCCCCTAAGAGGTGTGGAGTAAACACTCGGTCAAGACTACGATGATGGTTCCACGCCTATATAAAGAACATCATATGGTCTGTTTTAACCAATGAAATAAACACTTCGATTTCACATAAAAGAACATCTCATCCTTGTTGAACAAACTCTAATTTATCTGACTACTAATTTCGTATACAAACGAAATTATTCAATTTAAAAGTGCTATTCAGACATCTTGATTAGTCAAATTAAAAACTCAAGATGTCTTAAAAATCAAGAAACATGCAGTAATCTTATCTTAAAAACTCAACATAATCTTGATCAATTATCTTAGACCCTTATAAATAAATAAAGATTCAGCAAATCTCAATCAAGCACACAACTTGAATAGAAAAAAAATATTAACTCCAAAACAAAAACATGAAGATAAATGAAGTAAATGTACCAAAAGCAATAGCAGCAGCGGTGACCGAGAGGCGAAAGAGGCGAACAGGGACGGTGGTACAGAGCTTGAGGGCGGTGGCAGGGTCGTCGGAGTTTGCAATTTTAGCGGCACCAACGCCGCCGCCAACGGCGGTGGCAGCAAAGGCCAGCTTCAATTTTGAACCCCAAATGGATCGCATGGTGGGTGGGTGCTAACAGGCAACAATGAAACGTGAATAGCAAGAAAGAAGATTATTTTGGGTGCAAGAATTTGTATGTATAGTTTTGGGTATTGTTTTAACCGAGGTCATTGATGAGTTACGAAAGCTTCAACCGTGAACACCCATGAAAATTTCAGAATGCTCTGTAATTTGCAAGGTAGGGTTTTCGTCTTTTTGTTTGTCTATTCTAATTTTTTTTTTTTTTCAAATGCTTTTGTAACTTGTAAAATAAGGTAAATTGTAAAATGAAAATATCAGAAATAAATGACAAAATTAAGGACTTGAAGCTTGAGCGTTATCTCACATGTGGAAAGTCAAGTCAACGACGTCAGAAAAGTGGCGTGGTGGAAAAAGAATGTGTGAAAGGGTGCTACTATACACACCCCCCCCTATTACTTTCTACACCCCCCCCCCCTCCTCTCACATACTTACAGGTGGGGCCTGCGTGGGACCGACAGTTTTCCTCTCACAAGGGGGGGTGTAGAAAGTAATAGGGGGGTGCGTATAGAATGAGCCTGTGTGAAAATGTGACGTTATCCGACACGTGACACATTTTTTTATTATTAATTTATATTTAAAAATTATATAAAATATAAAATTTATTAAATTTAAATAAAAATAAATTAATAATAATTAATCATTAACTTAAAATTAATGACATTACATAACTTAAAAATTAGGCCTCGCAAAACTAACCCAGATGCCTAATTTTTGGTCTACATAGGTCTTTTAAGATGACCTCCTAGGTCAATCTGGATGGGGAAATTTTGAGATAAGGGTTAGAATGGGTTGGAATGAAACTGATAGATTTTTAAAACGGGTCAGAATAGGTTGATGTATAGCCAGGAATGAGTCAGAATGGGTGAAGTTAAAACTAGGGATAAAACTAGGGATAGGGTCAAAATGGATTGTCAAGCACTATTCCTCTTAATTGAAAAATCTACCTTGACGCCACCATTATCCGACCATGTAAGTAGCTCTCACCACCACCGGCACCGTAACCAGCACCAACATTCACCGCCACGACAACTATCGTCAACCAATGCCACCACCCACCATAGCCACCACCATCCATCGCCGCCGCCACAAAACTACACGCCGTTGCACAACCACAGGTTTATGGCTGTTTGAATGCTTGGGTTGCAGGCTACGATTTTGGATAGAAAAACGTGTGGCAGCTGAAACTTGTTTAAAAATTAGGGTTTGGGTGTGTAGTGTTAAAAGAAATTGAAAAAATAAGGATATTGGCCTTAAAAGAAGGCTCTCCTTGTTCCCACACCTCCTATATCTTATTTTCACATCTCCTAGAGTATACGGGCCACATACAAATATACGGCTCGTATAGAATGTTTTTTAATAGGAAAATGCGCAGAGAATGTTTTTTTGATTTTACTATATACGGCCCGTATATAGTTATACGAGCCGTATACATGTTTATACGACTTGTAAAACGTATACGGCTCAATGGATTTATTTTGGGACGTTTTTGTCTTTTTGATGTTACCAAATGTATATGGGCCGTATATAAGGATGTTTTTTCAAGTATCACGTTTTTTCCTGTAAAAACACCATCATTCTAGGGTTTCTAAACTCTTCATCACCTTTAACAACATTGATCGGAACACGCCGCTTAAATCGGCACATAAGTAGAGTAACGTTACCGATCAGTCTGTTGATCGAGTAACTAGCAGAAGAACCCGACACAAACAAGTTCTCCACAGTTTGTTATTCAAATCTCTTTTCGGTCATCTTTCCAAACTACAACACACGATAACTTTAAACTTTATAGTGTGTGATTTGACCAGGAAATGATTGGAGGTGATTGCTACTTTTAATATGCTGTCATAGTTGTCAAATTCGATTTCAACAAATCTTTTCCTTTTCCTTCAATTTCTAGAACATTCTCCGTAACATGAAGACGTGTCGGGTTCTTCTACTAGTGGTATTTTAATGAAGTATTGAAGATTGAATGTGCAAACCACAACCGTTTTTTACTACGGAAACGGTGGCTATGCGAAATACAAACCGCAACGGTTTTTTACTACGGAAATGGTGGCTATGCGAAATACAAACCGCAATCTTTTGCGACTATGGGAAACACAAGTTTTCTTTTTAAGCTTGATGGATGTCCGTTATCTCAGTTGAGGCGTGCATTGTTTAAATCTGAATATAACTAGATGTTACGTGTAACTTCATTAAACCAAGAACAAAGCCTATTTCGAAACACATGTGTTCGTATCAGCGTTGTTTATCACCCTGTGTGAGCATTGGAAACCCGACAAACAGTCTTGACAACTGTGACAGCTTATCTATCTGTGTGTGTCACATCCATCCTGTTATAGCAATCGATATGATTAATTTTACAGATTTTTTTTTTCTAATTAGCGTTGTTAACTACCAAAAGAATGCATACACAAATAGTTCTAGTGGACGAAGCAAAGAGACCGTTGTGTATCTGAATCAGGTTCTCAAACAAACACTACTAAAGATGAGTTGGTGATAAATATCGGAGTTGTTATCTCGGTTATTCAGTACTTTCGTGATAATAAAACAAGCAGGCATTGGTTTTCCCAAGATTGAAGGAAAGAATCTGGCCATAAGCGTTGTGGATTCTCAGCGTTATTCGAATGTAAGTGGATCGAGTGATACGCTTATCTATTCTGGTCAAGGTGGGCATGGTTTGTTCGGGAGTAAATCACCACCCAAAGATCAGCAACTTGTGAGTGGGAATATGGCTATGAAGAATAGTATGGATAAGAAATCACCGGTTCGGGAGATAAGGAAAGTTACCTCGTTGAAATCGAAGAAAAGAGTAACTAGCAGAAGACGTGTCGGGTTCTTCTGCTAGTTATTCGGAATGTTTCGAATCATAACAGAAGACGGATGCGGTTTGCATATTCAATCTTCGTTGCTTCATTAAAATTACAACACACGATAAAATGCTTGGAAAATTGCATCAACTCTCCTATTTCAACATACTCTTCTCCAGACGCTTAGTTGTTATGAAAGACAACTTGAGGGGTCTAGTTAACTTTCAGATTCAGATTCAGGAAGCTGATGATTTGTCAAAAAACATGGTCAACGTAGTAAAATGTGAGCTTTTACACCAACCATATCGAGATACTTTGTGTTAGTTGCTTCTCTTGTTAAGTTTCTGAACCAACCGAAATCCACAAATTCCAACTGTTTATTCGTAGATTCCGTCCGGTTTCAAAGCCGGTTGAGGATTACGAGTGTTCTATACGCATTCAAAGCCAAAGCCGGTTGATGATTACAGGGATCGTTCTAATAGATTAAAGAGAATAAACCATTTTTTACCAATTTTTACCCATAGTATACGGGCCGTATAATATTATACGGCCCGTATACAATCATCGTATACATTGTATACGATCGGTTATTTTTTTTTTCACATGTTGTATACGGCTGTATAATAGTATACGGCCCGTATTTAAAGGGTAAAAAATGATCGGGTAAATTGTTTTCACATGGTGTGTACGGGCCGTATAATAGTATACGGGCCGTATTCTTAGGGTAAAAAATGGTTTATTCTCTTTAATCTATTAGAACGATCCAAAAAACGAAGAACAAAGTCAAATGTGATCAAACTTGGACATCAGACGTAAATCCTTGAAGCAAAACAAGGATCAGGTTCTCAGTTATTTCAGTCAAAATGTGATCAAACTTGGACATCAGACGTAAATCTTGATTCAGATCTCTATTCGGTCATCTTTCCAAACTACAACACACGATAAGTTTACACTTTATATAGTGCGTGATTTGACCGGTTGTATTCAGTTATTTCTGTTGATCCACAAATTCCAACAAATCTTTCACTCCAGTACTTGAAACTTGAGCGCAGTACTTGAAACCTGAGCGCATGAATCAATTCAAAACTCTCACCCTCCCCTGTCTCTCTCTCTCTCCCTCTCTCTCTCTTTCTCAAAATCAACCAGAAAACCAAAGGAAAAAGGCAGATAATGGCTGATGGTTCTTCGTTGAGGAAACCAAACGTAGACGGAGATGACCCATTCCGACCCGGACCCGTTTTAACCCGCAACCCGACCCACCCAGGTATACTAAAAATTAAAGACATTACATAACATAAAAAAATTAAAGTCATGCCCTTACACGTTGGGGAACTCGACGGGAGCGACTTGGATGATGTCGAATTCATTTAGTTCACCATCGTCATTGTCCACGCCGTTGTGAATCCCTTCAAATCTCGTACAATCAAGATGAATCATCCGAAAACGTGAATAAATTGCATCCTTTGATCGGATAGCCTCATCTCGGCGCGTACAAAATTCTTGATAAACTCGTTCCCAAAACAAAGACCTGTGTAACGGAGGCCCTTGGTTGTTCACCACCGCGACCCACGATTCGCATAACATGATGTCTTCTTCTAGGATCCATATAATAACTGGCATTGTAATAAGGTGAAAGTTAGAGATTTTTGTGAGAGAGTGTTAAAGAGTTATATAAAAAGTTGAGGTTTTTTGAGAGAGTGTAATGGTGTATTTTATCTGTTGTCATCGATTGTGTTTTTGGTTTTACTTTCCATTGTGTTTTTAGTTTATTACTTCATCAGTCAAAAAGATCCCGATTAAACATATTAAGTGATTGTGGAATCAACATATACATGTTTTGTTGATTTTGATTTGACATGAGAACTCAGTTGAGTTAATTCTATTGACAAAATTCAAACTTTATGCTTATTGATATACTCCTGCTTCATTTTGACTAGAGATGTAAAAAAACCGGTTTTAGGACCAAAATCGGGAAAAAAACCCAAAATCGGTTTTTTTTACCGGTACTTTTAAAAACCGGTTTCAACCCGAACCGAACCAGCGGTTTGTAGACCGATTAGTATGCTTGATTTTTAAAACCGGTTTAAAAAAAACGGTTTTTGTTTTTGATGAAAAAACCCAGTTCAGTTAAAAACTGATTTGTACACCCTTAATTGTGACCCTCATCCTAGATTTACCAAACCCAAAGCAAATCCCCAGCCTTTGAAGCTAAATCAAAACCCTTAACATTTGTACCGGCAACGATACAAATGTTGCGGGTTTTAATTTTGGCATTTTTTTAGTTTTTATGTTTGTTTCATGCAATTATGCACATGGAATATGTTCAATTAAATGTGATTTGAAATTTTGATGAAACTCGTAACTTTTTAAAGGTTGTGTAAGAATAGTAACTTTTTTGTTCTCTTTGTATATTTAACATAATCGGGATCACTAGCCTTGGCTTTATCATTTTGAAGTCCCAAATATCAGTGAATCTTTTGTAATTAATGGGAGACCATAAAACGTAGCCCCAAACCGGTGACTAACTTCATGGTTGTGACAAAAATTTGGATTTTGTGTTCCTATAATTCTTTATTAGTAGAGTAAATTACAACGGGTTTCTTTACGTTCGTATCAAATTACACTTGAGGTCCTTTAACTAAAGAAATTACAGGCTCTGTCCTTTATGTTACCAGATTTTAGCATGTTATGTCTTTTAGCCATAACCTAGTTAGTTTTTTGGTTAGGTCTAAAGGACAAAATGTGTTAAAAACCAGTAACATAAAGGATAGAGCCTGTAATTTCTTTAGTTAAAGAACACCGGTTGTAATTTGATGCAAATGTAAAAGACACCGGTTGTAATCTACTCAAATTACTATTTGAACATTACACAGTTATTGGCTCTATGGAAAAGCTAATATTTTAAACGAATAATGGATTTTAATAATCCTAACTATTAGCCGTTGGTCAGCAACGGTCCCAACTTAAAAAATAACCAGTGGTGGTCTCACCTTTTCGTATATTGTAAACCAATAGACATTTATTAAACCGAAAATGATAAGGGGACAAAAAGAAATTGAGATTCTATTGGTAAAGGTCTATTAGTTTACAATATATGAAAAGGTGAGACCACCATTGGTTACTTTTAAAATTGGAACCGTTGTTGAGCAACGACTAATAGTTAGGATTATTAAATTCGTTATTCATATTTTAAAACGTTCTGACTTAATATCTGTCAATAGTCTAACTTAATGTTGCAACTTATAATAAATGCATAATATTTAAAAATTGTTATACTTAGTCATCTGGGATACAATTTAAATATGTCCTATTACCCAATTCCTCTCTTTAAATTAAAAAGGGTTATTGGATTTTATCATTCCTAACTATTGGTTATTGGCCGCTGTCACCCCCAACTATCACTTTGACACCCGTCACCCCCAACTTAACACTTAATGTGTTCTGTCACCATGTTGTTAACTGATTACTAACTTTTGATCATGTTACTATACATTTGGGGTGTCCTAAGATCCCTAAAACCTTCGTAAGATCCCTATAACACCCGCAAAGTATAGTAACATCATCAAAAGTTAGTGATCAGTTACGATGTGGTGATAGAACACGCTAAGTGTTAAGTTGGGGGTGATGGATGTCAAAGTGATAGTTAGAGGTGGCAGCGGCCAATAGCCAATAGTTAGGGGTGATAAAATTAAATAACCCAATTAAAAAAGGTTTTACTTCATGGTTGTGACAAAAATTTGGATTTTGTGTTCCTATAATTCTTTATTAGTAGAGTAAATTACAACCGGTTTCTTTACGTTCGTATCAAATTACACCTGAGGTCCTTTAACTAAAGAAATTACAGGCTCTGTCCTTTATATTACCATATTTTAGCATGTTATGTCTTTTAGCCATAACCTAGTTAGTTTTTTGGTTAGGTCTAAAGGACAAAATGTGTTAAAAACCGGTAACATAAAGGACAGAACTTGTAATTTCTTTAGTTAAAGAACACCGGTTGTAATTTGATGCAAACGTAAAAGACACCGGTTGTAATCTACTCAAATTACTATTTGAACATTACACAGTTATTGGCTCAATGGAAAAGCTAATATTTTAAACGAATAATGGATTTTAATAATCCTAACTATTAGCCGTTGGTCAGCAACGGTCCCAACTTAAAAAATAACCAGTGGTGGTCTCACCTTTTCGTATATTGTAAACCAATAGACATTTATTAAACCGAAAATGATAAGGGGACAAAAAGAAATTGAGATTCTATTGGTAAAGGTCTATTAGTTTACAATATATGAAAAGGTGAGACCACCATTGGTTACTTTTAAAATTGGAACCGTTGTTGAGCAACGACTAATAGTTAGGATTATTAAATTCGTTATTCATATTTTAAAACGTTCTGACTTAATATCTGTCAATAGTCTAACTTAATGTTGCAACTTATAATAAATGCATAATATTTAAAAATTGTTATACTTAGTCATCTGGGATACAATTTAAATATGTCCTATTACCCAATTCCTCTCTTTAAATTAAAAAGGGTTATTGGATTTTATCATTCCTAACTATTGGTTATTGGCCGCTGTCACCCCCAACTATCACTTTGACACCCGTCACCCCCAACTTAACACTTAATGTGTTCTGTCACCATGTTGTTAACTGATTACTAACTTTTGATCATGTTACTATACATTTGGGGTGTCCTAAGATCCCTAAAACCTTCGTAAGATCCCTATAACACCCGCAAAGTATAGTAACATCATCAAAAGTTAGTGATCAGTTACGATGTGGTGATAGAACACGCTAAGTGTTAAGTTGGGGGTGATGGATGTCAAAGTGATAGTTAGAGGTGGCAGCGGCCAATAGCCAATAGTTAGGGGTGATAAAATTAAATAACCCAATTAAAAAAGGTTTTACTTCATGGTTGTGACAAAAATTTGGATTTTGTGTTCCTATAATTCTTTATTAGTAGAGTAAATTACAACCGGTTTCTTTACGTTCGTATCAAATTACACCTGAGGTCCTTTAACTAAAGAAATTACAGGCTCTGTCCTTTATATTACCATATTTTAGCATGTTATGTCTTTTAGCCATAACCTAGTTAGTTTTTTGGTTAGGTCTAAAGGACAAAATGTGTTAAAAACCGGTAACATAAAGGACAGAACTTGTAATTTCTTTAGTTAAAGAACACCGGTTGTAATTTGATGCAAACGTAAAAGACACCGGTTGTAATCTACTCAAATTACTATTTGAACATTACACAATTATTGGCTCAATGGAAAAGCTAATATTTTAAACGAATAATGGATTTTAATAATCCTAACTATTAGCCGTTGGTCAGCAACGGTCCCAACTTAAAAAATAACCAGTGGTGGTCTCACCTTTTCGTATATTGTAAACCAATAGACATTTATTAAACCGAAAATGATAAGGGGACAAAAAGAAATTGAGATTCTATTGGTAAAGGTCTATTAGTTTACAATATATGAAAAGGTGAGACCACCATTGGTTACTTTTAAAATTGGAACCGTTGTTGAGCAACGACTAATAGTTAGGATTATTAAATTCGTTATTCATATTTTAAAACGTTCTGACTTAATATCTGTCAATAGTCTAACTTAATGTTGCAACTTATAATAAATGCATAATATTTAAAAATTGTTATACTTAGTCATCTGGGATACAATTTAAATATGTCCTATTACCCAATTCCTCTCTTTAAATTAAAAAGGGTT
Organism: Helianthus annuus; assembly: GCF_002127325.2. Lineage (NCBI taxonomy): Eukaryota > Viridiplantae > Streptophyta > Magnoliopsida > Asterales > Asteraceae > Helianthus > Helianthus annuus. The sequence goes on along the minus strand of NC_035440.2, from coordinate 37,592,178 downwards.
ATTGGATTTTATCATTCCTAACTATTGGTTATTGGCCGCTGTCACCCCCAACTATCACTTTGACACCCGTCACCCCCAACTTAACACTTAATGTGTTCTGTCACCATGTTGTTAACTGATTACTAACTTTTGATCATGTTACTATACATTTGGGGTGTCCTAAGATCCCTAAAACCTTCGTAAGATCCCTATAACACCCGCAAAAGTATAGTAACATCATCAAAAGTTAGTGATCAGTTACGATGTGGTGATAGAACACGCTAAGTGTTAAGTTGAGGGTGATGGATGTCAAAGTGATAGTTAGAGGTGACAGCGGCCAATAGCCAATAGTTAGGGGTGATAAAATTAAATAACCCAATTAAAAAAGGTTTTACTTCATGGTTGTGACAAAAATTTGGATTTTGTGTTCCTATAATTCTTTATTAGTAGAGTAAATTACAACCGGTTTCTTTACGTTCGTATCAAATTACACCTGAGGTCCTTTAACTAAAGAAATTACAGGCTCTGTCCTTTATGTTACCATATTTTAGCATGTTATGTCTTTTAGCCATAACCTAGTTAGTTTTTTGGTTAGGTCTAAAGGACAAAATGTGTTAAAAACCGGTAACATAAAGGACAGAACTTGTAATTTCTTTAGTTAAAGAACACCGGTTGTAATTTGATGCAAACGTAAAAGACACCGGTTGTAATCTACTCAAATTACTATTTGAACATTACACAATTATTGGCTCTATGGAAAAGCTAATATTTTAAACGAATAATGGATTTTAATAATCCTAACTATTAGCCGTTGGTCAGCAACGGTCCCAACTTAAAAAATAACCAGTGGTGGTCTCACCTTTTCGTATATTGTAAACTAATAGACATTTATTAAACCGAAAATGATAAGGGGACAAAAAGAAATTAAGATTCTATTGGTAAAGGTCTATTAGTTTACAATATATGAAAAGGTGAGACCACCATTGGTTACTTTTAAAATTGGAACCGTTGTTGAGCAACGGCTAATAGTTAGGATTATTAAAATTCGTTATTCATATTTTAAAACGTTCTGACTTAATATCTGTCAATAGTCTAACTTAATGTTGCAACTTATAGTAAACTAGGCCAATAGATCATTGCTACCTTTGTTGTTATTGATATATACACTAGCGTTAAGACCCGCGCGCGTTGCGGCGCGGATTCTTCGCAAACATCGAATGGATTAGTCCAAACGTTATGTGATGCGTTAACCATATGAAAACACGCATTTTGACGTATTTGATTAAACTCAATGTAACCTATATAAACATTACGATTGGATCAAAACATAAAGTAAATCAAATTATAGAGTAAAATCATAACGTATTATATATGACCCGAGTCATACATAGAAAACGTAACGGGTATAACGCAAAAGTTGACAGGTATAATGAAAAGAGATTAATTAGAGCTTTTAAAAAAGGAAAAAAGAAACCACAATTTGACTCCACTTGGATCCAACAAAATTTACAAAACATTCATAAAATAATCACGAAAACATATTATATTTGATCCGACTCGTTTTGCCGTGCTCGTTGTAGATTTTCATGAGGTTTTTTAAGATATAAAATTACTTGGATCCAAACAAAATTTACAAAACATTCATAAAATAATCACGAAAACATTCTAAAAGCCTTTAAATTTTAGGACCCGCGCGTTACGACGAACTTGTCAAACGGAGAAAAATAGACGCACTGCGATTGGCATGTCAAACGGGAAAAAACGTTGAACCCCACACGCACGTTGCGACGTGTTGACTCGCAAAATATAAAAAGAAACGTAAAACGAAAAACTTGCGAAAGATGAAAAATATGGGGGATCGAAGTTGAAAATATAAAAGTGTTGGGGTTAAATTGTAAAAGATGAAAAACTTTGGGTTAAAAGTAAAAAAGTAAAAGGGGTTAAAATGTAAAACATAAAACCTTTTGGGTTAAAAGTGAAAAATGCAACTTTTTTTTTTGAAAAACCCCTTATACATATATTACAACAATATAAAGCAACAACTTGTTGCAAATTTATAATATGGAAATGCATAATATTTAAAAATTGTTATACTTAGTCATCTGGGATACAATTTAAATATGTCCAATGGCTAAAATGAGACACAATATAAAATCATACAAAGTAGTTAAAATATAACCAGAAAATTTGGTCTCTGAATTTGAAAATTCTGCATTAACCCCTCGTCTTTGCAAGCTCATGAATATTAAATAAATTTAAAGTGATTTTCTAAAAAGAAAATTAATAATAAAAAGAATAATGGATTGAAAATAATAAAAAAATAATTGATTGATTTAGATTACTCGATACAATTAGTTAGAACAGGCTCCTCGTACAAAACTTAGTAACTTAGAAGTTAGAACGAGTCTAAATAGCTTAACACCATCCATCGCCACCCAACCATGTACCAACCGCCGCTACCACACCACGACCCAACCTTCTTGACGTCACCTTCATCACCACCTTTACCTACACTGATATCATCACCGTCACCACCACCGGTTCTACCCACCCGCCGTTGCCACTAGTCAGCCATAAAAATTAACATAGCCAGTAAAAGGGTAGAAAAAAGACTTGCTTCAACAACTTTTATTAAAACAGTCTATTATGACATCTTGCATGGCTTCACTGGAGCATTTAGTAGCGCTTATCGGCTCCTCTTGTTTTCTTTTTTTCCTTTTTAATTTTGAAACAATGTATTTTTAATTAATCGGTATTATTTTTTAAGGTATAGAATATACATAAATGTTAATCCACGAGAATAGAAAAGATTATTGATATAATCTTGCAAATTATCTCGCCCTAAACGTATGCCACATTTTAATCTTCAAAATTATAACCCGTTCTTTTTTTTTTTCTTCTCTCTTTTTTTTGGGTATTTACTCTTTTCATTACCCTACTACATTACGATTTTGCACGATGATAGGGTACCGCTTTTGTGTCCTTGTCGTCGGGAAAAATACCAACTTATCATCTTCTGCGGGTATCCAACTGAAACAAAAATTCAACTTTAAGTGTTGCTTTAATAGTTCAATTCATAAACAGAAAAGATCCAGACTAATAATGTGTAGAGAACTGTGAAAATTACATAAATACAAGTACATGTTAAGGTTATGTAATTTGGATAAATCGTTTAATCCACACCTTTTTCTCTTATGTTATGTATGATCAGGACTACATACAAATGATTATGCAGTTCTCACAGTTTTCTACTTAAAATTTAATAAATATTAAATGTGACCCTGTATAATGAATACTTTTTATGTACTTAAGTTACCTGAAACGAGTGATGAGATGATGAAGGAAAACAGATAGAGCGACCCTAGCTAGCTCGTGGCCTGGGCATCGCCTTGGTCCGCCCCCAAAAGGCATAAAGTTTGCTGGATCCGATATTTTCTAGTTTACATAATCATACAAAACCGAAAATTCATTTACAACAAGATAAGATGAAACATTTAATGTTTTTGAATAAACACAGAGAAATTGAAACCTGCCATCTCCAAGGGTCAAAAACACGAGCATCCTCGAAATTTTCTTGACCAAGATGAACGGCTCGAAGCGAGGCAAACACTTTTGATCCTTTTGGAATTGTATAATCTACTTAAAACAAAAATAAAAACAAATAAAAATCAATGATTGAATTTCAGGTAACCGAACACTTAATGCATACAACAAATCCAAACCGTACCTTTTATCTTGACGTCGGTGATTGCTCTCCTAAAGACACCGCTAATTATGTTAGAGAGTCTCAGTGTCTCGTTAACAACCTGCGAGAACAGCAAAAAATAAGATCATATATTATTTATATCATTTTCTTTTATTTTTTATTCCTAACAAATTTGTTTTACATTATATGTAAATATAACCATTAGATTTTAAAGATCAGAAAATGTAAATTAATGTTGTTGTCAAAACATGTTTTTAGAAAGAAAAAAAATATATATTAAAACGACTTACGCATTGTGTGAAAGGCATAGACTTGTAATCATCCCATTCAAGAGCCAACGACGCGCCCTTTTTCTTTCTAATTTCTTCATGTTCTTCCTATACATATAAGATCCAGAAATAAGTGTTTGATGAATAGAGCATCGACTGAACACTTTGTGTCACATATTGCACGTTAGGTGTCAAAAGGAATTCTTGTATCTATTTATCTACCAATGACAAACCAAACAAAATCGTTAATGGCCTTTGAGTTTGTTAATCATATACTTAATGATGAGTTTAGAACTTATGACCAATGTTCAGATGTCATGGTTACTATTGGTATGACTTTGACTGTCGACAGACCATTTGTTTGAACATTAGAAAGTGTTGAGGTAACTGGGCCAGGGCCGGCTTGGATTTGACATATTGGGCTTCACAGTTGCCCCTATTTCTCCCTTTTAATAAAGGAATAATGAATTTAAATAATCTCAATTATTGTTAATTGACCGTCACCAGTCCCAACTACAAAAATCACCATTGGCAGTCCCAACTATTAACATATTGGCCTCCAATGGACCCTGACTAACAGAACCCTAATGCCTTTAGTCGCCGATCACCAGAAAATGTTCCTAAAGGCCCTATCTAAGGTTGCTGGAGCCTACTAACTTTCGTCGACTGGTGCTCCACCTCTAACCCCTAACCCCTTTTTAACGGTTTCTTTTATATTCATAGCATGACCTGAGCCCGAAACAACAAAGATTCACCTAAACCAACAAACGAGACGTACCCGATAGGTCAATGTAGGAACAAGCATTTTCTCTCTTATAGCATAAGTGAATGAACATATAACAATTAATACTTTAATAAATAAAATAAAATCATATTTATTATGTTCAAGTTAAACATGTATATTATAAAATAGGATAGAATACGAACCTTAAGCTCAGCAAGAGCCGAAGGTGTGTCTGTGAGGAATTTAACGGCAAGAGTCATGGTGGTTGATGTGGTGTCATAACCCGCAACCAAAAGAGACACCAACAAATCCACGATCTCGTCATCATCACAATCACTATCAAACAATGCCGCCAACATGTCGTTCTTCTTCACCCCCTTTTCCCTTTCCACCCGCCGCTCTCTAACCACCAAGTGCAACGCCTCTGTCACCCTTTTCCGTGCCTTCAAAAACACCCAATATCATAACACATTCGTTGAATAACGACATATTTTTGTACTAAATTGAACATAAATGAAACAATGAGTACCTGAATCGCACGCCGATAAGTAAGAGAAAAAAAGGGTAGAGGAATGCAAAAGAAGCCTTCAATAACAAGCATGTATTCTTTCCTTAGATTTTCCGACCACTCGCACGGCTCAATGCTTAGTAGTTGCTTCAACGTTAACTCAAATGTTATCTATACAAAAGAAAAAAAAACATTTTGATTCATAATTGATTGATTTAAAACATAATTACATGTTTCTTTGATTATTCCCACTTTGTCCACTTTTTTGAATTTACACATGCAATATAGAATAAACACAATGATTCCCACTTGCATTACTTTACATCAAGTAGTTGGAACTAGATTGGGATTGGGCACATGACCAAACACAACACATCATCTTATGTTACCATTTAAATAATACTTGATTGATGTCAGTGGCGAAGCTTGAGATTTCCGACCGTGGGGTCGAAAACGTATATACAAAAAATTTCTATAAAACCGAGGGGTCAAAAACGTATATACCCAAAAAAATTTATACGAAAACTAGATACTCTCCACTAACGAGCGAAAAGTTCGGGGGGTCGGCCGCCCCCTCCCGCCCCTACAAAGCTACGCCATTGATTGATGTTACAAACATTAACAATATACAAAATTAAATCCTTATCTTCACTTTGGAATATATTTATATATTATTATTAGTTTATATATAAATATAATTCTTTTGGACTAAAGAGCCCACATGAAAATTAGCTCTGACAATGTCACAATCAAAATGTACCTTTGTTCCTAACTCGGACTACTTGTCAACTCAGCTATTCAAGACCGAGTTAGGGTGAAGGGGGTGCACACCTAATAGGTGAGTGCACTCTCTTACGCCAAACCAATCCCCGTGTGCCACGTCAACTCCCCTCTTAAACTCCCCTAACACCCCCATTTGATGGCGCCACTCCCCTCTTAACTCCCCTTATTTTTTTATTCAAAAAAAAAAAAAAAAAAAAACAAAGAAAATGGTTTGATTGGCTGGAAATATGGGGCCCACCACCTTTCTCCCTCACCGCTCTCGTTGAACCACCACCGTTCTCCCTCACCGATTCGGGTCCCCGCAACGTTGGCGGCGGTGTTCCCGATCGGGGAAGGCGCTCACCGAAGGGGGTTACCGAGTACGCCCCGGACACCCTTAAGTAGTAACTCAGATTCTCAACAACCTAAACGTCAACGTATTAATGTATCATTATTTATTTTAGGCCGAATGCCATAAAACGTCAACGTATTAATGTTTCATTATTATTTTTTAACACAATTCCTTTATAGATAAATATACCATAACATGCATTAACTCGTAACTTTTTTTACAGTAAATTTTTTTAGTCCTCTGTCTTCTATGAGACTGAATCTAAGACCTCCCACCCAAACCCATATATTAACTCGTAACCTTACTGGTTGGAAGGAATTTACGGAGTGATAGCAAAACTCTGTAAATTTGAAAACTTTCAACTTAGAAATTTCTATTTATGGGTCAGATTTCATATCAAAAATAGTTTCTCTTTATGCAATGTAAAAAATTTGTAACCAAAAATAGTTCTTTTATGCAATGTTAAAATTTAGTCTAACCTAGTATTTTATTTATGTAGTATGCCAATTAACCACATGAATATCCCTTTGAAGACTAATGTATGATTATTTATTTTAGGCAAAATGTATGACGGTCTTTTAATTATTAATAAAAAAAAGTTACGCCCAAATTTAATAATTCGGGCCATTTTTTTCCTAAAAAATTTCAAACCAAAATGATACAACCGAAAAACCGAACTCAACCAAAAACCAGAAAAACTAAGGTTAACTTGGTGTTTGGTTTAGCTTTTTAAGCTTATGCTTATTAGCAAATATAAGCTAATCTGAAGAAGCTTATTTGAATATGATTTTTTTAGCTTATTTGAAGAAGCTTATTTGTGCAAATGATACAAAATAAACTATAAGCTAATCCAAACACTTAAAAGAGTTTCTCAAATAATAAAAAATAAGTTATAAGCTACTTTAAAATATAAGAATAAGCCAAAAAATAAAAGCTAGGCCAGAAACCTCCTCCTCCCCCCCCCCCCTAACCCCATAAAACTTGTAAACTCAAAAACTAAAATTTCGAATTTTGGTTTGGTTTGAGTATGGCAGAACAAGAGGGGGTCAAGAGAGTCCGCTAACCCATGAGACACATGATTTGAACCCTCTACTTGTATCCAGCAGAAAAGAAAGCCCCAACAAAGAAGTTATGATTCAGCCACTTACTCAAAACCACCCAAACCCACCCATGCACACCCTATCTGTTGCTTTATTACCTTTTTAGCCTCCTCCATCAAAAGAATTCGACCGGTCCACTTATCCAAATTCCGGCGAACCAACCGGTCAATATCCACCAACAAATGATCCTTAATAATAGTAGAATTAGCAAAACTCATCGTCAACGAATGCATTCTTCTATGCAAACTCCCTCTCATAAGCAACAACGAATGTTTTCCAACCAAATTCGCAATCGAACCGGGATAACTCGACTCGAACAACCGTCCTTCATTTTGCAAAATAAACCGATTCGTCTCCGCGTCTGCGGAGAACACCGTCCGTTCCCCGAACACATGCGTCGTGAAAACGGTCCCGTATTTCACAACGCGTGTGTCAATGAACGGCTCCGGGTTCTCCGTCTTGTACGCGGAGATGAGTTGAAATGTTTCGCCGATCAGCGGGAGCCCGATGCTGCCCGGCGGCGAACGGATGTTCCGCCGCCGGGCAGTGGAGGTGCGGAAGAGGAGGAAAAGGATTGTAGAGAGAGAAAGTGAGAGGAGGAGAGAGAGAGGGATGAGTTCCATGGCAATTGTATGGTTTTGAAGTTTGGATTGTTGAAGATGAAGATGATGAAATTCTCTTTCTCTCACACACAGTGAGTGTGTGTTTGCAGGTTATTAATGGAGGGAGGAGTGCACACGAATGGATTACACATGAATGGGAAAGAAACGAACGCAAAAAGGAGACAATGAAGGGAGGAATTTGATGTCGGCATAAATTTGGAGTTTTTTTGAGTTTTTGTTTTCAAGTTTATAAAATCTTTTTTTTTAACATGATTTACCATCATAAAGTTTAAGATATTTCAAAATTCACCGTCATAAGTTGTTGTATAAAGTGTATTTTTTCTAAAAATTGTCGGAATCATCTAAAAAAAATTCATCTAACATCCAACCAATTATACCATGTTTAGTCAAATAATGTCTCTATCATGGGGCGTTTTCTGCCATGTGGCAGTCCAGTCAGTATGAGGACATTATTGGGCGTTATTGCAAAAATGTCGTAGTGGGAATAATGCCCAATAACGCTCATGCAATTATTACACAATTATTTATTTTTTTAAATTTAAAACTAAAATTACTTCATTAAAAAAAATAACACTACTAGAAATTAAAAAAAAAAAAAAAAAAACGGGGTCCTCCGAAACATCGACCCACGCCCGAACCAACTTGTGAAGGTTGCGAGCCGCCTGCTTGACCAAAGCAGAAAGTGGGTTGCACGAATGGAGTAGCGCCACTCAAGAAAGCCGCGTACGATAACATGTTCGGGTCCATGTCTTGAAGGTTAAAGGGTTGTTGCGGTTGGGTTGTGTTCGGGTTCACGGGTCTTCAAGGGACACCAAATGGGGGTCGGAATGGGTTCATATTTTTAAAAATTGTAGAAGTAGTAGAGACAAAGTTTGATGTGTGTGAGAGTTTTTTTTTATAAAAAAGTGTATGAACTAGTGGGTATTTTACAGTGTATTATATTGGATTTAAAAAAATAAAAAAAAGTTACCGTTGCCCAACGTTCAACTTGTCCCCTAAAGCAAAATTTAGGCGTTTTTTAAAAAACGCCGGTGGCCCTTTTTTCGCGAATACCGCCCAATAACGCCCAAGGGGGCGGAGGCCGGACGTTTTCCGGCATGTTTGGCGAAATTTAAAAAAAAAAACGCCCCATTACGGGCGGTCTTATAGAGATCCAACCAATTATAGAGAAAGACTGAAATAATAAGCTAAATAATATACATTGCATTAAATTCCATATAACTATGCTAAGGCTATAGGGTGTGGTGATGACCCTCATGACCACCATGACCCTTCACGTCAGTGTCATGTCACCCACTTCTAATCCACCATCCAAAATCACTATCCTAAGAATGTGGTCATGACCCAAACCACTAGCCTCTTATTTATTTTAATTTATCTTTGTCAAAGAAAAAGAAATTGATTTCTTGAAAAATGGAAAGGAGGACCATGGTTTAACCCATGCAAACTATGGTGGATCAAGCAAGGCGATGATGTAGCCTTCTATTCATGTTCTTAGGTGGCGTATCATGTCCCAACCTTGACCCCCACACCCTTTAGCCTAAGGTCTCCTATAGTGGGGCGTGATTTGTGCATTTTTTTGAAGGATAGCGCCCCATAGCGCCCCGAACACCACGACGGGCGGCGCTACGGGGCTTTGTTTGGTGGGTGGCGTTATCTCTTTCGCGGCTCTATGGATCTTCAAACTCCCCCCACTCACACATATATATACATACATATCTATCTCTTATACTAAAGCAAAATAGTGGTTGACTATTTGACTTTGATGTGGCTATTCTCTTTAGCCAGAGAATTAGGAATTTGGGCGGCATTTTCCTCTCCTCTCAATTCTCAATCAATTCCTTCATTCTTCTTTCAAAAGCTTCTTGAATTATATATGGAAAGTTGAATAATTCATCAATTACCGGAAGATCTTTTGCGAAAATATGGAAGCGTTTCCATTCTTAATCTATTAAAGATAGATTGGTTCCTTTTCTTCATTCTATCTAAAAGTGGTTTGTTATTCATCTGTTTTTGAGTCATGGTTTCTTTCAACCGGCGTTACAGACTTACAATCATCGATCATTTCTTTCAATCGGTGTTTCAAACTCTTTGATCGTACCATATACAGTTGATTTCAACAGGTATGTTTATCAGAAACACTAATTTTAGGGTTTCTGATGTAAAATTTTTCATCAGACACACTAATTTTTGTTGAAGAAAATACAAATTGTATTTTTTTTGTTGATTCAAGCATAAATACGGATTCCTCAGGAGCGGGTTGGATTAGTCCCGTGAGTTCATCTCTCTTGCTTCTTATTTGATTGCAAAAACTAGGGTTAGGATTTTGATTTTTGTTGATTTAAGCACCTACCAATTTTTTTTGTTCAATTTGTATGGTTTCAGGAGACAAGAACGATTGGATATTTTTGTACGATTATGGATTATCTGTAGGAAAGGGAAATTCTGATTGGATATTTTTGTTCAATTTGATAATTTATTTGTTAATTTCTAATTCAAGATACACAAAATATGAGATTATATGTTTATTTTTTAATTTTTGTATTTGATGTGATGTCTTCTAGGTGTTTGATGAAATGCTACATATGATCAAGTGGAGCAGTTGTTAAAATTCTCTTTGTTTTATGATTCTTATGTTTTCCAATTGCCTTTTTTTCTACTAATATAATTATATAACATGTACACTTGCAGACAGTTTGTGCATATGCAGAATGCATCAGCAACAGAGTATGTCTTTCTAACGCGTCTCGCCTGACTATTAAGGTAACCACCATATCCATTATTCATGGTACCAGTTAATTTTTGTATTTGGTAATTGTTGTGAGTCACACATGATTGGTTATAACTAGATACATCATGTTTGATACTTTGATGTAATGCCTCACTGATCCGCTAACAAGTGTGACTGAGTTTTAGTATTCTTCATAAGAAATTTGTCAACAGGTAATGATCCAAAGGTACAGTTGTAGTCGAGTTTATAAATGATAATTATATATTGTGGATTTTTGTGTGTTATGATGTTTGTTTGGTGATTTTTGTTTTCTTCTTTCCACTGTAGCTGGTGGTTTAGGTATCAATCTTGCACACCAGATATTGTCATCATTTTTTAATCAGATTGGAATCCTCAGAATGATCTGCAGGTTTGGGAGTGTATGATATTTATCTCCATTTATAGTCACTACATACTAATTTCATGACTTTTGTTAGGCAATGTGCAGAGCTCACAGAATTGGACAACAAGAAGTCGTTATAACATATTATAAAGTAGTATAGATTATGTATGATTATGAAGGCTTCAAACTTTGCATTGACATTTGAAAAGTTCTTATTTTGTTGGTTTACCGTCATTCTCTAATTTACTAATGCTATATTATTACAGCAAGCTGCTATTGCAATTGTCATGGATGTAGATGCCACCTTGGGGAAGAAAAAAGTTGCAGAGCAGATGGGTTTTTCATGGTCCACATTGACCTTTTGAATGGGGACCTTCATGAACATCAGGTTTGGTTAGGTTTGATTCTTATTTCAATTTTTTTTCGTCTATTACAAGGTTTATTTCGTTCGAGTGTAAGAAAACCCTTATACTATTGCTATTGGGTTGTGTTTTATGTATTTTGAATTAACTTGATAGTTTAATTATGTTTAGTTTTGTTTGTTAGTTCTTTAATTTTAGTATGAAGAGTCTGCCCACCAGGTCTTCAGTTATGTTAAAGTTGGCATTTTGAAGCTTATTTGATCTATTGTTTTTACTTATTTCTGACTTGAAAAGGTAGTGAGGCTTGATAGTTTGATTACGTTATGTTTCTTTGTAAGTTCTTCAATTATAGCTTGAGGAATTTGCCCATCAGGAGCACCAGGTATGTGTCAAAAGTCATCAGTTATGTTAAAGTTGACATTTTAGGCTTATTTGTTCTAATTTTTACTGATTCTGACTAAAAAGGGATTTGGATATTAATAGTTTGATTCTGCTTGGTTTTTTGTTAGTTCTTAAACTTTAGTACGTAGAGTTTGCCCACCAGATGTTTTAAAAGACATTAATTATGTTTAAATTTTCATTTTAAAGTTTTTTTGGTCTATTTTTTTTACTAATTTTTTCAATGCAGTGCATTCTGGTTGCTTTGAACCTGCTTCTTAACCAGGTATTTTTCAACTCGATCCTCTCGGATCATTATTGATGTTCTCGATCATATATATCCGTAATATTTGTCGTTTATTTCTTCTGAAGTAATTTATCGTGTTTGAGATTTTGCGTGATTTTAATTTATCATTCATTCATACATATGTTCATCATTTAGGTTTTAAAAAAATAAACCCTATTTGGTGATTTGATAAGATATGGAAACATAATTTTGGTGTTTTATTGGTGATCTTATTTTTTTATTGATTTCAATTATTGTTTAGGTAAATATCTCAGTAAACTTTTTGAGCTTTTATTTCAATTTGTTTTCTATTCGTTGATCGAATGAATCATTCCTTTAATATAATTCCATGGATCCAAATGAAATGATTTTACTATACCTTTGAATGGAATAAACATTTTTACATTGTATTTTATTATCTGAACCTAATTGATCCTTTGGTATACAAGGTTCATTGAAATTAACATGGTCACAAGCATGTTTGCTTGGTAAACAACGCCCGACGTTCGATGCAATGATTCCGCTCTAATTAGTGCAGGTACCTTATCTATTTCGATGACTGAAACAACCATTGAATCTTGATTTATTAAGATAAACAAAAACTCAATCCATTATGTGTCCTCAAATTTTTTTGCTGTTTAAGAACAAAAAAAATATGGATTGCATTACTATTGTAATATGAAACCTATTGCAATGTTTTTTTTGGCTAAATTTGTTGCATATAGGAATTGTTTTAGTAACATAAACATCATGGTAAAGTTCATAGTTTATGATAATAAGTTTTCCTATTTATATTATATGAGTTTGGAGGATAAAAACAAATTAGTTTTGAAAAAAAAATGAAAACAACGCATATATTTGAATTGACAGTTTCACTATTGTTAAGATATGGAAAGTATTGTGGGATATTATAAAGTGGATGCCCAATAGCCTTGTGATGAACTTGATGCAAGTTGTATGAAGCATGATGCCTTGCATTTCAGCAAACAATAGTGAGTATCATCACTCTTTTTATGGTTTTATATAATATTTTAAATAACCATTACCGAATTTAAGATGAAATTGGCCATTTAAAAGAAAAAAAGTATCCGCTAAGTGCTGATTAAATTGTAAATATCCTTAGAACTTTATGCAAAAGTTCTCATTATTATTGGTAGAATAAGTGTCTTAAAAAATTCTAACATTTTGATTTTTTTAGTAGACTTAAAACTAATTTATATGTAATTATTGGGATGATGGCTATTAAACTAGCAAAAATAATGACATTAAGGCTTTTGTTATGGTCCCTTGAAAGACAACGATGTTAAAGGTTTGTTTCTCCTAGATGTGGTCAAATGGGCGAATTGTATACTTGGTCTGAGCTGTTCTGCCCGTTGACCCATTTTGATATAGTTTTTTTTTTTTTTTTACAAATATATCATTTGGTTTGACTCGCTAGAGATTAAACATAAACTTTGTCAACCCATTCATAATTATATAGGTTGAAAATGTCACTTTGTAACTTTAACTTTTGTTTCAGAAATTAAGGTTCCAACTGCCATATTAGAAGGCAAGCTTGACCAGTTAGACCATGTGTAGTGGGGCGTTTTGTTTAAAAAATTTTCAAAAATAACGCTCGAAAACGCCCACCCCTCCATTACATGGGGCGTTATTTTGGTTTTTTTTTGAAAAAAAAGTTGATTGGCGTTTTAATTATAACGCTGGATTGCTATTGCATGTGGCCAACCCACCTTTTGCATGTCCTCTCATAATTTGACCAGCCAATCACCTTTGGTTTTTTTTTTAATGATTTAATGGGGGTTATTGGCATAATGCCCCACTACGCCACTTTTGCTATAATGCCCCAAGGCTGACTAGGATGCCACGTGTCGGATAATGCCCCATGGTAGGGGCATTATGTTTGTTCACCACTACACATGGTCTTACACTCACAAGAAGAAGTCAAACATGGAACCTTAATTAGAAAATCAAGAAGTAAGTCCCATGATTTATGGTAAAAGATAGGAAGGGTTATATTTTTCTCTGTTTAGGGTTAGGGTTTTAAAGTTCAGTGAATAAAATAGTTTTTGACAAAAGCTAGATTGAGAGCTTTGTGAAGATATTCAAAGGTGTTGGTCATGGATGGGCTTCAATATATAGCGAGGATAATGAATCTGTTGAGAGGAGTGCTGAGGTGGCCAAGCATGTGATTTTTAAGCGGGTCGAGTGGTTATTTTTCTTATCTCACTTATGAAGGTGTAACATGATATACTTGAAGCCAAGAACCTTACACTCTCATTCATCATTGTAAAGCATTGTGCTTTGGAGTAGAATGACGAGTTAGCTTCTGAAGTTGGAGACTTTACTTGATGATAGCGTGGGGCAAAATGTCGAGTTGGAATTTGAAAGGAGTGGCACGTCTTTGACCGCTTAGTTGGTGGTGAGTGACCGACCTTTACATCCAGGTTATATGCTTTACATTTATCATGTGTTCTTTGTTTCAGGCTGAAGACTTACACTCAATAACTCTTTTGGAGTTAGGAGTGGCACGTCTTTGTGATGTACATTTTAGATGTGAGATTTTTAACCTGTTTACCTACAAAAGTGTTGACTTAAGTTACGTTGTATGTCTAATTAGTTTAACGGTTTCAGGTAAAACCTTTAACCGAATAGGAAACCATTTGAAAGTCTCTATAAGAGTACACCTAGCTGAGTAGCCGTAGAATAATCATTTTTGTTACTTGAATGATTTGATAAACTTATCTCTATTTTTTTTATTGCCAGCAAACTTGATCAGATATTAATGATTTAATGGTACGTTGTCAATTCATAGGCAAGTGCTAAGTGATATGGTGGGTTTACTTTATGAAATTTATATTTTTCAATTTGTTGTTATGATCCTTGTGTTGGGCGTTTTTTGGCAGCGGAGCCGCCAATGAAGGCGGATGACCATACATGACATAACTATATCAGGTTTGGTCCGACTCTCTAGCCGCGTTTATTTGATTATACGTCAAGCCGATCTCTTTGAAGAGCGGTGGTTAATCAATTGCATTGACAAATTATATTTTTGGTTGCATTAAAACATTAATAGTATAGTTTCGACTCAGTTTTTTAATCTTCCTTTTGATCTTTTCCTTATTTAGCCTTAGGAGGACATGCTAAAGAATGCAAATAATCAAGGAACAACCATCCTCCATAATCTGAAGGTAGATTATACTTTGGGAGATTTCGAGGTAAATCAAAATATTCATTTTGTAGAATATTTCCAAGTTTTGTATTTAGTTATAACAAAGTTATGCCATAATGCAATACAATACTAACAAAAAAAATGAAAGATATCCTCTAAGGTGGATCTTTTACAATGGTTATTTGCTATGTTTTAATTTTCTTTCTTTTGGTCAATTAAAGATGCTAACATTAGTTAGCATGAATTCTCGGACCCTTTGTGATCTTTTACAGTGATTATTTGCTATAATTTAATTTTCTTGCTTTTTGTCAATTAAAGATGCTAACATCAGTTAGCATTACACGTTTTGTAGGTAATTTTATGGAGCTACACATATTGGTGGTTGTTTAGGGGAGTTAACGAGCTCTCATATTCATCGCTTTTCATGGAGGTAAGTTGAAATCACTTAAAGTTTCAACCAGTTTTTTAGTTTTTGGCATGAAATTTGTGGAGTTGGGATTAAACTCACATTGAATGTTTATTTGCTGATAGGTATTGCTGGGTTTGGTGGTAAATGCAGGTTATTAGACTTGGGTTTGACTTGAATGATGGATAGAAGCTTGAAGTTTGTTGCTGATGCGTATGAAAGCCGATAGAGTTTTGAAGATTGATGTTTTTTATTTGAACTGTATTTAGTCTTGATTTTGGTTGTTTTCGTTTATTTTTTGTTTGGATTTTGAATAGGTTTTATGTTTGTAATACTTGGGTTGTGTGTGGTCGCGAGTAGAGTTAGAAGTAGTAGTTGTTATTTGTTAGAGTGGTTGGGGTAGGGGTTTGTTAAAACCCGTTCTGTAAGGCCTTAGGCGTTTTTGAGGTTGGTGTTCTTGGGGTATGTCTCGGAAGACCCAACGCTCTTTAGGTGTAACTATTATTTTTTAATTTTATTAATAAAGTTTTGACGGGGTGCCGTCCCCGTTTAGAAAAACAAAAGATTGAATTAATTACTTTAGTTGCATGCCTAATTTGAGGTTTTCTTTGTAAATAGGCTTCCTTGATTTTTTATGGTATGGGATGAGTCAGGTTGGGTTGACACGCAAACACAACTCCGATCATTGGATATTTCAACTAGATACAATGTTGGGGCCTTTTTGTTTCTACTCTTAGGGGAATCATTGCTTATGTAATGTGAAAGGCTTTCAACACTAATTCGAGGTTGGATCATTATTTATTTTATATCTATGGAAAAATTATGTTTAGGATCAATATACATAACTTTAGGATGTCAAAGAGAAGCACTTAGTTACTCTCTTATAGCTCAATATCATCAGGATGTAATAAAGTATTTACGTATTAAAGTATAACTTTTTTTTTGTTTAGCCACCCGTGTATTACACAGGAACTTAAACTAGTGTATGTATAATTGAAGGGGTTATTAATTAATTAAATAATGATGAGGTAGGGGTTTTATGACTACGAGCTCTAGTGATATAACGCCCATAAAACCCCTGTGTGACGTGGTACGACACGTGTCGCATAATGCCCATAAACTCATAAAGGGGGCATTAAGACTACAGATGACCTAAGAAACAATCATTTCTTTTTTTGGATCCATCTTTTATTTTTAATGTACTGATATAATTCTCTACAAAGAAAAGTGATAATATAATTTACATGTGTTGTTTTAGTATGTTACTAGGTTAGAACCCGTGTATTACACGGGTTGAATAAATGCAATTTTATATACCAAATAATAAAAAATATATCTTTTAAAATCTCGTTTATTACATGGGTTGAATAAATGCAATTTTATATACCAAATAATAAAACAATATATATTTAAAAATCTCGTTTATTACATTGGTTGAATAAATATAATTTTATATATTAAATAATAAAAAGTTATATCTTTTAGAACCTCGTGTATTGTACGGGTTGAGTAGATTTAATTTTATATATTAAATAATAAAAAAAGTTACATTTTTAAGAACCTCGTCGAGCTGAGGAGCGAGACTAAGTTCGAACGTTAGGGAGACTAATGCGGGAGGCTGTGTTATACGGGTTGAACACATGTAATATTATATACCAAACAATAAAAAAGTTATATATTTATAAATCCTATGTATTATATGTATTGAATAAATCTAATTTTATATACTACATAATAAAAAAGTTATATTTTTAAAACCCCGAGTATTACACGAGTTGCATAAATGTAATTTTGTATATTAAAAAATAAAAATGTTATATCTTTAAAAAACTCGTTTATTACACAGGTTGAATGAATCTAATAAAATTTTATATCTTAAAAAAAACTAACGGATATACTCGATATACGATAGATGGGGTGATTGCGGTGATTGTTCTTATAAATGTCAAGTAAACATAGTGATTACCGTATTTGAGTTGAGAATTGAACACGAAAATATAAGTATAGAACCAATAAACACCTTTTAAACATTTTTGAAATAGGTTTTACCCTTAACTATTTTAGTTTAATAAAATAAATAAATCATTTAAATTAACTGAGTTAGGGATAAAGGATATAACTTGCAAGGGTTTGCAAACATCGAGTACGTTTTCTGTAATTACTAAACACAAAGGACATAATTTGCAATAATTGACATACATAAAGGACGATTTTTGTAATTTACTCTATTTTAAAATATTATATATATTATCTTCTATATGAATTGTTTAAATTTATATTAAATTTAATTGTATATTTATCTTTTAATTGATAGGGGATGGTGCAAATGAAAACCACTTTTATTGTGAAAACTCGAAAACTAACTAAAAAAAGCCTAAAAAACACACAAAAAAAATTTTTTTTTTCAATTTTTTTTTATAAAAATCGCTAGTTTTTATATATAAAAAAAACTTTTTTTCAAAAAAAAAAAAAAAAAAAATTTGTATAGTGCACATGTGTAATAATACACATGTGTAGTACACATACATATGTGCAGTATTACACATGTGCACTACACAAATTTTTTTTTTTTTTTTGAAAATTTTTTTTTATATTAAAAAACCTGCGAAATTTTGATTGCAAAAAAAAAAAAATTAAAAAAAAAATTTTTTGTATGTTTTTTTGGCTTTTTTTAATTAGTTTTCGAGTTTTCACAATAACTAGTGGTTTTCATTTGAACCTTCCCCTTAATTGATATTAGTTATCTATAAAAGTAGATGAATGACACGTGTCTAAACTTGATTTCTTTTATTATAGTAAGATTCTCGGGATAACTTTGTATCATAACCGTATCCATTAACAAAATATTGTTATTATTATAGAAGATTTTGATGATTTATTTTAGTTAAAAACTTGAAATCTTATTATATTGGGCATTAAAGGGTTTTTTTTTTTTTTATGATTAGGTTAAATGAATTTGGATAGATTTTTACCTAACAAACATGCTATGAAATAAAAAATAAAATTCAAATTGTTACGGCTATGAAATAAAAATAAAATTCAAATTGTTACGGCATGTTTATTTCATGGATTTCATGGGATTATAATAAACATGAATTTAAATTTCAATCTTTTATAATGTTTGGTTGCCCAAGTAATAAATTGGAATTAAATTTGATTCCAATGAAATCCTTCATTTGATGGAATTATGAATAATATATCAAAGGATTTTATAGGAATGTTTTCAAAACTACAAATAAATGCAACCTCTACCACCGGCCACCTCTTCCACAATTTGCTACCGAACCCCGCCCTTTGCCATCAACCTGGCTTAATTGCCACCCGCCACCGATCACTGTCACTTGCCTTCGTTGTCACCCATCATTGAGCACCGCCACAACCCTTGCATCTGCAGTCGTCCGCCATTGACCCCCTCCATCACAACACCATCATCCAAATTTATATATATTCCAATTCCATAACAAATGTAGCAACCAAACACATTTTGTATTTTTAAAGATTCCTTTGAATGCTGATTCCAATTCAATTTCCATTTCCAACGAATTCCGTGAAACAAACGCCCCTTAAATTATTAATTCTACTAATCAGCTGTGTTGTACAATAAAATTAGAATTCAGTTTCATAAGGATTATGATTAGAAGAAGAGTGTAAGTTGTATTAATGTACTTAAACCATTACATGCAAGTTAAAGGAATGAGCTTTAAAGCCCCCTATGTGACATGGCGTTCAAGTGACGCTGGGGTGGCGTGATAAAACCCCTAAGGGCTTTATACCACACCCTGTAGCCTAATAGAGTATTAGCTATAACTAACTTTCAATCTCTCTTGTATGTGTTGATGTTAACCTTTAAAGTTGTTATATTGTTTCTTTCTATAAGATTCATTGTGCCTCTTGCCAAATTAGCATGGGGCGTTAAACACCATGCATCTCCGTTATTGAGGAGAGTTAATGCTCTTTATCTAAACAAGAGTCATCCACTTCTATTATCGTTAACTGAAAACGTTCTAAACTCGCCTTTGACATCAACACTTGTATTTATGTTAGAACATTTTCTTCATAGGGAAATTACATATACCTCATTTAAACTTACAAATTTCATATATCTCCGAACCACAAGTGTTCAATGCATAATATATAATGTTTTTCAAACATGATTTGAGAAATCATATGTAATTTTACAACTTTAGAGGAGGTCGATGAGATTCCCCTTTTTCTTCGTATCGTACAAGTACATACTTAACTATGTTTAATTGAAATATGAGGTTTAAAGCATAGATAAACAAATATTTTGTATTTCAAACATGATTTATATTGAAAAACTCAAGTACAATGAATATAAATATCAAAGGACCAAAATAAATGTTATTAATTTCCTTTTTGGTATAAAGTTGCTAGTGTTTTGATGTGGTAGCATGTTCTTTCACATGGCCGCATGAGGTACGCATTAAAATGCATACCCACTAGCTCAAAAACCTTCAAGGTATCAAAGCATTGTTGTGCCCACAAGCCACAAAGGCCATTTGCCTTCTAGCCATAGTATAATTACGGAAGTGCCCATAGGCCATTATCCACCATATCTTTTATATTTATTTATTTATTTGTTAGGATTATCTTTTATTTTAAAAGTTGATTTGTGTAGTTTCTTTATCATTTCTAAAACTATGATCGAAGAGTTGATTAATGCCCATGTGAGTTGTTTATGTAAAGACTAAAGAGCTAAGCCCCATCGGGGTCCTCTTGTGTGGAACATGTGGATTATGAATGACTTTTAATACTTGAAAATTTGTTGATACTTTTATAATTTTATACTTCGTATTTATACCTTTGGACTTACTCGACTTCTTTGTGTACACTTTGGTATTTTTTTAAATCTTATTATTCGTATCTCAACTTTATCATGTATAGGAAAAAATGAGTTTTTTTCTTAATATTATAGGTATACTTATGCGTTCAGGCCATCACCACTTTTGTGCTTCTTGGGAAGAGACCGGGTTCAATTCCTAACATGTGGTAAACTTGTTATAATTTAAAAGTATAGATTATGTAACATTTGTTGTTAAAAAAACACTTATGCGTTCACGAATATCAATAATACAGGAAAAATAAAAGTAGTCACTAAGACCACCCGTAGTGGGGCGTGATTTAAAAAAAAATTGAAAAACGCCCCCCCCCCATTACACTAGGCGTTATGGGGCGTGTTTTTTGAAAAAAAATGCCTTTGGCGTTTTATTTAAAACGCTTGCACACAACCATGACCAACCAATCACCACTCACATGTCTGACAAGTTCATTTAATGCCGCCCACTTTTGCAAAGGAGTAGTAGCTTTCTCTTTGCCTCAACCAATGAGAAACTAGTAAGTGTTTTTTTGTTTTTTTTTTAATGATTGGAAGGGGGTTATTGGCATAATGCCCCACTACGCCACTTTTGCTATAATGCCCCATCGCTAACTAGGACGGCATGTGTCGGATAATGCCCCATGGTGGGGGCATTATAACACATTACCACTACACATGGTCTAATAATACAGTACATTGATAAGGTATATGTGCTACACCATTCGTTGATACTTGATACCCAAAAGAATTTATCTCTTAAGCATCCCAATAAATTCAAATCGTGTTCATTACATTGAAAAGTAACAAGTACTAAATGGAAAGGCTACCTAGCACGGCCTTAGAAAGAGTTAAGTTTAATGACAACAAAATAAAACTCTTACACGATGGAAACCAAATTATAAACTCTTAGACTAAGCGGTATGGAGGCCCGTCGCCGCCCCAAACTCCCGCCGCCGCCCCAAACTCCCCACCCCCCATGCCCGTCGCCGCCCCAATCCCGGCAACTTCGGCTCCCACCAGCCGAACTCGACGCCCCCACCTCCTCTCTCCTTCTCTCACATATACCTATACATACATACATATATATATATATATATATATATATATATATAGAGAGAGAGAGAGAGAGAGAGGTTCATCCCCCACCCCCTAGGTCCATCACCCTCAAGCCCTTTCTACGTGGTGGTGACGTGGCGGCCCATCCTCTTGAGGATGGGGCTCTCCATACCCTCTAGTCTTACCATGTTCGTAGACGAAATATACGATGAGGACTAAGGAGCCTCACTTTTAGAAAAAAAAAAAATAAGTTCATGGCAAATCCATATCCTCGTGGTGCAAATCCAAACTTAACACCTTATGATTAAAGCCTGATAAAAAAAATAGTTTGTTTCCACCAATAAACGCTTTCTTAAATTTGACTTCGGAAAATAAAAGCTTAATACAATGTGTCAAATGTTTGAATACCACATATACTCAGTTTGTGATCAACGGATGAGTTCCTAACCATTAATGTATATTTGTAGAGAGTGTTTCAACGATTAATTAAGAGTGGATGTAAATGTTTACACTTATCAGGTCTAACTAATAAGGAAATGACTACTCATCTAACGAGTTTACAATTGAACAAAACCAGTATCCTATAATCATAAGTTGAAAAGATAGACTGGTCTTCAACGGCTCGAAGACCACCACACAGACATCACTAGACAGATTCATGACATTAAGCCCGATCTTATTTGCATAATTAACGGTCTCGTGCACCACATGAACCCAATTATTTTTTTAAACAAACAACATATAACAAATGTTTTATACTTTATTTTATTAGAAAAAAATAACATTCTTCACATTTCAATATTTTTTCATTAATTATCCATCAAAAGAGGACCATGCAATGACTGACGACACGGGTCAACTTTGACCGATGCAACCAAGTAAAATTCTGACACTGCATTTTGACATCAAGCCAAACGACTTTACTTAACATAGCAATTTCTTTTCTTTTTTCTATTTAAAGGATTTGAATTTAAAATAATATTTTAATATTCTAAGAATATTTATGTGGCTAGTTGTAGTTTTAAAATAAGTTTTACGAAACAAGATTAAAAATGAAAGATTATATAAAAAAATTATACTAGAGTTAATAAGTTATCATTAGTTTTATACAAAGAATGATAAATATAATTTTTAAAAGGTCTCAAAACATAAGTTTAATTGGTTTTGTTGGTTAGTAGCACGTGCGGTGGGTCCACATTTAGGAATACACTGTACAGTCAGCAAATTCTAAATTGATTCAGATTGGGACTTTGGGAGATATGGGAACCACAACATCACGTGCATCTCTTGTGTTGATGTGCTATCGCCTATCTTTAAAGAGCATCTTAGGAGCTATGGATGAGCATAGCATAGCATCTTTCGAAAACACCATTGTGCCACAATCGGCTTAGAATGTGGTGTGGGGCTTGGATTGGGGACTTGGGGTATTGCTTCATAAGTGACGGGTGTAGGGTTTATAAGGTAATTCTTCAAAAGAGGGGTGTGGGGTGGCATGTCTTCGGTTGACGTGATTAGTCATATGAATTTTGATATATTTTTTTTAACTATTGAATATTTCATTTAATTAAATTAACACACTAACTGAAAGAGTTAATTACACCGTTAGTCTCTGTGGTTTATGGAAAGTAACAACTTCAGTATTAATAGTTTAAAGTAACAATCTAAGGGTTTAACTTTTGATTTTGTAACATCTTAGGGCTTTAAGGCTAACGACAGTTAAAAATTAACTTAGAACTTAGTGCCCAACCTTGAACTTTAGAGAAACCACAGGGGCTAACCACAAAATTAACTCTTGTAATATATAAAACACAATTTTTCTTTTTTCTCTTATTATTTAATTAAACCTTTTTAATTATGTATGTAAACCATTTTTTAAATAATTATACGTAATTGATGTATTAAAGCTAATTTGAAGCCACTTCTGTAATTAGCTTACAAGTAAATTAACGGGAATATTTCACAAAATGATAACCAAGTTTTACGAGTGTTTCAATTAGGTCACTCATAAAAAAATTGTTCTAATTAACTTATTAAAGTTTATTTTATTTGCTAATCCTATATAATTAACCTGAATGGAGGTAAACTATCTTAGGTAATATTTATTTATTTTTATTAAATACGTTGACATAATTTATTTAATAAAAGAGGAAAATAAAGTTAATTGTTGCACCACCTAACACCGTCGCATCATCATGCCGTACCACCACCGTACCGTGGAACCACCACCGACACCGTGTCATGGAACCACCATTGGCATCGTGCCGTTGACCCATCCAAGCATTTTTTGGTGACCACCATACACTTTGAGAATTTAGTTCTTGATGGATATAAAGTGATGAATGGATGAGAATAAAGATATGCTAAACTTCATAGAAATTTAGCTCAAACTAAATTGTGATGAATGGATGGGTATATGATGGATATAAACTTCATATTTGCTTTATTGTTTGAAGACCACCTTCAAACTAAATTTCATATTCATCAACCATGTGCACCTTTTTTAATAAAGTTGAATTTAGTTCTTGATGAATAGAAACTTTATTTTTTTTTACTAAAATTGAATTATGTGTAAAAAGGCTTAGAATTAAAAAGTGACTTATTATGTGGTTTTGAGAAATTTTTTTATAACTTATATTCACCATTTTGGATTTTATAAATTAGCGTGCTTTGGTTTGTCCTCATTTTTTTATATTTTTAGTTAAATAATAAAAAAAACTTAGTTAAAGAAAATGAGAAAAAAATAAAATTTGTGTTTTAAATACTATCAGAGTTAGTTGCGGGGTTAGTCCTTGTGGTGTCTCCAAAGTAACAAAGTTGGGTACTAAGAAAATTGACAAAAATACCCTAAGTTTTCAGTTAGTATTTTTTATTTAACACCCGTTAGCCTTAAAGCCCTAGAATGTTACAAAATCAAAAGTTAAAGCCTTAGATTGTTATTTTAAACTATTAGTATCTAAGGTTGTTATTTTCCATAAACCACAGGGACTAACGGTGTAATTAACTCCTAACTTAAATAGAAGGTTGCATATATTTTTTTTTAAAAACTACCTATAAAATAAAAAAAAACTACATAAACTAAAAAAAGATACATAAAATAAAAAAAAAGATTAAAAACTTCATGATTTATCCGTGTCATGTTTTTTCAAGATCGTAGTTTTGGTTAAATGGATGCATTGTAGAGGATTAAATGGGTTGAATTTATATAAAAAAAAAATATAAAGATAGAAGAAGTAGAGAGATGGAAAAAGTTGTAAAAAAATAGGTGAGTATTATAATGTTTTAAAAAGATTTTTTTTAAATAAAGTAGCCGTTTGGCAACGGCTAGCCCAAACAGTCATATCTCACCAGCCAATTCAAACCAGCCACCCTACGCCAGGCTTCAAACCAATGCCAGCGGGGCAAAACCGTAGCCAACGCTGGCCCTGTGTGGTTTAGCCAGTACCCCAACCAACACCCAACACCCCACACCCTATAACCTTACATACAATATCTTTTAACAACAATAACATGCATTTTATATGATAAATAAGTAACATGCATTTTATTTGATAAATAGACATTCATTCAGTTACGTCAGATCCTGAGAACTTTCAAAAAAAATTAGATCCGGCGTGAGTAAAAAGAAATGTAACCGCATTTGACAACTTTAAATGGATTTTGTTTAAACTCTTGGTTCAATGTTAAATAGGTTAAACTTACTAATGGGTATTAATGAGTAAAACACTAAGTGGAGTGGGTTAGTGGGGGTAGGGGCATTCTACTAGTGAATAGTGATGGAATTCCATCACTCACAACATTCAATCAAGTTCCGTCATGTTATCGAGCTTCATTCCATCATTAGTGATGGATTTTAATGGAAATGTCTCTCGCTAGTGATGGTTTTTTTTTTAAATTATAAGTTAACAATAAATAAATAATTTCATTTAAATAAAAATATATTTTTCTTTTATTAAACAAGATAATATATTTTTCTGGAAAACCACAAAAAAAATTATAAGCATTTCTGGGCTGGGCCTATGACAATCGTTCCCATTTCACAATCTCAACTCTCTGTTCTCCACTTTCTTCACAACCCTAAATACCTAAAACTCTCTGTTCTCCCCTTTCTTCAGAACCTTTTTGCCTCATCAATGATTACCTAATTATTAATTTTTTTATTTAAAAGTAATAAAAATTCATTAAATAAAAAAATTACATTGTTAAAATAAATAAAAACCAAAATAAGAAATAAAAAATTACAATGCTAAAAAACCGGAAAAAAATAAAAGAAACTAATAATCTAAAGTCCGTATTTTTGACGGATTTGGTTGCCGACGCATTTGCACTAGGATCAACGCGTCGCCTAAGAGATGGTCGATGGGTTTAGACAAAAATTCTATGATCAAAAAAACCCATCGACCATAACTAATAATCTAAAGTCCGTATTTCTGAGTTCATGCAAGCTTTTTGACAGTAAATAACTTTAAACAATGTTAAATAACATGTTTTCACCAAGATTCTATGATCAAAACTCATTGTTCCCTACCACAAGGATTGAAAATTCAAACTTTTCATGGTAGTTCTTGAAGAAAGATGAAGAAGAAGGAAATGTCTAGAAGAGGAAAGGACAAGATGGGTTGTTGGAAACTTCTTTTAGACTTACCTAGGATTGTTTGAGAGAAGATTCCTTCAAATCTCTGTCCCCAAGTTGGTCCAAATGTGCAGGATTTTTGGCTGCATTTATAGAAAATGACAGCCTGCTGGACACGGCCCCGTGTCCGCTGGACACGACCCCGTGTGCAGATGAAATTCTGACACAGTTTGTCCGTATTCTGACGTTCTGATCAGAGGGGAATCTTTTGGTGGACACGGGGGCGTGTTGGCCGGGCACGGCCCCGTGTTCGGAAAGCTGACTTATGAGGTTTTGTCTTTATTAAGGAGCTAATTTGTATCGGGTGGCTCCTGACTTGTTGGAACAACCCCAAAGTGCCTAAGATACCTTAATTGTCCTATACTAAGGCGAGAACGCAAGAGGTTGTCGGTGAGGGTAATTCCTATTTTCATTCTAGGTGGACAAGTCCAACCCTTTCCCGGGCTCTCGTTAAAGAAGGTGTATGCCGAATCGCTCAGGTCTATGTATGCACCGAACGAAGTCGATGGGGAGTCCTTCATGGCACAATCGGCACAGGGACGACTATCGTCCGCGTCTTGTCTAGGTAAGAAGGTATTTTCGGGAGCAACGAGGTTGTCGGAATGCGGTTCCAACATTTCCTCATGGTCATCATCTTGGGATGGATCTAAAAAATCCTTCCTAAGTTCTTTTGACCAATTTAGAAGTAGTTCTTCTAGTTGAAATAACTCGTCAAGGAGCATTTCTCCTAGAATATCTGGCTGGGCGCATTCGAGGGAGAAATAGTGCTTATTTTTACTTTCGCCCCTCTTAAGGTTACAAGGAATCGGTGGGTCTATATAGTGGGGCTTATAAATGAGGAAGAAACATTTTAATTCCTCATGTTCGCCTCTACATATTCGACACCACAAACCATAAGAGTGCCGAAAGTAAAAAGAATTACTATCACTCATGTTTGTGTCAGAAATTACCAACCGCCGGGATCTAACGGTTCTGTTTTCAGTAACTGAATCTTGGGCACGGGGGCGTGTTGAGTGGACACGGCCCCGTGTTCAGCCTACTGTCTGACTTAAAACAGGATTGCCAGTTCCAATGATTGAGCACGGGGCGTGTTCAGCAGGCACGGCCCCGTGTTGAGCTCTGCAGAAGCTAAAAATCTAAAAAAAATCCTAAAAAAAATTAAAGAAAAATAAAAATATGATTAGGCCGTTGATTCCTAACTTTCTTAAAATCCTTGTGTCCCCGGCAACGGCGCCAAAAACTTGATGCGTGTCAGTGTGTATATGTTTTTAATATATAATTAAGCCCTTTTTACACTTTTAGGCAAGTTTTAAATTTATAAAACACGATATTCACTAACACTAAACACACATATGGGCAAGTGCACCCATCGTGGACGTAGTATAGTGTTGGTAAGATACCGAGGTCGTCCAAGGATACAAGAGCTTTTAGTACCGGTTTATCCTCAACGTCTAATCAAATCAAAAAGTTAGAAAAATGTTTTAAACTAAGAAAAATAAAAACTAACTAAATGCTGAAAATAAAAATAAAATAAAAACAGATAGACAAGATGAATCACTTGGATCCGACACGTGTATTAGTATAACCTTTGATTATTTTCGCACTTTTGCACTTGTTTAAGAGATTATCTTAGTTATTGTAGTAGGCCCCTCTTTTGAAGGCGACGTTACCCTCAACCCAGTAGTTTGAGTCAGCAAGGATACAATCCTAAAGGGTCGGATTATTGAAAGATAATGAATTAAGTTATTAATGCAAATTGTGGTAGGCCCCGCTTCTGGCGGTGACGTTACCCTCGGCTAAGTAGTCTGAGTCAGCAGGGATACAGTCCTAAATAGCCGGGTTATAGTATTAATAGTAGTTAACTTATGAGGGGGTCAAAGAGTTTGGATCCCCGCCATCCAATACCTATGGGCATTGAAGGAGATCCTACTAAATTTGACCCAGGTCCCAAGCAGGACCTCTAAACGCTGAACAAGGGCAAGACCCTTACCAAACCGTTCCCTTAACCCCCGACCAGGTAGCCAACATACCTCCATATAGACCGTGGAGATATGAATGGTGAAAATCTTTTATTTTATATAGACAGTAAAATAATGCCAAGACACCACGGACAAACGATAAGGAAAGATCACCTTCAACATAAGTAACTAGTTATTAAAGTCATTAATACAAAACCAAATAAAAAGTGCAAAAGATTAAAAATAAAAAGTATTATACTAAACACTTGTCTTCACCAAGTGATGTAAGAGACTTAGGCAAACATGGCCTTGATTGTCAAGAACTCTTACGATCAATCTTGGATCCCGAGACGACTCACACACTCTACGATGGACAATGGATGATGGTGGTGGATGATGGTGTTATGGTGGTGGTGGGTGGTGGATGAAGTGTGAGAGAGGTGGTGTGCCAAGGGATGAGAGAGAATGAAGCCAAGCTCCTCTATTTATAGGCTGAACAGAAGGCTGGACACGGCCCCGTGTCCGCTGGACACGGCCCCGTGCCCGCCTGACACTCTCTCTCCTCATTAATTGTAATTGCGAATTACAATTAATGCGCCTGCTGTACTTTCACCACGCCCCCGTGCCCGCTGGACACGGCCCCGTGGTGGGCAATGGAAGCTTCTACTGGTTTGTCTTTTCTGCTGCTTCCTGGGCACGCCCCCGTGTTCGCTGGACACGGGGCGTGTTCAGACTCTGTTTCTTCCTTTTTTGCTTTGGGAGGTGCCGTTGAGGGTCCGGGCAGTCTACTTTTGTTCCTTTTCTTGTATTTATGGTAGAATTAGTGGTCTTTTTGCTTCTTTTGTGATTTTGAGCTCATTTCATCCTGAAAATACAAAAGGAAGACAAAAACACTATTTTTCCAACATTAGTACTAAAAAAGGGTTAGTTTTATGCCTTAATTGATGTGTTTTATATGTTGCATTTTACACACATCAAATACCCCCACACTTGAACTTTTGCTTGTCCTCAAGCAAAACTCTTTAAATGTGGCTTACACTCCCAAATGGAATAGGTAGAAGAGAAGTTTTTAGCTTGTCCTAGAGTGTCGGGAATCCAAGGTTTTTATAGGCTTTATTTTTATTTATTTACAATCCTATTCGTTATGATTTATTTTGAACTTTTCATAAGATAAATTACTTATTTGGGCATAGCATGCCTTATTAAAATTCCATTTATATACAAGTTCACATACCTCACGGGAGATCACTCAACACTCGGCCGAAGGTGTATATTTTAGTGAATCGCTCGAGAGCGGCACGGAACTTACGTCTTTCCATAGGCTTGCCAAGCAATCAATCCTCCTCCTTTTTAACTTTTTACCTTTGTAAATATCAAGAGGACTTTTGGGGTGAAGGCTTGGGTTTAAAGGTGGGTGGTTGGTTAGTGGTTAGTAAAAAGGGCGAAAATCGTAACAAGGGTCGGTTTTCGTAAAATACCTTGTTTTTAGTGACCTATTATTTTTGAAGTATTTCTTCAAACAAGCTTTTGTAGCTTTTGTTTGTTTTTGACTTCATCATATAGTTTTTTTTTTTTTTTTTTTTTTTTTTTTGATTTTTGATGTCACATGAAAGGGCAAGTTGACGAAAAACCGAGCTTGTTACTAAAATAAAGGGTGAAAAAAATGAAAAAGGTTTTTGGTGGGTAAAAATGGTTTTTGGGGTAATGAAATGAAAGGTTTAGGCTCAAAGGGGCTATCTAGGGGGATTTTGGGTAGGTAAAAAAAAATGAAAAATAATGGTTTTGAAAGAAAAATAGTTAGTCCTAATGCCTCCATCATTTACTTACTTGGGTTTAAGTTGGTAAGGACCGGGAATGTATCGTTGTGGCAAGTTCTAGATTTGTAAGGACCGATCGGCTATTCACACAAGAAACGAAAAATGAGCATTTAATCTAAATATGTGTATTTTTATGCTCAATAAAGGCTCAAAACTCACTTTTGTGGGAATGGGTTTTTAATGTGACCAAGCATATATAATTGAATTTTAAACTAGACTTGTTATGCCGTTTCATAATTTTCTTATGTTGGTTCCTTTTTTATCACGACGCTATCGGTTGTAAACTTGTAAAAATATAACCTTTTTAGAACTTGTTATTCCCAACTTAAACTAAGACAAATAAAAAAAAATGAAAAAGTTTTTGAAAAAATTTGGGGTGTTTAGCGGTTTCCAATAGAGTTTTGTGTAAGGCTTGTGTTTAGGATTTTGCAAAATTTCAAGGTTTTAGCATCCCCCCCACACTTAAATTACACATTGTCCTCAATGTGTCCAAAAATAAAGTTTTTGGTTGATTAGAATGTGTAAAAGTGTGTTAAAAAGCAAAGATTTATGTTACTGGCATCCTGGACACGGCCCCGTGTTCACCGGGCACGGCCCCGTGGTCAAGTGCCAGTAACAAAAATTTCAGAATTGAAACAGAAGCCTGGACACGGGGGCGTGTCCGCTGAACACGGCCCGTGTCCAGTTACCTGAACTGGGTGATTTTTCTGCAGGGGCTCAGCACGGGGCCGTGTTGGTTGGGCACGGCCCGTGTTGAGCCTTCTGTAATGGAGATTTTTGTCGGGTTGCTCTGTTCTTCGTGCATGGTTCCATTTTTTCTCGTTCCCTTTTTCATCCATTACCACCATGAGTGTGTTTTATTCTCAAAACAACCATCAATCATAAAAACCATCATAACATTGCAAATCATAGAGAGACATTACACTAAGATAAAGACTACATAGATATTAAACTTATGGAGTTCTAGCCCTATGTTTTATTTTAATTTAGCAAAATTTCCAAGAAGATACTAGTCTTGGTTAGATAAGGCTTTGTAGAACTCCCCCTTTCGGGTACGGTTCTCCTCATATGTCGGCAAGCCACTCCTCTACCTCCCTTGGGAGGAGAAAAGAGGGCTCGTTTGCATTGGTTTGAGGAGTTTCAACTTCCGCTGGGACTTCTTGTGGGTTTTCCATGGGAGGTTCTGCGGGAAAGTCTCCCCACCCGGTAGGGTTGTTAACACCGAGTGCCAAGTTCCAGTCTTGTTGTGGAAGGACTGGTTCCATAGGGGGTGCTACCAAGATGTTTAACCTTTGGTGCAAAAGGTTAATCTCTTGGAAGCTGCTTTCCAGTCCCATTGTAAGATCGTTAATACGGTCAATGAGGACCTCCTCTACGGACGTCATCTCGTCGAGAGCTTCCCTTAGCGCTATCACGTAGTGCACAAGTGTAGCTTCAACGGAGGGCCTCCTTCCCCTTCGGCTGTTTGAGGAATGAACGGATGATGTTTCGCTGTTCTCACTCGCCATTCTACGAAAAATAAACCAAAAATAGTTTATAGGACGAAACAGTTTCTGGACACGGCCCCGTGCTCACTGAGCACGGCCCCGTGTTCATCTTTCTGCAGAATTTTGGAGCAAGGAATCTTGGGTTTTTAAGTTACTTTCTGAGTTCATGCAAGCTTTTTGACAGTAAATAACTTTAAACATTGTTAAATAACATGTTTTCACCAAGATTCTATGATCAAAACTCATTGTTCCCTACCACAAGGATTGAAAATTCAAACTTTTCATGGTAGTTCTTGAAGAAAGATGAAGAAGAAGGAAATGTCTAGAAGAGGAAAGGACAAGATGGGTTGTTGGAAACTTCTTTTAGACTTACCTAGGATTGTTTGAGAGAAGATTCCTTCAAATCTCTGTCCCCAAGTTGGTCCAAATGTGCAGGATTTTTGGCTGCATTTATAGAAAATGACAGCCTGCTGGACACGGCCCCGTGTCCGCTGGACACGACCCCGTGTGCAGATGAAATTCTGACACAGTTTGTCCGTATTCTGACGTTCTGATCAGAGGGGAATCTTTTGGTGGACACGGGGGCGTGTTGGCCGGGCACGGCCCCGTGTTCGGAAAGCTGACTTATGAAGTTTTGTCTTTATTAAGGAGCTAATTTGTATCGGGTGGCTCCTGACTTGTTGGAACAACCCCAAAGTGCCTAAGATACCTTAATTGTCCTATACTAAGGCGAGAACGCAAGAGGTTGTCGGTGAGGGTAATTCCTATTTTCATTCTAGGTGGACAAGTCCAACCCTTTCCCGGGCTCTCGTTAAAGAAGGTGTATGCCGAATCGCTCAGGTCTATGTATGCACCGAACGAAGTCGATGGGGAGTCCTTCATGGCACAATCGGCACAGGGACGACTATTGTCCGCGTCTTGTCTAGGTAAGAAGGTATTTTCGGGAGCAACGAGGTTGTCGGAATGCGGTTCCAACATTTCCTCATGGTCATCATCTTGGGATGGATCTAAAAAATCCTTCCTAAGTTCTTTTGACCAATTTAGAAGTAGTTCTTCTAGTTGAAATAACTCGTCAAGGAGCATTTCTCCTAGAATATCTGGCTGGGCGCATTCGAGGGAGAAATAGTGCTTATTTTTACTTTCGCCCCTCTTAAGGTTACAAGGAATCGGTGGGTCTATATAGTGGGGCCTATAAGTGAGGAAGAAACATTTTAATTCCTCATGTTCGCCTCTACATATTCGACACCACAAACCATAAGAGTGCCGAAAGTAAAAAGAATTACTATCACTCATGTTTGTGTCAGAAATTACCAACCGCCGGGATCTAACGGTTCTGTTTTCAGTAACTGAATCTTGGGCACGGGGGCGTGTTGAGTGGACACGGCCCCGTGTTCAGCCTACTGTCTGACTTAAAACAGGATTGCCAGTTCCAATGATTGAGCACGGGGCGTGTTCAGCAGGCACGGCCCCGTGTTGAGCTCTGCAGAAGCTAAAAATCTAAAAAAAATCCTAAAAAAAATTAAAGAAAAATAAAAATATGATTAGGCCGTTGATTCCTAACTTTCTTAAAATCCTTGTGTCCCCGGCAACGGCGCCAAAAACTTGATGCGTGTCAGTGTGTATATGTTTTTAATATATAATTAAGCCCTTTTTACACTTTTAGGCAAGTTTTAAATTTATAAAACACGATATTCACTAACACTAAACACACATATGGGCAAGTGCACCCATCGTGGACGTAGTATAGTGTAGGTAAGATACCGAGGTCGTCCAAGGATACAAGAGCTTTTAGTACCGGTTTATCCTCAACGTCTAATCAAATCAAAAAGTTAGAAAAATGTTTTAAACTAAGAAAAATAAAAACTAACTAAATGCTGAAAATAAAAATAAAATAAAAACAGATAGACAAGATGAATCACTTGGATCCGACACGTGTATTAGTATAACCTTTGATTATTTTCGCACTTTTGCACTTGTTTAAGAGATTATCTTAGTTATTGTAGTAGGCCCCTCTTTTGAAGGCGACGTTACCCTCAACCCAGTAGTTTGAGTCAGCAAGGATACAATCCTAAAGGGTCGGATTATTGAAAGATAATGAATTAAGTTATTAATGCAAATTGTGGTAGGCCCCACTTCTGGCGGTGACGTTACCCTCGGCTAAGTAGTCTGAGTCAGCAGGGATACAGTCCTAAATAGCCGGGTTATAGTATTAATAGTAGTTAACTTATGAGGGGGTCAAAGAGTTTGGATCCCCGCCATCCAATACCTATGGGCATTGAAGGAGATCCTACTAAATTTGACCCAGGTCCCAAGCAGGACCTCTAAACGCTGAACAAGGGCAAGACCCTTACCAAACCGTTCCCTTAACCCCCGACCAGGTAGCCAACATACCTCCATATAGACCGTGGAGATATGAATGGTGAAAATCTTTTATTTTATATAGACAGTAAAATAATGCCAAGACACCACGGACAAACGATAAGGAAAGATCACCTTCAACATAAGTAACTAGTTATTAAAGTCATTAATACAAAACCAAATAAAAAGTGCAAAAGATTAAAAATAAAAAGTATTATACTAAACACTTGTCTTCACCAAGTGATGTAAGAGACTTAGGCAAACATGGCCTTGATTGTCAAGAACTCTTACGATCAATCTTGGATCCCGAGACGACTCACACACTCTACGATGGACAATGGATGATGGTGGTGGATGATGGTGTTATGGTGGTGGTGGGTGGTGGATGAAGTGTGAGAGAGGTGGTGTGCCAAGGGATGAGAGAGAATGAAGCCAAGCTCCTCTATTTATAGGCTGAACAGAAGGCTGGACACGGCCCCGTGTCCGCTGGACACGGCCCCGTGCCCGCCTGACACTCTCTCTCCTCATTAATTGTAATTGCGAATTACAATTAATGCGCCTGCTGTACTTTCACCACGCCCCCGTGCCCGCTGGACACGGCCCCGTGGTGGGCAATGGAAGCTTCTACTGGTTTGTCTTTTCTGCTGCTTCCTGGGCACGCCCCCGTGTTCGCTGGACACGGGGCGTGTTCAGACTCTGTTTCTTCCTTTTTGCTTTGGGAGGTGCCGTTGAGGGTCCGGGCAGTCTACTTTTGTTCCTTTTCTTGTATTTATGGTAGAATTAGTGGTCTTTTTGCTTCTTTTGTGATTTTGAGCTCATTTCATCCTGAAAATACAAAAGGAAGACAAAAACACTCTTTTTCCAACATTAGTACTAAAAAAGGGTTAGTTTTATGCCTTAATTGATGTGTTTTATATGTTGCATTTTACACACATCAATTTTTCTAGTTTAAAAACCTTTTTTCTAACTTTTGATTTAATTAGACGTTGAGGATAAACCGGTACTAAAAGCTCTTGTGTCCTTGGATGATTTCGATATCTTACCAACACTATACTACGTTCACGATGGGTGCACTTTCCCATATGCGTGTTTAGTGTTAGTAAATATCGTGTTTTATAAATTTAAAACTTGACTAAAAAGTGTAAAAGGGCTTAAAATATACATAAAAACCTGTAATACACAACACGCATCAAGTTTTTGGCGCCGTTGCCGGGGACACAAGGATTTTAAGAAAGCTTAAAATCGATGGCCTAATCAGTTTTTCAAAACCTTTTTAAAACGCGCGCACATTTTTCTGCATTTTTGATAATTTTGCATTTACAGTAGGTTGAACACGGGCCGTGCTCACTGAACACGGGGCCGTGCTGCATAATTTTTTACAAACTCCCAGATACAGAGTCTGAACACGGGGTCGTGCTCGCTGAACACGCCCCCGTGCTACATAAAACCAGTAACTTTAATTCAAACGCCCAGATACAGATCCTGAAGACGGGCCGTGTCCACTGAACACGGGGCCGTGACCAGCCTCTGTTTCCGTTTTTATTTTTGTTTTCTGGTATCGAGACTCTGTTGTGGTCTGCTGAGTGATTCTTATGGATCAATAGTTAGGAGGCTACAACTACACCTATGGAGAGGATGATTATAGGGAAGACTATTGCACTAATTGTGGTAACCCACACTCGGTACAATATTATGACTCATTTCAACCATCCACTTCATACACCTACTATGAGGAGCCCAGGTACGAGCCATCAACTTCATACACATCCTATGAAGACCAAAGGTATGAACCTTCTCCCTCATACTCATATTTTGATGAACCAAGGTATGAGCCTTCATACTCATACTTTGAGGAACCAAGATATGAGCCACCACCTTCACATGCTTATTATGAGGAACCATGGCGTGAACAACCCACCTCATATGGGTATTATGAAGAACAAAATTACGACCCTTATCCATCATATGCGTACAGTGAAGAACAATGGTATGAACCATCAACTTCATATGAGTGCTATGAGGAACCAAGGATCGAACATCCGGATTCAAGCCTTGAAAATCCCGATCCTTACTCTATCGCCGATGTGACTAATAGGATATTAGAACACCTTAAAACTATCGAGCGCTACATAAAAGAATCTCGCGCAAGGGAAGAGGAGTCCCGCGCAAGAGAAGAATTAACTTATAATAAAGAAGAGATAGTTGAAGAGGTAAAATGGAAGAACAAATAAGTGAAAAACCGACACATGAGTTAAACAACGAAAAAGGTGAGTCCGTCAACGTTGAAATTCAAGAAGAGTCTAATTTTGAAGAAATTAATCTCTTGTCACCTTCTTTTGAAAATCATTGTTTAGTACCCACTCATGCTAAGTTTTTAAAAGAGTTAAACACTAACACTAAAATTGACGAAACGGTAAGTATTAAGTTAACTAACAATCAAACTTCGCTAATAAAAGAAGATCCATTTGAAATTAACATTACACCGGTTCCATGTTTTTTTTTCAAAATTCCTTTATTAGTAATGTTACGATTGATAAAGATCTTTATGTTAACATAATGCCTAATTACATTTTCGAAAAATTAAGTATTAGTGATTTTTCTCCACTCCAAATACCCATTTTTCTATCCAATCGGAAAGTAATAAAATCAATCGGTGTAGTTGAGGATGTTTTGGTTCAAACAAATCAAATGGTAATCCCAACCGACTTTGTCATCCTCGATGACGCTCCTTTAGTGTTGGGACGACCTTTTGTAAAAAACCCATGAAGCTTTGAAAAACCGGAAGTACAACAATCTATCTCTTCAATTAGGGGCATTCAAAAGGAGCATCGATCTTGAGCGTTCAATGAAATATCCTTTTGCCAATAATGACCCCCTAATTGAAGATGAAGATGAACCACCCGATACAAGTGAAAAGATTGACCACTTTGTTGAAGAAGAGGTCGCCATAGAACAAACTTTTAAAGTTCTTAATGAGCAACCAAGTAAGGAGTCTCCTAAAGACCCGCCTCTTAAACTCAAAGAACTTCCGAAAGGTTTGGAATATGCTTTTCTAGACAAAGATGGTAAATCACATGTAATTATTTCGTCTAAGTTAAGTAGTGTAGAAAAAGAAAAATTAATTAAACTTTTGAAAAAACACAAAAATGCAATCACTTGGAAGCTTGTAGATATTAAAGGAATAAGTCCTTCCATGTGCACGCAAAAAATTTTAATGAATGATGACTACAAATCGGTAATACAACCACAACGTAGAGTAAATCCAAATGTCCAAGAAGTGGTTAAAAACGAGGTCATAAAATTACTTGACGCCGGACTTATTTATCCTATCTCCGATAGTCCTTGGGTAAGCCCCGTCCAAGTAGTTCCAAAGAAATGAGGTATGACGGTAATAACTAACGAAAAGAATGAATTAATACCAACGAGAACCGTCACAGGATGGAGAGTATGTATAGATTATAGAAGGTTAAATGAAGCAACAAGGAAAGATCACTTTCTTTTGCCCTTTATTGACCAAATGTTAGAAAGATTATCCGGCCATAAATTTTGTTGTTTCTTGGATGGTTTTTCAGGTTACTTTCAAAGCCCAATAGCACCCGAAGACCAAGAAAATACAACATTCACATGCCCCTAAGGAACTTTTGCTTATCGACGCATGCCATTTGGTCTATGCAATGCCCCCGCAACCTTCCAACGGTGCATGGTGGCCATTTTCCATGATATGACCAACCTTCATGGATGACTTTTCTATCTTTGGAGATTCATATGACCAATGCCTCGATAACCTTGAACGAATGCTATCCCGATGTGAGGAAACTAACCTCGCCCTTAATTGGGAAAAATGCAATTTCATGGTAACGGAGGGAATAGTACTCGGTCACAAAATCTCAAGCGAAGGAATGGAGGTTGATCGAGCAAAAATAGACACTATTTCTCGATTACCACCACCATCCTCCGTTAGAGCCATCAGAAGTTTCCTAGGGCATGCCGGATTTTATAGGCGGTTTATCAAAGACTTTTCTAAAATTTCAAGGCCTCTAACAAAATTGCTTGAAAAAGATGCCCCTTTCATCTTTGACAAGGATTGCAATCAAGCATTTCTAACACTCAAAGAAATGCTAGTCAATGCACCTATCATGATAGCGCCTGATTCGAAATTACCTTTCGAAATCATGTGTGATGCAAGTGACTTTGCAGTTGGAGCATTCTTGGGACAAAGAAAAGAAAAGCATTTTCACCCAATTTATTATGCTAGTAAAACACTTAATGATGCACAAGAAAATTACACAACAACTGAAAAAGAGTTCTTAGCTGTGGTATTTGCTTTTGATAAATTTCGTTCTTATCTTGTTCTTTCTAAAACAATAGTCTATACAGATCATGCAGCCATTCGATACCTTTTCAAGAAAAAGGATGCTAAACCACGTTTGATTCGGTGGATTCTACTGCTCCAAGAATTTGATATTGAAATCAAAGATAAAAGAGGAGCAGAAAACACCGCAGCAGATCATCTTTCGCGCCTAGAAGACCCAGCTTTGGAGGCAACCAGAGACGAGCAAATCAACGAAAATTTCCAACGGAGTCCCTAGAAATGGTGGAATACAGAGAAGAACCATGGTATGCTAACTACCTAGCTAGCGGTATAGTCGCCAAAGGATGGCCACATCACCAAAGAAAGAAATTCTTTGCTGATGTAAAGCATTACTTTTGGGAAGATCCTTATCTTTTCAAAATGTGTGCCGACCAACTCATCCGACGGTGCGTACATGGTAACGAGGCAAGAAGAATTCTCCGCCATTGTCATGAAGGTCCATACGGAGGACATCATGGTGCCGCTAGTACCGCACGAAAGATATTTGATTAAGGATTTTATTGGCCTACCATTTACAAAGACGCCCAAAGTCTTGTCAAGACATGTGACGCTTGCCAAAGATCAGGTAATATTTCTTCCAAAAACGAAATGCCACAAAACGACATTCTTGTTTGTGAAATCTTTGATGTGTGGGGACTCGACTTTATGGGACCTTTCCCACCGTCAAAAGGAAACAAATATATACTTGTGGCGGTAGATTACTTGTCTAAATGGGCTGAGGCCGAGGCACTTTCAACAAACGATGGAAAAGTCGTGGTAAGATTTCTGAAAAAATTATTCTCTCGTTTTGGCACACCTAAAGCATTAATAAGTGATAGAGGTACCCATTTTTGTAATCATCAACTTGAAATTTTTTTAACAAGATATGGGGTCTATCACCGGGTCTCAACAGCATATCACCCTCAAACAAACGGACAAGCCGAAGTGACTAATAGAGGTTTAAAACGAATACTTGAAAAGACCGTTGGGTTAAATAAAAAGGACTGGACCGATAAACTAGATGATACTTTATGGGCTTTTCGAACTGCTTATAAAACAACAATAGGTACAACCCCATATAAGCTCGTCTACCGAAAAAGTTGTCATTTGCCAGTAGAAATAGCTCACAAGGCCTACTGGGCAATTAAAAATGTAAACTTAGATTTAGAATTTGCAGGTAAAAATCGACTTTGTCAATTAAATAAATTAGACGAATTAAGGAATTATGCATACTCTAACTCTAAAATTTATAAGGAAAGAATGAAAATTTTGCATGATAAACACATTAAACCTAATGAATTTCGAGTAGGAGATCAGGTTCTATTGTTTAATTCGCAACTTCGATTATTTCCGGGTAAACTAAAGTCTAGGTGGTCAGGACCTTTTTCCATCACTCATATTTTCCCACACGGTGCGGTAGAAATTAAATCCCGGAATGGGATTCCATTCAAAGTCAATGGCCAACGGCTGAAGCTCTATCAAGGATTCATTGAGGATGAAGAGGAAGAAATCTCGCTTCAAATGGTTGAAGAGTAAAAGCATCAAGCTCATGCCCTCATCAATGTTGAACCGACTTGGCTTAGGGAAAACAAGCCCTACAAAAATAAGCATACAACTCGCCGATAGATCCGTCAAGTATCCACAAGGTGTCGCTGAAAATCTACTAGTTAAAGTCGGCGAATTTGTCTTTCCGGCCGACTTTATCATACTAGATATGGAGGAAGATGCAGAAGTACCACTCATCCTAGGGAGGCCATTCCTAGCTACGGCCCAAGCAGTGGTAGATATGAATGATGGAACACTAACGTTGAGGATTGGGGACGAGGAAATGAAGTTTGGAGTTGGAAAAAGAGTAAAAGACGACGACCCGGTCAACTACATTATGGTCATCGACTCGAGTTTGGATGATGCTCTCCGACGGTGTAGCATGGGATGCAAAACATCCCACTTGGGTAACATATGACCAGGCTTTGGGTCTAGCCAAGGACCCTTATAAACGTGGCGCACCATGGATGCATTCCGCGGAACTATCCTTAGTTTAGCTTAGATTAATTTTTATGATTTCTAGTTTAGTTTTAATTTTCAGGAATAAAACACACTCGGGATGGTGAAGGATACAAGGGAAACTTGAACCAGCACCCCATGCACAAAGAAAGGGCCACCCGACAAATTTTTCTTCATTACAGCAAGTTCAGCATGGGCCGTGCTCAGCCAACACGACCCCGTGCTGCACAATCTGCAGGAAATGCCCAGTTCAAGTAACTGGACACGGGGCGTGCTCGCTGAACACGCCCCCGTGTCCAGGCTTCTGTTTCTCTTTACCAATTTCTGTTACTGGCGATCTGAACACGGGGCCGTGCCCGGACACCACGGGGCCGTGTCCAGACGCCCAGTAACATAAATTTTTGCTTTTTCACACATTTTTACACATTCAATCAACCTAAAAACTTATTTTTGGGACACATTGAGGACAATGTGTAATTTAAGTGTGGGGGGATGCTAGAACTTTGAATCTTGCAAGTCCTAATTACAAGCCTTACACAAAACTCTATTGGAACCGCTAATCACCCCAAATTTTTTCAAAAATTTTCATTTTTTTTACTTGTCTAGGTTTAATTTGAGAATTTCAAGTTCTATAAAGGTTATATTTTTACAAATTTACAACCGATAGCGTCGTGATAAAAAGAACCAAAATAAGAAAATTATGAAACGACATGACAAGTTTAGTTAAAATTTGATTATATATACTTGATCACATAAAAACCCATTCCCACAAAAAGTGAGTTTTGAGCCTTTATTGAGCATACAAATACATATCTTTAAATTAAATGCTCATTTTTCGTTTCTTGTGTGAATAGCCGCCTGGTTCTCACGACTCTAGAACTTGCCATGACGATACATTCCCGATCCTTACCAACTTAAACCCGAGTAAGTAAATGATGGAGGCATTAGGACTAACCCCTTTTTTATTTCTACACCATTATTTTTCTTTTTTTTACCACCTACCCAAAATCCCCCTAGTTAACCCCTTTGAGCCTAAAATAACAAGGCTCGGTTTTTCTTATGACTTGCTTATGAAAAAAAATTGATGATGATCAAGCCAAAAGAAATAAGCAAACAAATTTATCAAAAAGAACTTTGTTTGAAAGAAATACTTCATCAAAATAAAAAGTTACAAAATAATAACAAGTCTTAACGAAAAGCGACGCTTTTTACGCCTTTCGCCCTTTTACTAACCACTAACCCAATCACCCACCTTTAGCCCAAGCCTAACCCTTCACCCAAAAAGTCATCTTGATATTTACAAAGGTGTATAGTTAAAAAGGAGGAGGGTTGATTGCTTGGCAAGCCTATGGTAGGAGTAAGTTTCATGCCGCTCTCGAGTGATTCACTAAAATACATCTTCGGCCGAGTGTTGAGTGATCCCCCGTGAGATATGTGAACTTGTATATAAATGGAATTTTAAAAAGGCATGTTATGCCCTAATAAGTAATTTATCTTATGTAATGTTTTAAATAAATCATGTCGAATAGGATTGTAAATAAATAAAAATAAAACTTCATAAAGAATCTTGGAAATCCCGACACTCTATTCCAAGCCCAAAAACCTTCTCTTCTACCTATTCCATTTGGGAGTGTAAAGCCACATTATAAAGAGTTTTGCTTGAGGACAAGCAAAGATTCAAGTGTGGGGGTATTTGATGTGCACAAAATGTAACATATAAATTACATCAATTGTGGCATAAAACTAACCCTTTTTTAGTACTAATGTTGGGAAAAGTGTGTTTGTGACAACTCGAGTTTCCAAGACTTCATCGTCGCATTAATTGCACATTAATTGTTTAAGTTGTTTGTTTACATGACTTGTTTGCTTTGTAACCGTACACGTTTGTGATATGTTAAAACGTATTGTGATTATTGTGTTAGATGTTATGTTAAAACGTATTGTGATTATTGTGTTATATGTTTGGTGATTTAAACTGGTAACCTGTTAATCTGATTAGAAGTTAAAATCTTAAAATGCTGTACCCCGAGCAACCTCGACGAAACCCAAAGTTTCGCCGCCAACCATCTCGACAAAACTAAGGGACGGTTTCGCACAAACACCTCGACGAAACAGGGAGTTTCGCCGGCCCAAGTTCCCCGAAGCCCGGTAAGGCCCAAGACTTTATAACTTGCGTATATGAGGGTGTAGGTTACGTGTGTCGGTATTAGAAAACCCTAGATATCTCTCCCTCTATGTTAACCAACGACAATCATCACCATCATCCTTGGGAACTTGCAAGTCCTTCGTTCTAGATCCTATACATCTCGGTTAGTTTACTGCTAATGTTTATCTGTTCATGAATGCATGACTAGTATGATGATTGTTAATATATTGCTGTAGACTAGGGTTTAATGATAGAAGACAGAGATGAATGTTTGTGACCACAACGATTTGCTTATGATTAATTGATTCACTGGGATGATGTTAGGGTTGACATGTTGTGTTATCTGTGGAGTTTATGTTAGTGTAGAATCTAATCATACTATTTAAATCATAACCATATGATGATTCTTTGTAATAGAGAACCAACAGATCTAAATGATTATCAATCGTATATATATGTAATGATTGTGTAGATTGTATGTCTGTTTAGCAAACTGTTATGCATAGAGTACATGTTACATATGTGATTATCAATGATTACCACGTTGTATGATAACTGGTTGTTCGAGGTTAGTGTAAAACGGCTGTTCAGAATGATTAGGGTTTCTGTGTGTAACTGTTGTCACGACGTAACTGATGAATTCCGACGAAACCTGGATAGCGATGAAACAGGGAGTTTCGTCAGCATAAATCACGGCGAAAACCTGGGGGTTTCGCCAAGGGGCATACGACGAAACTTTAGGGTTTCGTCAAGTAGGAGTCATGACGAAACAGGGGGGTTTCGTCAGGGGTGAAACGTGCACAGTAATTCGGTTAGGTCTGTTAAGGGCTAACTGGGTTAGTTAGTTGTTGTTATTGATAAGCATGAGTTGCATGAGTTTGTTTAACTGTTAAATGCTATGTGTTAGTTATTGCTATGAATAAATTATGTGATGTATGTTCTGCATGGACATGAATAACTGCTACGTGCTATGATTTCATCTATACGTAAACCTTGTGAATGGGAACTAATTGAGTATACATGCACACTATAGGACTTGACTGATTACTTGTGAGCACATAGTTTAGCATACCGAGCAAACCAAGGTGAGTTCACACTTTCTACAAGGCATGGGATTCCCAAGGGTTGGGAATAGGTTAAGGAACTAAGACGAAACCTACATATCCTCCTTGGGTAGGATATGTACGGCCATCCTCCTTGGGTAGGATGCCACTATAAATCCTGCATATTCTCCTTGGGTAGAACTACGTACGTTCGTCCTCCTTGGGTAGGACAACAACCTTAAACTTACTAGACAAAACTCTATCATGAAGTCCCTCACTTTATATCGACTTAATCGCCGAGGCCGATGGCGAGCGGGTCATTAGTTAATAGCGCTATCAGGTTTGACAAACCTCACACCGTGTCGTTCGAACGGGCGTGTACTAATGGATCATGGCAAACTGTCAATGATGATAGACATTGACGTAGGGCACAACTATTGTTCGTCAGTGGTCGATATGGTAACGGTCTAGTGGTTCACAGGGGAAGCCCCCCACTGATTATGGTTATGGTTTGGGAAACAAAGGTTACTGGTTAACTTGTGGTTTACGAAACAACTTATGATTTCAAAACAAACTGGTAAAACTAAACAACCAACTGTGAACTCGCTCAACTTTGTTGTTGACTTGTTGTTACATGCCTTGCATGTCATTAGGTACTTTTGGAGCTTGCACGAGGAGGCATGGATGTTGTGGGACATGGATAGTCTTATGCCATGTTAAACATTTATCATACTTTTGAACTTATACTTTGG
Source organism: Helianthus annuus (assembly GCF_002127325.2). Lineage (NCBI taxonomy): Eukaryota > Viridiplantae > Streptophyta > Magnoliopsida > Asterales > Asteraceae > Helianthus > Helianthus annuus. The sequence continues at coordinate 37,548,002 of NC_035440.2, read as the reverse complement.
TTTTAAACATTATGCTTCCGCTTACAACTTAAACTATGTTTGGTTGGTCACTAATTATATTGTGTTGGGTTTTATTCTTATTTACATACTATGTTCAATATGATTGGTGGCTGGATCCTGGTCAGTCACGCCTCCAAGCGGTGATACTCCGCGAGTGAATTTTGGGGGTGTGACAGATTGGTATCAGAGCCATTGGTTATAGTGAACTTGGTTTTAAAAATGGAAAAGCTTTTTGATAAAACCAGACTATAACCTGTACAGTGCTCAACGATCCACAACGACGCTTCGCTCCACGTGCAAGGCTCAACACTATAGGTGATATGGTTTATGTTATTATTGCCTACTTGCTAGTTATATAGTACTTTGCTCATGGTATGCTTAGATGAACGTAACAACTATTGTTTGAAAAAACATGTGTGCTTACTCTCTTCTGTCATCGCACTTTCGCAAAACCTCTCTCATCCATGTTTCCTTTGATATGAAGATCATGAGTGGACGCGTTAACCTAACTCAAGCCCAGCTAACAGCTCTAATCAATGAACAAGTTACTGCAGCACTCGCAGCCGCTTAGGCAGGAGGTATAACCTGCCATTGCAACTTACTCTAGGATCTCTAGATCCTACTCTCATGAACCAACACTTGTGTTTAACGTTGTCTCTTTTTACACACACGACATGTCAACATGCTCAGCTTCCTGCATGTACTTTCAAAACTTTTATGGACTGCCGACCTACTACTTTCAACGGCACCAAAGGAGCTGTAGGCCTCCTCCACTGGTTTGAGAAGCTCGAGTCTGTTTTCGAGATGTGCGAATGCCCTGAGGCTCGTAGGGTGAAGTATGCTACTGGTACTCTTGAAGGTATAGCGCTCACATGGTGGAATGCTCAAGTTCAAATGCTGGGGATTGTTGCTGCTAATGCTACCCCATGGAACAACTTCAAGGATCTAATTAAGGAAGAGTATTGTAGTCGTGATGACATCCACAAGTTGGAAGTCGAGTTCTTCAACTTAAAGATGACAGGGTTGGAAATCGAAGCGTATTCGAAAAGATCAAACGAGCTGGCAATATTGTGCCCCACTATGGTAGACCCTCCCATCAAACGCATCGAGCTGTATCTCAAGGGTCTTGTGCCAGAAATTCAGAGTCATGTGACCGCGGCTGATCTAGGCACCATCCAGCAAGTCACTCGACTTGTTCATCGTCTCACTGATCAGGCGGTGGAACAGAACAAACTGCCCAAACGTATTGGTACTGCTGCTACAGTCACTACTACTTCTAATGCCCCCAGCGACAACAAGTGCAAATGGGATGGAGTCTCAAGCAAGGGTTCAACATCGGCTTAGTCTCAGTCCCAGCAGCGAAAGACTGATGACTACCAGAGTCCTGGTCAGCAATCTTCTGGTAGTCAAGGGCAGGGGGGATACAGGGGAAACCACCCCAAGTGCAACCGATGCAACAGGCATCACAGTGGGCAGTGCAACAAGGGTCGTTGTCTGAGGTGTAACAAGTTTGGACATGAAGCAACGGATTGCAGGGGCGCACGACCTGTGAATCAGAATCGCCAACAGCAACAGCAAGCTCCACAGAATCAGCCACAACAGCAACAGCAGCGTAACAGGGGATGCTTTCAGTGTGGTGCTGAAGGTCACTTCAAGAGAAATTGTCCTCAGTTGAACCAGAACCAGAATTACAACAATAATAAGGGAAACGGGAACAACAATGGGGGTTACAACGGGGGAAACGATGGGAACAATGGCGCCCGGGGCCGTGCGTGCGTGATTGGTCAGGGTGATGCTAGGAATGACCCCAACGTCGTGATGGGTAAGTTTCTACTGGATGACTTTTATGTTAATGTTTTATTTGATTCGGGTGCCGATATCAGTTATGTGTCTCTAAAAGTTAGTCAAATGTTAAAGCGTGTCCCAACACTTTTGAACACCAAACACATGGTAGAGCTAGCAAATGGTAAAAATTTAGAGGCCACACACGTAGTTAAGGGTTGTAATCTCATCTTAGCTGGTCAGACTTTCTCTATCGACCTCATTCCTATCGTTTTAGGTAGTTTCGACATTGTTATTGGTATGGATTGGTTATCGCAACATCGAGCAGAGATCCTTTGCAAAGGGAAGATCGTCCGCATTCCTCGTTCCGGCAAAGAACCTTTAGTGATTCATGGCGACAAGAGTGGTGCTGTAGTGGGCATCATTTCTTTCCTTAAGGCTCAGAAGTGTTTGCGAAAGGGCCACACTGCTATACTAGCCCTCGTTACTGACGCATCAACGAAAGAGAAGAAAGTAGAGGATATTCCAGTAGTACGCGACTTTCCTCAAGTGTTTCCTGAGGATTTACCCGGTCTTCCGCCTCATCGTCAGGTTGAATTTCAAATCGAGCTAGCTCCTGGAGCAGTGCCAATAGCTCGAGCACCTTATCGTTTAGCTCCATCAGAACTTGAAGAACTGTCCACGCAACTACAAGAACTCTTGGATAAGGGTTTCATTCGTCCTAGCTCGTCGCCCTGGGGAGCTCCAGTATTATTTGTGAAGAAGAAAGACGGTACCTTCAGAATGTGTATCGACTACCGCGAACTCAACAAGGTGACTGTAAAGAATCGCTATCCACTACCAAGCATTGATGACTTGTTCGATCAGCTGCAAGGGTCGAGCTACTATTCGAAGATTGACCTGAGGTCAGCCTACCATCAACTGAGAGTCCGAGACGAGGATATCTCTAAGACAGCGTTCAGGACTCGCTATGGGCATTACGAGTTCCTGGTTATGCCTTTTGGATTGACGAACGCACCTGTAGTCTTCATGGATCTTATTAACCGGGTGTGCAAGCCCTACCTGGATAAGTTCGTTATTGTATTCATCGACGACATTTTGATCTACTTCAAGAGTCAGGAGGAACACGAGCAGCATTTGCGACTTATTTTGGAACTTCTTCGAACAGAACAACTTTATGCAAAGTTTTCCAAATGCGACTTCTGGCTTCGAGAAGTCCATTTCTTAGGCCATGTGGTAAACGAGAATGGGATTCACGTTGATCCATCTAAAGTCGACTCGATCAAGAACTGGCCTGCGCCGCGTACACCAACAGAAATCCGCCAATTCTTGGGTTTGGTGGGCTATTACAGAAGGTTCATCAAAGACTTCTCGAAGATTGCTCAGCCGCTTACTTTACTGACTTAGAAGGGTGTCACCTATCGTTGGGGTGATGCTCAAGAATCAGCGTTCCAACATCTGAAGAGTAGACTTTGTAGCGCACCTATTCTCTCATTGCTAGAGGGCACAGACGATTTCGTGGTTTATTGTGACGCGTCGATTCAGGGTCTTGGCTGGGTGTTGATGCAACGAGATAAAGTCATTGCTTATGCATCGCGCCAACTTAAAGTTCATGAAAGGAATTACACCACACACGATCTGGAGCTGGGAGCTGTTGTTTTCGCACTCAAGATATGGAGACATTACCTGTACGGTACCAAGTGCACCACTTACACCGATCACAGGAGTCTCGAGCATATCTTCAAGTAAAAGGAGTTGAACATGCGACAACGTCGATGGGTCGAGCTATTGAATGATTACGAATGCGCGATCAAGTACCATCCGGGCAAAGCCAACGTTGTGGCTGACGCCCTCAGTCGAAAAGATACTACACCTAAACGCGTGCGTGCGTTACAACTTACCATCCAATCTAGTCTTCCTTCCCAGATACGAGATGCTCAAGTAGAAGCGTTGAAACCAGCAAACGTCAGGGCTGAGGCCCTACGTGGATCCAGGAAACGGTTAGAACAAAAGGAAGACGGTGCTTACTATGTAACGGGGCGTATTTGGGTCCCACTTTATGGAAACTTACGCGAGCTAGTGACGGATGAAGCACATAAGTCTCGTTACTCAGTACATCCTGGTTCAGATAAGATGTACCATGACATAAAGACTACATACTGGTGGCCTAGCATGAAAGCTCACATAGCAACCTACGTCAGCAAATGTTTGACTTGTGTGAGAGTTAAGACCGAATATCAGAAACCATCGGGCCTACTCCAACAACCAGAGATACCACAATGGAAATGGGAACAAATTTCCATGGATTTTGTTACAGGCCTGCCTAGATCTCAACGTGGAAATTACACTATTTGGGTGATAATGGATCGATTAACTAAGTCTGCACACTTTTTGGCCATCAAAGAAACAGACAAGTTCTCTACTTTAGCAGACGTGTACTTAAAAGAAGTGGTTTCGAGGCACGGGGTGCCAACCTCCATTATTTCCGATCGTGATGCGCGTTTTACTTCTGAACTGTGGCAAACAATGCACAAGTCCTTTGGCTCACGTTTAGACATGAGCACCGCTTATCATCCACAGACGGATGGGCAGTCTGAACGCACCATCCAAACCCTTGAAGGCATGCTTAGGGCATGTGTAATTGATTTTGGCAACGGCTGGGAAAAGCATCTACCGTTAGTGGAATTCTCGTATAATAACAGCTACCACACCAGTATTCAGGCCGCTCCATTTGAGGCATTGTACGGGCGTAAATGCCGATCACCTCTTTGTTGGGCAGAGGTGGGTGACAGTCAGATCACGGGTCCAGAACTTGTAGTAGACACAACGGAAAGGATTGCAGAGATACGACAACGAATGGCGGCAGCTCGTGACCGTCAGAAAAGTTACGCTGATAAGCGCAGGAAACCACTCGAGTTCCAGGTTGGGGATCGAGTGCTACTCAAAGTCTCACCTTGGAAAGGTGTAGTTCGTTTTGGCAAACGAGGCAAACTCAATCCGCGTTATGTCAGACCGTTCGAAATCATAGAGAAAATAGGCAAGGTGGCCTACAAACTGAACCTACCAGCAGAACTCAGTGGAGTTCACAACGTCTTCCACGTGTCAAATCTGAAGAAGTGTCTGTCAGATGAGACACTCATAGCCCCTTTGAAGGAGCTCACTATCGACGATCAGTTGCGATTCGTCGAGGAACCGGTTGAAATCACAGACTGAGATGTTAAGGTTCTCAAGCACACCAGAATACCTCTTGTTCGAGTTCGTTGGAACTCCCGTCGTGGCCAAGAGTTCACCTGGGAACGAGAAGACCAAATGAAACTCAAGTATCCCCAGTTGTTCGGGAACAATGCAACTACTACTGAGGCTGAAGCTACTGCGGAATTTCAGGACGAAATTCCAAATCAACGGGGGGATGATGTGACACCCTAGGAAAACCAGTAAACCACGCGACTTAACTAGCTTCCTCAGTAACCGCATACTAAATTTCGGGACGAAATTTCTTTCAAGTTGGGGATAATGTGACAACTCAAGTTTCCAAGACTTCATCTTCGCATTAATTGCACATTAATTGTTTAAGTTGTTTATTTACATGACTTGTTTGCATTGTAACCGTACACGTTTGTGATATGTTAAAACGTATTGTGATTATTGTGTTAGATGTTATGTTAAAACGTATTGTGATTATTGTGTTATATGTTTGGTGATTTAAACTAGTAACTTGTTAATCTGATTAGAAGTTAAAATCTTAAAATGTTGTACCCCGAGCAACCTCGACGAAACCCAGAGTTTTGCCGCCAACCATCTCGACAATACTAAGGGACGGTTTCGTCACAAACACCTCGACGAAACAGGGAGTTTCGCCGGCCCAAGTTCCCCGAAGCCCAGTAAGGCCCAAGACTTTATAACTGCGTATATGAGGGTGTAGGTTACGTGAGTCGGTATTAGAAAACCCTAGCTATCTCTCCCTCTCTGTTAACCAACGGCAATCATCACTATCATCATTGGGAACTTGCAAGTCCTTCGTTCTAGCTCCTATACATCTCGGTTAGTTTACTGCTAATGTTTATCTGTTCATGAATGCATGACTAGTATGATGATTGTTAATAGATTGCTGTAGACTAGGGTTTAATGATAGAAGACAGAGATGAATGTTTGTGACCACAACGATTTGCTTATGATTAATTGATTCACTGGGATGATGTTAGGGTTGACATGTTGTGTTATCTGTGGAGTTTATGTTAGTGTAGAATATAATCATACTATTTAAATCATAACCATATGATGATTCTTTGTAATAGAGAACCAACAGATCTAAATGATTATCAATCGTATATATATGTAATGATTGTGTAGATTGTATGTCTGTTTAGCAAACTGCTATGCATAGAGTACAGGTTACATATGTGATTATCAATGATTACCGCGTTGTATGATAACTGGTTGTTCGAGGTTAGTGTAAAACGGCTGTTCAGAATGATTAGGGTTTCTGTGTGTAACTGCTGTCACGACGTAACTGATGAATTCCGACGAAACCTGGATAGCGACGAAACAGAGAGTTTCGTCAGCATAAATCACGGCGAAAACTTGGGGGTTTCGCCAAGGGGCATACGACGAAACTTTAGGGTTTCGTCAAGTTGGAGTCATGACGAAACAGGGGGGGTTTCGTCAGGGGTGAAACGTGCACAGTAACTCGGTTAGGTCTGTTAAGGGCTAACTGGGTTAGTTAGTTGTTGTTATTGATAAGCATGAGTTGCATGAGTTTGTTTAACTGTTAAATGATATGTGTTAGTTATTGCTATGAATAAATTATATGATGTATGTTTTGCATGGACATGAATAACTGCTACGTGCTATGATTTCATCTATACGTAAACCTTGTGAATGGGAACTGATTGAGTATACATGCACACTATAGGACTTGACTGATTACTTGTGAGCACATAGTTTAGCATACCGAGCAAACCAAGGTGAGTTCACACTTTCTACAAGGCATGGGATTCCCAAGGGTTGGGAATGGGTTAAGGAACTAAGACGAAACCTACATATCCTCCTTGGGTAGGATATGTACGACCATCCTCCTTGGGTAGGATGCCACTATAAATCCTGCGTATTCTCCTTGGGTAGAACTACGTACGTTCGTCCTCCTTGGGTAGGACAACAACCTTAAACTTACTAGACAAAACTCTATCATGAAGTCCCTCACTTTATATCGACTTAATCGCCGAGGCCGATGGCGAGCGGGTCATTAGTTAATAGCGCTATGAGGTTTGACAAACCTCACACCATGTCGTTCGAACGGGGGTGTACTAATGGATCATGGCAAACTGTCAATGATGATAGACATTGACGTAGGGCACAACTATTGTTCGTCAGTGGTCGATATGGTAACGGTCTAGTGGTTCATAGGGGAAGCCCCCCCACTGATTATGGTTATGGTTTGGGAAACAAAGGTTACTGGTTAACTCGTGGTTTACGAAACAACTTATGATTTCAAAACAAACTGGTAAAACTAAACAACCAACTGTGAACTCGCTTAACTTTGTTGTTGACTCGTTGTTACATGCCTTGCGGGTCGTTAGGTACTTTTGGAGCTTGCACGAGTAGGTGTGGACGTTGTGAGACATGGATAGTCTTATGCCGTGTTAAACATTTATCATACTTTTGAACTTATAATTTGGTTTTAAACATTATGCTTCCGCTTACAACTTAAACTATGTTTGGTTGGTCACTAATTATATTGCGTTGGGTTTTATTCTTATTTACATACTATGTTCAATATGATTGGTGGCTGGATCCAGGTCAGTCACGCCTCCAAGCGGTGATACTCCGTGAGTGGATTTTGGGGGTGTGACAGTGTTTTTGTCTTCCTTTTTGTATTTTCAGGATTAAATGAGCTCAAATGAACAAAAGAAGCAAAAAGGCAGCTAAATCTAACATAAATACAAGAAAAGGAACAAACGTGGCATGCCCGACCTCTTGACAGCATCTTCCCAAGCAAAACAAGAGAACAGAAGGCTGAACACGCCCCGTGCTCAGTGAGTACGGGGGCGTGCCCAAGTGACAGCAGAAAAGACAAAGCTGTAGAAGTTTCTATCACCCACCACGGGGGCGTGCCCACTGGACACGGGGCCGTGGTCAACTCTAAGATTCGCAGAATCTAGGGAAATCCTGATAGTACAGATACGCTTCTGCACACGGGGTCGTGCTCAGCGGACACAGGGGCGTGGTCAACTAATGCAGACAAACTGCATTTAATGAAGAAAGAGAAGGAGGATGGACACGGGGCCGTGCCCGAGCTGCTGTACAGGCTATAAATAGGGATGCTTGGCTCATTTGCAAACCATCCCTTGGCACACCACCTCTCTCACACTTCACCCACCCACCACCACCATCACAACACCATCATCCACCACCATCATCCATCATAGAGTGTGTGAGTTGTCTCGGGATCCAAGATTGATCGTAAGAGTTCTTGACAATCAAAGGCCATGTTTGCCTAAGTCTCTTACATCACTTGGTGAAGACAAGTGTTTAGTGTAATACTTTTTATTTTTAATCTTTTCGCACATTTTATTTGGTTATGTATTAATGACTTTAATAACTAGTTTCTTATGTTGAAGGTGATTCTTCCTTATCGTTTGTCCGTAGTGTCTTGGCATTATTTTACTGTCTATATAAAATAAAAGATTTTCACCATTCATATCTCCACGGTCTATATGGAGATATGTTGGCTACCTGGTCGGGGGTTAAGGGAACTGTTTGGTAAGAGTCTTGCCTTGTTCAGTGTATAGATCCTGCAAGGACCTGGGTCAAATTTAGTAGGACCTCCTTCAATACCCACCGGTATTGGATGGCGGCGGTCCAAACTCTTTGATCCCCTCATATGTAAGCTACTATTAAAACTTTAAACCGGCTACTTAGGACTGTATCCTTGCTGACTCAGACTACTTAGCCGAGGGTAACATCACCTTCAAAAGAGGGGCCTACCACATTATGCATTAATAACTTAATTAATTATCTTTCAATAATCCGACCCTTTAGGATTGTATCCTTGCTGACTCAAACTACTGGGTTGAGGGTGACGTCACCTTCAAAAGAGGGGCCTACTACAGTAACTAAGATAATATCTTAAAAAGTACAAAAGTGCGGAAATAATCAAAGGTTACACTACACACGAGTCGGATCCAAGTGATTCATCTTGTCTATCTGTTTTTACTTTTATTTTATTTTTCAGCATTTTAGATAGTTTTATTTTTCTAGTTTAAAAACCTTTTTTCTAACTTTTGATTTGCTTAGACGTTGAGGATAAACCGGTACTAAAAGCTCTTGTGTCCTTGGACGACCTGGGTATCTTACCAACACTATACTACATTCACGATGGGTGCACTTGCCCATATGTGTGTTTAGTGTTAGTAATATCGTGTTTTATAAATTTAAAACTTGACTAAAAGTGTAAAAGGGCTTAAAATATAAATAAAAACCTATAACACACGACACGCATCAATAACTGAGCCAATTACTTGCTAAGTGATTATTTGATGATAATAAACTGGTATGTCATATGAATTACTATAGTGACTTGTATAATGAGTTGTGCAATCCGTGTATGCTGCAAGTGCAGTATGTGTATGGAATACGTGCTCTTGTGGATATGACTGATTGTTATTGGTAACTATGTTAGGATTTGGTTGACCAACTGTAAACGTAAACAAGTAACTAATCTTACCGAGCAAACCGAGGTGAGTTCACTCTTTCTATAAGGCATGGGATTCCCGGTGGTTTGGGAATGGGTTAAGAAACTAAAACAGAACCTGCATATTCTCCTTGGGTAGAATATGTACCTCCTGTAAGGACCCGCAAAAATGTCCATAAACGACCCGTAAGTGAAAACCCGAACCCCTGAAACTCTAATGTTCATGAAAAACCAAGAAATCAAGAATTTTAGGCTTCACGCGGGTCGCGTAAACCATAAGGTTAAGCCTACGCGGGCCGCGACAGGACCTACAGGTGACACGGTAGCCCTAGTTGTAGACTAGGTGGCCCTCGCGGGCCGCGTAAGATCTTAAGAAGGTTTACGCGGGCCGCATAAAACCTAAAAATTGCTATAAATTTCCTGTGCATGGGACTTGCTTCTGTGTTCGAAAATTTAGTTTAAAACGTCCATATTTTGCTTAAAAACGAGTGTTAAGGCATCAAGACGCTGCTATGATTACGGGGTATTAACTCGATCACTGCTACGATACAATGTCCGATCGATTGAAACCGATCCAATGGATGTTTAAGTGCTGCCCGTATTTGGGCTATACTTTGTCATTCGTCGTGAGGGTTTTGATTTCGTGAGTTTATCGTAAATGTTATATTAAGTTACTGACCGAGTTTCGTGTGCATTGTTATTTAACTAGGTTACAAGGTCAAATCAGTAGGCAAGGTTCTGTCCAGTTAAACTTGCAATGTGAGTCATTCTCTTTTTATCAAATTGTTTTCCCAAAACCCTACTTGTTTTCAAAGTTATAATTACAGGGATTAAGTCTTTGTAATCTTCAATTACTGCCGGTATGTGGGGTTTTGTATACATTACTTGATACCCGTCACCATTGGACAACGGGTTAGCCAATGGGTGACCTGACCATAGTCACAGACACAGTCAAGTGACAAATACCGATTTGGGGTAATTGGTTGATAAAAACAATGTTGTGACAACTCGAGTTTCCAAGATTCCATATTCGCATTAGTTGCACGTTAATTGTTAAATTGTTTGTTTACACGACTTGTTTGCTTTGTAATCGTACACGTTTGTGATATATTTAAATGTATTGTGATTGTTACAATTATATGTTTGGGGATATAACTTGTAGTCTGCTTGAAAACACTTAAACTATTTAAGCTTTGTATAAGCTCGACGAAACAAGTGCATTTCGTCATATACACTCCGACGAAACGGAGAGTTGTTTCGTCACCAACATCTCGACGAAATGGAATGTGTTTCGTCATCTTTATCTCGACGAAACGGGCGTTTCGCCGGCCCAACGATTCGCCGAGGCCCAGTAACGGCCCAGTACGTTACGCCGAATATTTATTTAGTTCTACGGGTTTATTTGTCACAACTTTAGCAAACAAGAAACCCTAGAGCTCCATTTCTCTGTTGACGGCAATCTTGTGTCCCCGAAGCCCCCGAATCGATCAAGTTACTATTCCGTTCATCGTGGTTAGTGTTTAACCCTTGCGTGATTGTTTGATGTATATCATAGTTAACTGTTTGCTTGAAATCATTAGGGATCGATGCTAAATAATGGTTAGGTTCATGATTGGTTGATGAATTGACTATAATAGGATATATTGTCGGTTACGGTTGCGTGTGTCGGATTGGATTGTTTGTTGTTGAATCAGTAAATAGATTAGAGTTGATGTTTATGACTTCAATTGTCTATGCCATTGTCCATGAACACTATGAGCATGTTGCTGAATGATGAAATTATGATGTGATATTTGTATGTTAGATTGTTTAGGTTAACACATGACTCAGTCACGACTGGTATCAATGATTTCTGAATGATTGCATGTTTGCTGTTTGATTGTGGGTGATCATTGGGTAACGGCTGTTCAAGATGATTAGGGTTTCTGTGTTTAAATGATTAATCGACGTAACTGACATTATGGACGAAACGCTACTCACGGCGAAACTGACATGGCGAAACAGATGTGTTTCGCCGAGGGTAGCCATGAGGAATCAGATATGACGAATCAGTGTGTTTCGCCGAGGGAAATCACGACGAAACAAGAGTGTTTCGTCAAAGGGAAGTCACAGCGAAACAGGGGTGTTTCGTCGAGTGGGAAATTTGCACAGTAACTTAATTTAACTCTGTTAAGAGTTAACTGGATTAACTAACTGTTGTTAGATGATAAGCATGACTTGTATGGACTTGAATACGTGTTTTGTGCTATTTGGTGATCACTGATTTAATATCCACCGTGATTGTACTTATATGTGAACTTCGTGAATATAAACTGATTATGTACACGTGCGTACTTTAGGACTTGACTGATTATTTGTGAGCACATACTTTAACATACCGAGCAAACCAAGGTAAGTTCACACTCTTACCAAGGCATGGGATTCCCGGTGGGTTGGGAATGGGATTGAATGATTACTCGTACTTTCATCGCTACTGGTTTACGTACCACTGTTCTCGGGTTGGGAAGGACACCTATAGATACAACTAGACTAGAATACATGGGAAGCCCCCACTAATCTTCGCAAACATGTCTGGGAGGCCGCGATACGAATACTAATCTTCGCAAACATGTCTGGGAGACCGCGATACAAATACAGATACAACTAGTCTAGTAACACATGGGAAGCCCCCATTAATCTTCGTAAACATGTCTGGGAGACCGCGATACGAACTAATACGATACATGGTTTACAAAACAAACATATGCTTTACGAAACGAATACTATAACTAAACAACCAACTGTAAACTCGCTCAACTTTGTTGTTGACTCTCTGTTACATGCCTTGCAGGTCGTTAGGTACTCATGGAGCTTGCACTGGGAGGCGCAGTCGTTGTGGGACATGGACAGTGGATGCCATGTTAAAACATTATAACACTTTGAACTTATTACTTATGTTGGGTTTTCATAATTATGCTTCCGCTAAACACTTACTATGTTTTTTTAACACCTTTCATATTGTTTGGTTGAATTACATTTATTACTTGTTATGTTCAATATGATTGGTGGCTTGATCCTGGTCAGTCACGCCTCCAAGCGGTAGTACTCTGCATGTGGATTTTGGGGGTGTGACAGATTGGTATCAGAGCCATTGGTTATAGAGAACTTGGTTTTAATAAGGGGAAAAAGTTTTTGTTAAAACTAGACTATAACCAGAACAGTGCTCAACGATCCACAACGACGCTTCTCTCCACGTGCAAGACTCAACACTATAGGTGATATGGTTTGTGTTTTATTGCCTACTTGTTAGTTACATAGAACTTTGCTCATGGTATGCTTAGATTAACGTAACAACTATTGCTTGAGAACACTTGTGTGCTTACTCTCTTCTGTCATCGCACTTTCGCGAACCTCTCTCACTCATGTTTCCTTTTGGTATGAAGATCATGAGTGGACGCGTTAACATGACTCAAGCCCAGCTGACGGCTCTGATTAACGAACAAGTTGCTGCGGCACTTGCAGCCGCCCAAGCAGAAGGTATACCCTGCAGTCGTAACTCACTCTAGGATCTTTAGATCCTACACTCCTGAACCAACTCATGTGTTTAACCTTGTCATGTTCTTATACACAACAGGTCAACACGCTCAGCAACTTGTTTGCACCTTCAAGACTTTCATGGACTGTCGTCCTAGCACATTCAGTGGCACGGAGGGAGCCATTGGACTCCTCCATTGGTTTGAAAAGCTCGAGTCCGTCTTTGAGATGTGTGAATGCCCTGAGGCTCGCAGGGTGAAGTATGCCACTGGTACTCTCGAAGGCATTGTGTTGACTTGGTGGAATGCGCAAGTTCAGATGCTGGGGTTGGCGGCTGCTAATGCCACCCCATGGAACAATTTCAAGTAACTGATCAAGCGGTAAAACTGCACTCGTGATGATATCCACAAGTTGGAATTGGAGTTCTTTAATTTGAAAATGACGGGGTCAGAGATAGAGGCGTATACGAAAAGGTCAAATGAGCTGGCCATCTTGTGTCCAACTATGGTGGACCCTCCTATCAAGCGCATTGAGTTGTACAGCAGGGGCTTAGTACTAGAAATTCAAAGCCATGTGACTTCGGCTAACCTTGCTACTATTCAGGATGTTACCCGTCTTGCTCATCGTCTCACAGATTAGGCAGTGGAACAGACTGCCTAAGCGTATCAGTGCTGCTACTACTACTACTTCTACTACTCCCAGTGATAACAAGAGAAAATGGGATGGGGATTCCAGCAAGGGTTCGACTACAGTTCAGTCCCAGGCACAGTAGCGAAAGACTGATAACTACCAGAGTCCTGGTCAGCAATCTTCTGGTAGTCAAAGACAGGGTGGATACCGAGGAAACCTTCCTAAGTGCAGTACATGTAACAGGCACCACAGTGGTCAGTGCAACCGGGGACGTTGTCAGATGTGTCTCAAGATGGGTCATGAAGCTAAGGATTGTAGGAGCTCACGACCTGCAAATCAGAACCAGCAACAACCACCAGCTCCACAAAATCAGCAGCAGCAACAGCAGCGAGGCAACAAGGGATGCTTTCAGTGTGGTGCTGAAGGCCACTTCAAACGGGACTGCCCCTAGTTAAACTAGAATCGCAACTACAACAATAATCAGGGCAATGGGAACAACAATGGGGGAAACAATAACGACAACGGCGCTAAGGGTCGAGTGTTCGTGCTGGGGCAGGGTGAAGCAAGGAATGATCCTAATGTGGTGATGGGTAAGTTCCTTCTCGATGACTTTTATGTTACTGTTTTATTTGATTCGGGTGCGGATACCAGTTATATGTCTCTGAAAGTTATTCAAATGCTTAAACGTACACCAACTTCGTTAAACACCAAACATGTCGTCGAGTTAGCCAATGGTAAAAGTTTAGAGGCCACTCACATAGTCAACGGTTGTAACATCGTCTTAGCTGGTCAGACTTTCTCAATCGATCTCATTCCTATAGCTCTGGGTAGTTTCGACATTGTTATTGGGATGGATTGGTTGTCCCAACAGCAAGCAGAGATCCTATGTTAAAGGAAGATTGTTCGTATTCCCCATTCTGGTAAAGAACCTCTTGTGATTCAAGGCGACAAGAGTGGTGCTGTGGTAGGCATCATCTCCTTTCTTAAGGTCCAGAAGTGTTTGCGAAAGGGTTACACCGCTATCTTGGCACTTGTCACTGACGCGTCAACGAAAGAGAAGAGATTAGAGGATATTCCTGTAGTACGCGACTTTCCTCAAGTATTTCCAGAGGATTTACCTAGGCTACCGCCTCATCGCCAGGTTGAATTTCAAGTCGAGCTAGCTCCTGAGCAGCACCCATAGCTCGAGCACCGTATCGCTTAGCCCCATCAGAACTAGAAGAACTATCTTCACAACTACAAGAACTCTTGGATAAGGGTTTCATTCGTCCTAGCTCTTCGCCTTGGGGAGCTCCAGTGTTATTCGTAAAGAAGAAAGATGGTACCTTCCATATGTGCATAGATTACCGCAAATTAAACAAGGTGACCGTGAAGAACCGCTATACTCTTCCACGTATTGATGACTTGTTCGATCAGTTGCAAGGGTCGAGCTACTATTCGAAGATTGACTAAGGTCAGGCTACCATCAACTGAGAGTCCGGGACGAGGACGTCTCCAAAATAGCATTTAGAACTCGCTACGGCCACTACGAGTTTCTGGTCATGCCATTCGGGTTAACAAACGCGCCTACAGTCTTCATGGATCTTATGAACAGAGTGTGCAAGCCTTACCTGGACAAGTTTGTGATTGTATTTATCGACGACATTCTGATCTACTCTAAGAGTCAAGAGGAACACGAGCAGCATTTACGACTCATTTTGAAACTCCTTCGAACAGAACAGTTATATGCCAAGTTTTTGAAATGCGACTTCTGGCTTCGTGAAGTCCACTTTCTAGGCCACGTGGTAAACAAGGATGGGATTCATGTTGATCCATCCAAGGTAGACTCGATTAAGAACTGGCCTGCACCTCGCACACCAACAGAAATTCGCCAATTCTTGGGTTTGGCAGGTTACTACAGGAGGTTCATCAAAGACTTCTCAAAGATTGCGCAACCTCTCACCTCACTAACGCAGAAGGGCGTTGCTTATCGATGAGGTAATACACAGGAATCAGCATTTCAGCACTTGAAGGATTGACTTTGCAGTGCACCTATTCTCTCATTGCCAGAGGGCACGGACGACTTTGTGGTTTATTGTGACGCATCAATTCAGGGTCTTGGTTGTGTATTGATGCAACGGGATAAAGTCATTGCTTACGCCTCGCGACAACTTAAAGTTCATGAACAGAACTACACTACACATGATCTAGAACTGGGAGCTGTTATTTTCGCACTTAAGATATGGAGACATTACCTGTACGGTACCAAGTGCACCATCTACACCGATCACAGGAGTCTCGAGCATATCTTCAAGCAAAAGGAATTAAACATGCGTCAACATCGATGGGTCGAGTTACTGAACGATTACGAATGCGCCATTAAGTACCATCCGGGCAAGGCAAATGTTGTGGATGACGCCCTCGGGCGAAAAGATACTGCACCTAGACGCGTACGAGCATTACAACTTACCATCCAGTCTAGTCTTCCTTCCCAGATACGAGATGCTTAGTTAGAAGCATTGAAACCAGAAAACGTCAGGGCTGAAGCCTTACGCGGCTCAAGGCAACGGTTAGAACAAAAGGAAGAAGGCGCATACTATGTAACAGGACGCATTTGGGTCCCACATTATGGAAACTTACGCGAGCTGGTAATGGATGAAGCACATAAGTCTCGCTACTCAGTACATCCGGATTCGGATAAGATGTACCACGATATCAGAACTACGTATTGGTGGCCAAGCATGAAAGCCCACATAGCAACTTACGTTAGCAAGTGTTTGACTTGTGCGAGAGTCAAGACGGAACATCAGAAACCATCAGGCCTACTCCAGCAACCAAAGATACCACAATGGAAATGGGAGGAAATTTCCATGGATTTTGTTACTGGCCTGCCTAGACCTCAGCGTGGGAACGATACTATTTGGGTGATCGTGGATCGACTCACTAAGTCTGCACACTTTTTGGCTATTAAGGAAACAGACAAGTTCTCTACTTTAGCAGACATTTACTTAAAAGAAGTGGTTTCGAGGCACGGGGTGCCAACCTCCATTATTTCCGATCGTGATGCACGATTTACTTCAGAACTGTGGCAAGCGATGCACAAATCTTTTGGCTCTCGATTAGACATGAGCACAGCTTATCACCCTCAGACGGATGGGCAGTCTGAGTGTACTATCCAGACTCTAGAAGACATGCTTCGGGCATGTGTTATCGACTTCGGCAACGGCTGGGAAAAACATCTCCCTTTGGTGGAGTTCTCGTACAACAACAGTTACCACACCAGCATTCAAGCCGCTCCATTCGAGGCATTATACGGGCGTAACCCCTTTGTTGGGCAGAGGTGGGTGATAGTCAGGTCACGGGTCCAGAACTTGTAGTAGACGCAACGAAAAGAATTGCTCAGATACGACAACGCATGGCGGCAGCTCGTGACCGTCAGAAAGGCTACGCTGATAAGCGCAGGAAACCACTCGAGTTCCAGGTTGGGAATCGAGTGCTACTCAAAGTCTCACCCTGGAAGGGTGTAGTTCGTTTTGGTAAACGGGGCAAGCTCAATCCGCGATATGTCAGACCGTTCGAAATCATAGAGAAAATAGGCAAGGTGGCCTACAAAATGAACTTACCAACAGAACTCGGTGGAGTTCACAACGTTTTTCACGTGTCGAATCTGAAGAAGTGTCTGTCAGATGAGACCCTCACAGTTCCTTTGAAGGAGCTCACTATCGACTATCAGTTGCGATTCATAGAGGAACCTATTGAAATCACGGACCGGGATGTTAAGGTCCTCAAGCACACCAGAATACCTCTTGTTCGAGTTCGTTGGAACTCCCGTCGTGGCCCAGAGTTCACCTGGGAACGGAAAGATCAAATGAAACTCAAATATCCCCAGTTATTCGAGAATAATGCAACCACTACTGAGGCTGAAGCTACTACAGAATTTCGGGACGAAATTCCAAATCAACGGGGGGATGATGTGACACCCCAGGAAAACCACTAAACTACACAACACAACTAGCTTCCTCAGTAACCGCACGCTAAATTTCGGGACAAAATTTCTTTCAAGTTGGGGATAATGTGACAACTCGAGTTTCCAAGATTACATATTCGCATTAATTGCACGTTAATTGTTAAACTGTTTGTTTACACGACTTGTTTGCTCTGTAATCGTACACGTTTGTGATATGTTTAAATGTATTGTGATTGTTACAATTATATGTTTGGGGATATAACTTGTAGTCTGCTTTAAAACACTTAAACTATTTAAGCTTTGTATAAGCTCGATGAAACAAGTGCATTTCGTCATATACACTCTGACGAAACGGAGAGTTGTTTCGTCACCAACATCTCGACGAAATGGAATGTGTCGCCATCTTTATCTCGACGAAACGGGCATTTCACCGGCCCAACGATTCGCCGAGGCCCAGTAACGGCCCAATACGTTACGCCGAATATTTATTTAGTTCTACGGGTTTATTTGTCACAACTTTAGCAAACAAGAAACCCTAGAGCTCCTTTCTCTGTTGACGGCGA
The DNA here is from genome assembly GCF_002127325.2 of Helianthus annuus. Classification (NCBI taxonomy): domain Eukaryota; kingdom Viridiplantae; phylum Streptophyta; class Magnoliopsida; order Asterales; family Asteraceae; genus Helianthus; species Helianthus annuus. The sequence continues at coordinate 37,529,878 of NC_035440.2, read as the reverse complement.
TCTTGTGTCCTCGAAGCCCCCGGATCGATCAAGTTACTATCCCGTTCATCGTGGTTAGTGTTTAACCCTTGCGTGATTGTTTGATGTATATCATAGTTAACTGTTTGCTTGAAATCATTAGGGATCGATGCTAAATAATGGTTAGGTTCATGATTGGTTGATGAATTGACTATAATAGGATCTATTGTCAGTTACGGTTGCGTGTGTCGGATTGGATTGTTTGTTGTTGAATCAGTAAATAGATTAGAGTTGATGTTTATGACTTCAATTGTCTATGCCATTGTCCATGAACGGTATGAGCATGTTGCTGAATGATGAAATTATGATGTGATATTTGTATGTTAGATTGTTTAGGTTAACACATGACTCAGTCACGACTGGTATCAATGATTTCTGAATGATTGCATGTTTGCTGTTTGATTGTGGGTGATTATAGACGTATACGGGAGATTCTTAATAAACCAAATTATCATTGACACATTTGTTCGTGATTTATCCCTAATTGTCAATCAATATGATCTTCGGATTTCCTCATAGATATACAAATCTATATAATCATATATTTCACATACTGTAATATACACACCATTCATCAGGTCAGTGTATTTAACAGATTCATATTTCCAAAAAAAGGTTAGACATCAAATCATGGTACTATTTAGGGAATTCCATTATCATAACATATACCTCATCTTACCCGGTCTTGCCGGAGAGGTACCCCCCATCTCACCCGGTCAAGCTGGAGTGTATACCACATCATACCCAGACTTGCCGGAGAGGTAGTTATCATTGTATTTCCCATAAATAGAATTTTCTCAAATAATGATTTCAGACGTACATCATTTATTATTGCTTGTATCAAGGAACAAAGAAATTAGTATTCTCATGGTAGATCATATTCTAGAACCGAGTAGTATCAATAAACAAGAAATAACAGTGGCCAGTTGTTATCGCTTATTTATCATACTTGCACTATTCTAGTTATTATCCTCACGGCATACTAACATCCATCACACTTTACCTACACAAATAATTAGCTTATCCCGAAGCTTTATACTAAGACATTTTTCTTAGATTTAAGTCTAAATATTGTACTGGTTGTTACCAGTGAATATCAATATCCTAACTCTTTCATTTAAGCATAGATATTATTATGGTTGTGGTTTTCTTTTGGTTGGAGAATGGAGTTTCAAATATATCATTGTCTCCATTGATACTATAGCTAGGTTCAATGTAATAAGTATGCTTATAGCTAACTCTTTTCATCCTTATATATTATGATATTCCGATGCACAGAATATTTTATTGAGACAGATGGTATTTTAAAACATAATATGTTTCAAGATTTATCTTTATATGACTTCACGTTTTCATAAGAATCATCAATGATATTTTCTCTTATGTTTATCTTACAGAAGATATTATGTTGGGTATACCATCAAGAAATTCTATTGGGTATATGCATATATATGTATAAAATTTCAAATCTCTAGTTAATATTAAACTTACGAAATATATACACATATATAAAGTAATAACTATACATCCGATGGTATCAATCATCAAGCTTATTTTCATGACTTTATTTTATCCTCTTATAAAAGTAGTATATTGAAATAAATTTCCGTCAAATATAATATTTTGGAATTTAAAACTTTAAGGAAATAAATTACTCAAAATATAAATTTCCTGGTCTCATAAGAACAATTTCATTTTTAACTAATAGGTTAAACTATACCAGACTCACTATTTATATATTACCTTAATAATTTCTCCTCAAGTAACCATCTATATATCTTTTCCAATTATCACATTCCTACCTTTTCCTTTATAAGAATCCATTATAGTATACTTTTAAGATTGAAAAGCATTATTTAGAAGACTATGTGCATATGTGACTCATGACATGGTATTTATGGGTTACCCAGAGATATATATACTATATGTAAATTACTTTCTGTAATTTAAAACTTTAGTTATAGCAATGTAACGGATATATATTAAATATTAATATATAGTATAAACTTAAAACACATAACAAAATTTTTTTTCAACCTGGTGTAGCGTACTTCATCCCATACTATCAAAGTATGTATATATTCGAGATCTATATATATATATATATATATATATTTTCAAGTATTTAATTAAATAGATCTTTTATAGATTCACGTAACCGACTTTTAAAAATTTATTTGTGTTACGGACACATCACTGATATTTTATTACCACAGTTACTTTATGAGGACCTCCATCTCCATTATTTAACCAATCACAATTCAATCTCGTCTCTTTTATCTTTATTATAATCTTTTTAAAGTATGAGAACTTCGAGACTACTTAAAGTAAGTTTAACATCCAATTTATCAACTCAACTCATTTACTAATATTGTATTATTTAGCTATTATACATCAACCAGCTGATTTGAATATTTTTCTTTATAATTTAGGATACACAATCCTATAACTAATATGACTGGTTAATCTTGTAGTTAATCTTAAAATCTTATATTAACTATTTTCATGCATAAGACCTATTCTGGACATACCTTAATATTAAAGATTTGTAAAAATGCTTTCAACGTTTAGTTAGGTCTTTCTACGTAGTTCAACTAACCCAAATTTCTAAAAATTTTAAATGATTTTATTTAATCATGAATAATCATCATATTCATTTAACCATCTATTTTATTACTGAGTATTTTAATAGAAACCTTTACAAGTAATCCCAACATCAGTTTAATTCATAAAATTATGAAAGTATGAAGTCTTATGACCAACTGGTTACAAACCAGGAGGAAAAAAATAGAGTGGTAAATTGGTACACGTGGGTTTCAAAACTTGCTTTGGTTCAGTCCACTAAAGCAATCTTTTAAATTTTATTAATTCTTAAAATCCTTTTGGTTAATTTAATAGCTTTGGTTTTATTTTTTTAAATATAAATTATTTTGAAACAATATTATTAAAACCACGAAGGTTTAAAGCTTTATACCATATATTTCAATATGTATTTTAAACCAAAGTAAATGATTGGTTTCAAAGAGAATCATAAACATGACTGCTTTATTAATAACTAACTTAGTTTGATGTATATTATGATGTTATTTGAGTAGGTGACATTAATTATCACAGACAAATTTCTAGTATGAACATCTGGGTACAATCATAAAAATAGATTGATTAAAAACGACGAACATTGCGACTTATATATATATATTTATTGCAAGCTACAACTGGAATTCAAAATATACTAGTGATTATGCATCCGTAACTTATTTCAGTCTATCTAGGTTATAAGAGTATTATACTCAACATGCCTCTATGTAAGGTTTATTCTATCTCTTTCCTCTACTAGGTTGTTTATTTAATGGGCAAAAATTTCTTTAAAATTTCTGGCTCATAGGTGGCATGGGTGCTGGTACTAGTTTGGCGGTTCAACTATTTAATATAAGTTAGCATTTACTGTTGTAGTGGCTAACATATGGAGATTTTCCCATTGTTTATCTAATTCATCTTCCCATGGTAGGTTATTGCATGTTTCCTGAGTTTGTGCATTTATTTCCTTATTAATTATCACTTTCTTTGGTTGTGATTTCTTTATTTTCTTTATTTTCTCTTGACTTTTTCTAATAATTCTACTTTTCTTTTTAGTAGTAAATGGTTTCTTAGACTGTGCCTTACGAATAAATATTCCTTTCTCAATAGCTGCTGAGTATCCTGAGGGATTTGGTTGAAATGAAGTTCCCTTATCTTTTTGGTGAACTATCTAATTGACAATAGATATCTGAAATCTTTTGCTTACCCATATTGTAGACTAACAAATAGTCAAATAACATAAAACACATAATCACATAAGTTATTTCCTAACACAGAATTTAAAACTTAAGTGTCAGCAGAACACTTCTTTGGCTTGAGCCAGTGGCATAGCTCTGATACCACCTTCTGTCACAACCCCCGATTCCTAATCCCCGGGAACGAGCGGCCGTGATCCAGTTTCGGTGGTATCTGGTATTGTCTAATTTGGCAGCGGAATTTTTCATCAGGACCGTAGTTAGGAAATATTTTATCAGAGTAAAACCACCATATTTTCATAATATTAAACACATGGGATAAAACCCAAGTTTTGTAGTACACACGTTTTCATAGAAATAAATCCAATTTTATTTAATAAAAACATCTATTTTATTTTAGATAACTTTATTGCCACTTTTCCAAGCCTTCAGTGCTCTCCAACTGGCTTATATTGGCTTCACACTAAGTTACCTGAAACACGTGTTTAAAACAATTTATCAGCAAGAAATACTGGTCAGTGAATCCCAGTTTAACCAAGTTTAAGTAAAAAGTCACAGTGTACAGTATTGAGGGCGATCCCGCAATTATATTTGTTTCCAAGTTATATCAATTATCACCCGTCGGTACTGTCAGACCTGACTTGTGGAAATGTTACTCCTTGACCAGGTGGTAACAAATTTTGTATACAAATTTTGTGTGTGTTTCTTCATCTGTGCTAATAGCATGAACGAACTGTCGGAGGCACTCCGAAACTTCACTATCCATACCACCGATATGGACACCACAGGAAACCCATCTGGCTACCAAGCAGATACTGAAGAGCCAATAACATTCCAGGCCCAGGAGAAACCAAAGCCGAAAAAGAGGAGGAGAATTTTGGATTGGAAACGTGGGCGTAGGAAGAAGCCAGCTGCCCAGAAGGTTAAAAAGACTGAGGATCCAAAGGATAAAGGCAAAGGAAAGGAGATCGGGGAAAGTTCAGGGCAAGCCCAGGAAATGCCACCGTGAGAGGAGCTGGATCGCAAACTGGCAAATAGCGACCTCATCGGACCTGCCGATGAAAACCTCTTCAATTACCCAGCTGAATCTCAACTTCTAGTTAATTTGGAACCTGCTATCCCAGATCCTATTGTCAACCCCGACCTCTACAAGGAGAGCTGGAAGAATGGTGGACAACTGACTGGCAATTTCAGAATCTCTTGAATAACCCTAACACCTATTTTCCCCAGTTTGACCCTGAACCTGCACCAAACCCACCTATGAGCACAGAAAACTTGGCTAAACTCCGCCACTATGGTGAGGAGCTGGTGGACGCAGGAAATCGAATCCGAGAAGTGGGGGAACAGATCTCATGGAAATACGACGAGAGGGAGCGTCGTTTCTGAAATGCCAGCTGACTGTGGTTGTGTGGTTGTGTGTTTAATAATAATAAAATAAAATAATAATAAATAATAAAATATAATCATGTAAAATAACTTAAAATAAAACTTTTGTAAGATAACTGGCGTGTACGGATGCATACTAAAATATATAATATGAAAGTCGCAAAGTCGACAATTTTTGCTATATGTGTTGACGTGATTATGTGCGATTGCTTTACTGCGTTTGGTTGTTATTTCTTTTCTGCCAATAACTTAAATATATTGTTAATTATCAGATGGAACACGCTGTAAATGAACCAGTTAACGAAGTTAATCAATCCGAGCAAAACAATGAGGATCACTTTCTTAATAGGCAAGATATAGAAAATATCGTTGCCCAGGGAATAGCAAATGCTATCCCAGCAATCGTCGCTGCTGTTAAAAGCCCTGCTGAGCCCTTTCAAGCTAATCCAAGTAAACGCATGTGCGATGACAATTCTAGTAACAGTGTTAGCGGAGGCGGCAATAATGACAACAATGGAATTTAAGCCCCAATACTTAAGAAAATGAAAGTTGCAACACCTGGTTGCACTTATAAAGAATTTCTTGCCTGTAAACCCGTTGAATTTGCAGGCAATGAAGGGGCAACTGCCGCACTACGTTGGTTGGAGAAAATCGAGGTGGTAATTAAAATAAGTAAATGTTCTGAGGAGGACAAGGTCATGTATGCTTCTCACCTTTTCAAGGAAGAGGCATTAGAATGGTGGAATACGGATTTACAGGCCAAAGGAGGTGACATGCCTTATGCTATGAATTGGGAAGAATTTAAGCAGTTGGTGGAAAGAAAATTCTGCCCCGAATATGAAAAAGAACAAATGGTCAATAAATTCCTGAGCCAACAAATGGTGGATGTTGACTGTCGAGGGTATACTTCGAAGTTTTTCGAATATGCCAGAATTGTGCCAACTCTAGCTTCGCCAGAACCGATACTTATATCTCGCTATATTTGGGGTTTAATTAGCGAAATTCGTGATATCGTTAAAGCCGCGAGACCCCGCACAATTGACGATGCAGTGGAATTAGTCAATACCTTAACTGACGGGCTGGTACGGACGCGAGAAGAAAACAGGAAAAAGGAGTTAGCCCAAAAGATTACCCACGGGTTCCGTGGGGGTAATATTTTCAAGAAAAAGGGAACTGGGCAGTTTTCCACCCCACCATTCTGCAGAAATTGTAAAAAGAATCATTTTGGAAGATGTAATGAAACTTGCAACTTCTGCAAAGCTCTAGGGCATCGAGAAGAGGAGTGCCAAAAGAAAACAAGGATCTGCTACAACTGCAGAGAAGCTGGACATTTTAGATCAGAATGTCTAAAGCTGGTCAAACCAGCTGATAATAAAGCCAAACCTGCCGAAGGGACTACTAAGAAAAATGCAAGAGCCTTTCAGTTGACGACCCAAGAAGCAGATCTGATGTGATAGCTGGTACGTTCCTAGTTCATGACGTTTACGCAAAAGTATTATTTGACTCTGATGCAAACCAAAGTTTCATAAATACTTCATTCTGCCAAGCTCTTAAGCAACCTTTAACTAAACTTAGACAAGTTTTTACGGTAGAAACGGCATATGGGAATTCTGTTAACATAGATAAGGTTTTGCAAGAAGGAAAGATAGAACTCTTAGGCCATAAATTTTCTGCAAAACTGTTACCTATGAATTTAGCTGGATTCGATGTTGTGTTAGGAATGGATTGGTTAGTAGCCAACAATGCTCGAATCCTCTGTGATAAGAACTCCATAGAAATTCATACACCTGCAGGAGAAATAATTATGATTACAGGAGATAAGTCACGTAAACCCTTAAAGTCCATTTCAGTAATGAAAGCTGCTAGTTATGAACGAAAGCAAGGAATAGTGTATATGATTTCGGTAATTATTAGCACTAAGGGTAAGGAACTTATAGAAATTCCTATAGTATCGGAATACCCGGATGTATTCCCGGAAGAACTACCAGGATTGCCACCAGATAGGGAAGTAGAATTTAGAATTCATTTAATTCCTGGAACTGCACCAATAGCTAAGGCACCCTATCGGTTAGCACCCACTGAAATGTTAGAATTGAAAAAGCAGTTAGATGAATTGCTCAGTAAAGGATTTATACAACCTAGTTCGTCCCCTTGGGGAGCACCGGTGCTGTTTGTAAAGAAGAAAGATGGTTCAATGCGAATGTGTATTGATTATAGGGAATTGAATAAGGTTACAATTAAGAATCGATACCCATTACCTAGGATTGATGATCTTTTTGATCAACTGCAGGGAGCTAGATATTTTTCTAAGATAGATTTACGCTCCGGATATCATCAGTTGAAGGTACAAGAAGAAGACATACCTAAAACCGCTTTTAGAACTAGGTATGGTCACTACGAGTTTACAGTTATGCCATTTGGACTAACAAATGCTCCTGCAGCATTTATGGATATGATGAATAGAATCTGTAAGTCGTACTTGGATAAATTTGTGATTGTCTTCATCGACGATATACTTATTTATTCCAAAAGCCAGGACGAGCATTGTGAACACCTACGAGCACTCTTAACCTTGTTAAGAAAGGAAAAGCTTTACGCCAAATTCTCAAAGTGTGAATTTTGGCTACAGGAAGTGCAATTTTTAGGACACATGGTGAATCATGAAGGTATTCACATAGATCCCTCCAAGATAGAAGCGACCACCAAATGGAAGGTCCCACAATCAGCTACGGAAGTTAGAAGTTTTCTAGGATTAGCTGGGTACTATAGGCGCTTCATTAAGGATTTTTCTAAGATAGTAGTGCCATTAACTAAGCTAACCTGTAAAACAGTTAAGTTCGAATGGGGGCCTAAACAAGAGGAGGCTTTTAAGATTTTAAAACAAAGGTAAACAAACACCCCAATTCTAGCCTTACCCGAAGGAACGGAAGATTTTGAAGTTTATTGTGACGCTTCTAAGTTAGGGTTAGGATGTGTGTTGATGCAACGCAAGAAGGTAATTACGTATGCTTCAAGACAATTGAAAAAGCACGAGGAAAATTATTCGACTCATGACTTAGAATTAGGAGCGATCATATTTGCCCTTAAAATTTGGAGACATTATCTGTATGGAAGTAAGTTTACTGTCTATACAGATCATAAGAGCTTAAGATATATATTTGGGCAAAAAGAATTGAATATGAGGCAAAGGAGATGGATTGAAGTTCTAAGTGATTACGACTGTGATATTCAATATCACGAAGGAAAAGCGAATGTAGTCGCAGATGCCCTAAGTCGTAAGTATCATGAAAAGCAAAACCGAGTTCGTGCTCTTAGATTAAATCTACAATTAGATTTAATGGATCAACTGAAGAATGTTCAAGCAACAGCGATCAAGGATGATGCTGAAGGAATGAAAGGGGGGATAAAAGAATTAGAACAAGGAACTGATGGAATTTGGAGATTCCACAAGAAAAGGATCTGGGTACCTAAGCAAGGAAACTTAAGAAATAAAATTTTAGAGGAGGCCCATAAATCTAGGTATACCATGCATCCTAGTAATAATAAGATGTACCAAGATTTAAGAAATAATTTCTGGTGGATAGGAATGAAAAAGGATATAGCTAGATATGTATCTAAGTGTCTGACCTGTTCACAAATTAAGGCAGAGCACCAGAAACCTTCAGGGTTACTCCAACAATTGGAAATGCTTGTATGGAAATGGGAATTAATAACAATGGACTTTGTTACTAAATTGCCCAAAACCAGGAAAGGTAACGACGTAATTTGGGTAATTGTCGATCGATTAACCAAATCAGCTCATTTTCTACCCATGAAGGAAACCTTTAGCATGGAGAGATTAGCAAAGTTATACGTAGATGAGGTAGTATCCTTACATGGAGTCCCACTCTCCATTGTATCAGACAGGGATAGTCGTTTCACTTCACATTTTTGGACAAGTTTCCAAGAAGCAATTGTGACAACTCGAGTTTTCAAGGTCTTTCCTCGACACGTTATTTGTTTCGCACTATCTTCTCAAAATTTCTTATGTTACAGCTGATGCATATTTGATTAACTGTTGATGCATATTTGATTTAACTGTTGACGCATATTTGATGAACTGTTGAACTATATTTTCATGACTCATTATGTTGTAAAATGTGCACCCTTGTGTCATGATAAATGAATCGTCTTAACGTTTAGTAAGTGAATGAAAGATTATGATTTGTGTAGTGCTTGGGATAATTCGATTAAAAAAAATTAAAATTACTTATCAAGCATTCCCATACTAAACTTATGTGTGTTATAATTGATTATTTCCATGCCAAAATACTTGCCGAACGTTAAAGTCTTTCGTCAAGTCTAGTGCGACGAAAGGTTTGGTCCTTCATCGAGGGGTAGTTCGCCATAAGGGCTTCGGCCCAGTCCTCCTCCTCGACCCAAGCTCCCATCGTAATTAAACTTGAACCCAAACCGGCCCAAAATATTTGTCGCTTGTATATGTATATATGATACGTACTATCTTTTGTATCAAACCCTACACCTCTCCCTAAACCGCGACGGCAGTGGACTCCTTCGAGGCTTCTCTTTTCATCAGTCTAAGCACCTCCGGTTAGTAATGTCATTGTATCCTTAATTGCTTTGTTGGCCCAATATTCTATATCATTGCATGTGATATATTTAGAAAATGCAGCCATTTGGATAACCCTCACTTCATGTTGTCAGCCACTGTAATCATAATTGCATGTGAATTGTCAAGGAATATATGATTGTTTATATGTATGCAATTTGTAAATTGTTAATGATTCGCATGTATAAATAGATTGGGTATAGCTTGCTTAGTATTTCCGTAAATCGATAATTAAATGACTATGTGTAATGATGGAGTTCATGTTATGTTCTGTACTATTATTTGGTGATTAGGGTTTGACAATTGAATGGGGTCAACGAAACATGAGTTTTGCCATGTTGGGGTACGACGAAACAAGGGTTTCGCCATGAATGAGGGGCGACAAAAGTGTGTGTGATGTGGTGCCTGTTAATTTACAAATTATGTTTGCTGTGAATAAGAACAGGGATGTAGAAAATATGATGGCTCTATGAACCCTTGGTTTCGAACTAATAATGGTTATCTATTGGTAAAACATAGGGTTTAAAGAGATGAATGTTATGTCAATGAAACCATACTAGAATTGTTCAAGTTAGATTTGTTTGAGCTGGTTTATTTAGATTATGGACTGTTAGTTATTTGGGCCACACAGTTTTGTGGGATGGTTTGATTATTGGGCCACACATAGTTGAATGTTAGGATACGCTATATCTGAATTGTATACGTAAAATAATTCTAATAAAGATGCTGTTAACCATTAGATAGTGATTGGGCCGCACCTTAAAAGGGTTGATGCAATAAATTATTAGGTGTTATTTAGTAGATAATACTTGTGATGTGAAATAACTTGTATTCCGAATGTGTACAGTGTATTATGTAAGCTTGTATGTGGTACGAACATCTGTTGTGGGGATAAACTGTGATAACCTGATTAATGTATGTAGTGGTTAACTGTTATAATGCGGACAATTATGTGCATAATCCGTGAGTGCAACCTGTGTATTATGTGACAAAATACGTGATTTAGTATGAATGCGACACTGATTGTTACTGATAAACCATGTTAGGATTGTTTTGAGCAACTTGAACACGTAACTAGTCAAACCGAGCAAACCGAGGCGAGTTCACACTTTCTACAAGGAATGGGATTCCCAAGGGTTGGGAATGGGTTAAAGAACTAAAACGGAAAACCTACATATCCTCCTTGGGTAGGATATGTACGGTCATCCTCCTTGGGTAGGATTCCACTATAACTCCTGCGTATTCTCCTTGGGTAGAACTACGTACGTTCGTCCTCCTTGGGTAGGACAACAACCTTACAACTTACTAGACAAAACTCTATCATGAAGTCCATCCTCTTTATATCGACTTAATCGCCGAGGCCGATGGCGAGCGGGTCATTAGTTAATACGCTATTAGGTTTAACAAACCTCACACCGTGTCGTTCGAACGGGCGTGTACTAATGGACTATGGCAAACTGTCAGTGATGATAGATAGTGATGTAGGGCACAACTTATTTTCGTTAGTAGTCGATATGGTACGGTCTGGTAATTCACATGGGAAGCCCCCACTAATTATTGAGAAGATTTGGGAAATCAAGGTACGGGTTATGATTTGGAAGAGAAGAAACTGGTTAAACATATTTTCAACTATGGGGTAACCCCCACGAAAAATAAGCCAACTAAAGACAAACTGTGTTTTCGTAAACAACTTAAAACGAACACCCAACCGTGAACTCGCTCAACTTTGTTGTTGATTCGTTGTTACATGCCTTGCAGGTCTTTAGGTGCATATTGACTGGAAACGCAACACAAGACTAAGAGCTTTTATATGTGGTTTATAAACACTTAACGAATTAAATATGCTTCCGCTGTAAACTGTGAAATATTGTAACGTTGTAACACTTATTGTTAATAAATGAATGTTTTATTTAAATATACTCATGAGTTCAATGTGATTGGTGGCTAAGATCCTGGTCAGTCACGCCTCCAAGAGGTGGTACTCCGCGTGTGGTAATTTGGGGGTGGACAGCAATGGGGACCCGATTAAACTTGAGTACTGCATACCATCCCCAAACAGATGGACAAAGTGAAAGGACGATCCAGACCTTGGAAGACATGCTCAGAGCATGTGTAATAGATTTTGGTGGAAACTGGGATAACCACCTACCCTTAATTGAATTCTCCTATAACAATAGTTATCATGCAAGTATCGAAGCTGCCCCATTCGAAGCACTGTATGGACGGAAATGTAGAACTCCAATTTGTTGGGCAGAAATAGGAGAAAGTCAATTATCAGGTCCCGAGATTGTACAGGAAACCACCGACAAGATAACTCAAATCAAGGAAAGACTGAAGACCGCTCGAGATCGTCAGAAGAGCTATGCAGACAATCGACACAAGCCACTGGAATTTGAAATCGGAGACAAGGTACTCTTGAAAGTTTCTCCTTGGAAAGGAGTATTCCGATTTGGTAAGAAAGGAAAGCTAAGTCCAAGGTACATAGGACCATTCCCAGTAATCCAACGCATAGGACCTGTTGCCTATCGCTTACAACTACCAGAAGAATTAGCCGGAGTACATGATGTATTCCATGTATCTAACCTCAAGAAATGTCTATCTGACGAATCACTGGTAGTACCTCTCCAAGATATAGAGATAAATGAAAAGTTGAAATTTGTGGAGAAACCCCTCCAAATAGAAGATAGAAAGGTCAAGTTTCTCAAACACAAAAGACTAGTACTGGTCAAGGTCAAATAGGATTCGAAAAGAGGACCTGAGTACACTTGGGAACTAGAATCGAAAATGAAGCGAAAATATCCTCACTTATTTCTATAAATCTTGAGGAAGAGATTTTAAATAAGGTGGGGAGGATGTAAGGACCCGCAAAAATGTCCATAAACGACCCGTAAGTGAAAACCCGAACCCCTGAAACTCTAATGTTCATGAAAAACCAAGAAATCAAGAATTTTAGGCTTCACGCGGGCCGCGTAAACCATAAGGTTAAGCCTACATGGGTCGTGACGGGACCTACAGGTGACACGGTAGCCCTAGTTGTAGACTAGGTGGCCCTCGCGGGCCGCGTAAGATCTTAAGAAGGTTTACGCGGGCCGCGTAAAACCTAAAAAGTTGCTATAAATTGCCTGTGCATGGGACTTGCTTCTGTGTTCGAAAATTTAGTATAAAACGTCCATATTATGCTTAAAAACGAGTGTTAAGGCATCAAGACGCTGCTACGATTACGGGGTATTAACTCGATCACTGCTACGATACAATGTCCGATCGATTGAAACCGATCCGATGGATGTTTAAGTGCTGCCCGTATTTGGGCTATACTTTGTCATTCGTCGTGAGGGTTTTGATTTCGTGAGTTTATCGTAAATGTTGTATTAAGTTACTGACCTAGTTTCATATGCATTGTTATTTAACTAGGTTACAAGGTCAAATCAGTAGGCAAGGTTCTGTCCAGTTAAACTTGCAATGTGAGTCATTCTCTTTTTATCACATTGTTTTCCAAAACCCTACTTGTTTTCAAAGTTATAATTACAGGGATTAAGTCTTTGTAATCTTCAATTAATGCCGGTATGTGGGGTTTTGTATACATTACTTGATACCCGTCACCATTGGACAACGGGTTAGCCAATGGGTGACCTGACCATAGTCACAGACACAGTCAATTGACAAATACCGATTTGGGGTAATTGGTTGATAAAAACAATGTAATCACCCTTAATCCTGTAAATTATAACAATGTGTTATTTTGTGCAACTTGAATGACTCGCCAGTATTTCCCCACTGATAAAATCTTTTCAAAACATGTTTCAGGTGACTTACTGTGAACCAAGGAAAAAGTGCTGCGTAGCACTAAAGCTTGAAGAGGTGGCTCAGTAAAATAAATAAACATGTTTTATAAAACAGGGAATTTCCTTGTGAAATTCCTTTATTGTAAATTATGGATTTTATCCCAAAAGTGTGAAATAAAATAATTTGGATGTTTTCAGTTTTAAAACGATCCTATTAATATTTCCGCTGCCTAATCAAATATAAATACCACGTGTTTCTGTCCCGCGACTCCGAAAACGGGTAAAACTAGGTCAGGGGTCGTGACACCTCCATCCTCGGTGGGAAGGATGACAACATTAAACCTGCGTATTCTCCTTGGGTAGATTACGTACCTCCGTCCTCCATAGGAAGGACGACAATATAACTTACTAGACAAAACTCTATCATGAAGTCCCTCATTTTTATATCGACTTAATCGTCGGGCCAATGGCGAGCGGGTCATTAGTTAAATAGCGCTATTGGATTTGACAAGCCTCACACCGTGCCGCAGAGGACGGGAGTGGACTAATGGATCTAAGCACTTAGTCAATCATGATAGACATTGATGTAGGGCACAACTGTCACACCCCCAGAATCCACACGCGGAGTATCACCGCTTGGAGGCGTGACTGACCAGGATCAAGCCACCAATCATATCGAACATGTAATTAATAACGAGTAAAAGTAAATGCAAAACAATCATTCAATACGACAGGTGTTCAAAACATAAGTATAGTTTCAAAGTGTAGCGGAAGCATAGCGTAAAACCAAAGCAAGTAATAAGTTTCTAATGTTTAAGTTTATAACATGGCATCCACGATCCATGTCCCACAACGACCTGCTCCTCCCTGTGCAAGCTCCATATATACCTAGGGTCCTGCAAGGCATGCCGCAGAGAGTCAACAACTAGTTGAGCGAGTTCACAGTTAATAGTTCAGTAATAGTAATGGTATAGTAGCATTGCGTTCGTTCATTAAGTCATGTATCGTAATAGTTCGTATCACGGCCCACTTGGCATGTATGCGAAGATTAGGGAAAATTCCCCAAGTATTCTAGACTAGGTATATTTGTATCGCGGCCACCCGGCATGTGTGCGAAGTTTAGTGTATAGTTCGCGGCCTTCCTAGGCATGTGTGCGAAGATTAGTCATATTATCGCGGCCAACCCCGGCGTGTGTGCGAAGATCAGTTCTATAAGTATCACTAGTCTAGTCGCATCTTATCAATAACCCTTCCTCACCCGAGGACCATATAACTAAGTTCCATAAGCTAGGTAAGTACAAGTAAATAATCCAAACCCATTCCCACCCTGGGAACCCCATGCCTTGGCTGTGTGAACTCACCTTGGTTTGCTCGGTATGCTAAGTATGTGCTCACAGTTTATCAATCAAGTCCTAAATTACGCACGTATATATCATTAGTTCGTATTCACGTAGTTCATGTATAAACACAAACAATAATCACCAAGTAGCACATGTCACGTATTCAAGATCATGCGAGTCATGTTCATCATCTAACGGCAGTTAGTTAATGCAGTTAAGTTTTAACGGAAATAGTTACTGTGCAAAATATCCAAATCGGCGAAACACATTCTGTTTCGTCGTGATCTCCTTTGGCGAAACATATACTGTTTCGTCAATTACCC
Organism: Helianthus annuus; assembly: GCF_002127325.2. NCBI lineage: Eukaryota > Viridiplantae > Streptophyta > Magnoliopsida > Asterales > Asteraceae > Helianthus > Helianthus annuus. Next base: position 37,514,647 of record NC_035440.2, on the reverse strand, counting down.
TTTGGCGAAACAAAGTTCTGTCTCGTCGGCTGCCCCTTGGCGAAACACGTTCTGTTTCGCCGAGGGGTCTATTTCGTCAAGTGTGTTTCGGGGTGAAGTCAGTTACGTCAATCAGTTACATCGGTTACGCAATATCACAGAAACCCTAATTGCCGTCATCATCAAGAAGCAATTATACGTCAATCATTAACACAGAAATCATCATCTAATCATCATGGAATTAATCAATCATAATAGGCCAAACTTTAGCCTTAACAAGCTATTCATACAACGAGCATAACACGAGCACAATCCATCATATTACTAGGTGTTCATACGATTAATACTAGTTCCGATTCGTGGGTTCAAGGGATCATCATATAATCAAATATGACATACAAAAACCATAACCAACCATAGATTCCATTTACCCAATCATCAATCATTCATGAACACGACAATGTCTATCATTGATTCTAATGAACTTGAACTAAGAACAGTTTACGATGATAAAATCAAACAATCATGCAGGGATTCAAACACTAACCACAATGAACGGAATAGTAATTAAGTCGTTTCGGGGTTCCGGGGCACACGATCGCCGTCAATCAGAGAAGATGGAGCTCTAGGGTTTCTTATTTTTTGCCAAACGTATGAAACATAAGTCTGTGTGTGTTAGTATATGCGTTTTACCGTACAGGGCCCGTCATGGGCTTCGGGGAACATGTGGGCCGGCGAAACACTTTTGTTTCGTCGAAATTGAAATGGCGAAACAAACTTTTGTTTCGTCGAGTTATTATTGGCGAAACACATCTTGTGTTTCGTCGAGCCTATTCATGTGTTAACAGTTAATGCTTTTCTACTAAGTCTCATTTTATAATATAATCACGTACATGCAATAATCACCACGCGTTTCATTATTGCACAACGTATACAGTTACAAGTCAAACAAGTCAAACAACTAAACAGTCAAAGTCAACGTGCAATAAATGTGAAAGTGAAAGTCGGAAACTCGAGTTGTCACATTATCCCCAACTTGAAAGAAATTTCGTCCCGAAATTTAGCGTGTGATTACTGAGGAAGCTATGTAAGTTGTATCGTTCACTGGTTTTCCTGGGGTGTCACATCATCCCCCCCGTTGATTTGGAATTTCGTCCCGAAATTCAGCAGTAGTAGCTTCAGCCTCAGTAGTGGTTGCATTGGTTCCGAATAACTGGGGATACTTGAGTTTCATTTGATCTTCACGCTCCCAGGTGAACTCTGGGCCGCGACGGGAGTTCCAACGAACTCGAACAAGAGGGATTCTCGTGTTCTTGAGGACCTTAACATCCTGGTCCGTGATTTCAACAGGTTCCTCGACGAATTGCAACCGCTCATCGATAGTGAGCTCCTTCAAGGGAACTATGAGGGTCTCATCTGACAGGCACTTCTTCAGATTTGACATGTGAAAAACATTGTGAACTGCACCGAGTTCAGCTGGTAAGTTTAGTCTGTAGGCCACTTTGCCTATTCTTTCTGCAATTTCGAATGGTCCGACATACCGCGGATTGAGTTTGCCTCGTTTGCCAAAAAGAACCACACCCTTCCAGGGTGAGACTTTAAGTAAAACCCAGTCCCCGACCTGAAATTCCAATGGCTTCCTACGCTTATCCGCGTAGCTTTTCTGACGGTCGCGAGCTGCCGCCATACGTTGTCGTATTTGTGCAATCTTTTCCGTGGTGTCCACTATGAGTTCTGGACCCGTGATTTGACTATCCCCAACCTCTGCCCAACAGAGAGGTGACCGGCATTTACGCCCGTACAATGCCTCAAATGGAGCGGCTTATATGTTGGTGTGATAACTGTTATTGTACGAGAACTCCACTAATGGGAGATGCTTTTCCCAGCTGTTGCCGAAATCGATGACACATGCCCGAAGCATGTCTTCTAGAGTTTGAATTGTGCGCTCAGACTGCCCATCCGTCTGAGGGTGATATGCTGTGCTCATGTCTAAACGAGAGCCAAAAGCCTTGTGCATTGCTTGCCATAGTTTTGATGTGAATCATGCATCGCGATCCGAAATGATAGAGGTGGGCACCCCGTGCCTTGAGACTACTTCTTTCAAGTATATGTCTGCTAGTGTGGAAAACTTGTCTGTTTCTTTGATTGCCAGGAAATGAGCAGACTTGGTGAGTCGATCCACGATCACCCAAATAGTATCGTTACCACGCTGGGATCTAGGTAGGCTTGTAACAAAATCCATGGAAATTTCCTCCCATTTCCACTGTGGTATCTTTGGTTGCTGGAGTAAACCTGCTGGTTTCTGATACTCTGCCTTGACTCTTGCACAGGTCAAGCACTTGCTGATATAGGTAGCGATGTGGGCCTTCATGCTAGGCCACCAATAAGTAGTTCTGATGTTGTGGTACATCTTATCCGACCCTGGATGTACCGAGTAGCGAGACTTGTGAGCTTCATCCATTACCAGCTCGCGTAAGTCTCCAAAAGTGGGACCCAAATACACCCCGTTACATAGTAGGCGCCGTCTTCCTTCTATTCTAATCGTTGCCTTGAGCCGCGTAGCGCTTCAGCCCTAACGTTTTCTGGTTTTAATGCTTCTACCTGAGCATCTCGTATCTGTGCTGGAAGACTAGACTAAATGGTGAGTTGCAATGCTCGTGCGCGCTTAGGTGTAGTGTCTTTCCGACTGAGGGCGTCAGCCACAACATTGGCTTTGCCTGGATGGTACTTGATAGCGCATTCGTAATCGTTCAAAAGTTCGACCCATCTTCGTTGACGCATGTTCAAATCCTTTTGCTTAAGGATATGCTCGAGACTCCTGTGATCGGTGTAAATTGTGCACTTGGTACCGTACAGGTAGTGTCGCCATATCTTAAGCGCGAAAACAATAGCTCCCAGCTCTAAATCGTGCGTCGTGTAGTTTCGTTCATGAACCTTGAGTTGACGAGAAGCGTAGGCAATAACTTTATCCCGTTGCATCAATACACACCCAAGACCCTGTATCGACGCATCACAATAAACCACAAAATCATCCATGCCCTCTGGCAATGAGAGAATAGGTGCGCTGCAAAGCCTATCCTTTAAGTACTGGAAAGCGGTTTCCTGGGGATCTCCCCAGCGGTAGGTGACACCCTTCTGTGTCAGTAGTGTAAGTGGTTATGCAATCTTTGAGAAGTCTTTGATAAACCGTCTGTAGTAACCCGCCAAACCCAAGAATTGGCGTATTTCCGTTGGAGTGCGAGGCGCAGGCCAATTTCTGATCGAATCTACCTTGGTTGGATCAACATGAATCCCATCCTTGTTTACCATGTGGCCTATGAAATGGACTTCACGAAGCCAGAAGTCGCATTTTGAGAACTTGGCGTACAGTTGCTCTGATCGTAGAAGTTCCAAAATCAATCGTAAGTGCTGCTCGTGTTCCTCCTGACTCTTGGAGTAAATCAGAATGTCTTCGATAAAAACTATCACAAATTTATCCAGGTAGGGCTTGCATACCCTGTTCATTAGATCCATAAATACGGCAGGCGCGTTCGCTAGCCCGAATGGCATAACTAGAAATTCGTAGTGATCGTAGCGGGTTCTGAATGCGGTTCTGGAGACGTCCTCATCCCGGACTCTCAGCTGATGGTATCCTGACCTCAAGTCTATCTTAGAGTAGTAACTCGACCCTTGCAACTGGTCGAATAAGTCATCTATGTGCGGAAGAGGATAACGGTTCTTCACCGTCACCTTGTTGAGTTCCCGGTAGTCTATGCACATCCTGAAGATTCCGTCCTTCTTTTTCACGAATAACACTGGAGCTCCCCAAGGCGAAGAGCTTGGATGAATGAAACCCTTCTCCAAGAGCTTTTGTAGCTGCTTTGACAGTTCTTCCAGTTCAGTTGGAGCTAATCGATACGGTGCTCGAGCTATGGGTGCTGCTCCCGGAGCGAGCTCGATTTGAAATTCGACCTGGCGATCAGGCGGTAGCCCAGGTAAATTTTCAGGAAACACCTGAGGAAAGTCGCGCACTACTGGAATATCCTCCAACTTCTTTTCTTTCGCTGAAGCATCGGTAACAAGTGCCAAGATGGCAGTGTGCCCCTTTCGTAAACATTTCTGAGCCTTCAAGAAAGAGATGATGCCAACCACAGCACCACTCTTGTCGCCTTGAATCTCGAGAGGTTCCTTGCCCGAACGAGGAATGCGAACTATCTTTTCCTTGCATAAGATCTCTGCGTGATGTTGGGATAACCAATCCATCCCAATGACGATGTCGAAGCTTCCCAAGACTATGGGAATAAGATCGATGGAGAACGCTTTACCGGCTAAAACAATATTACAACCCCTGACTACATGTGTGGCTTCTAGACTCTTACCATTAGCTAATTCTACGACATGTTTGGTGTTTAGGGGTGTTGGTGTATGTTTTAACAATCTACTCACTTTCAAAGATATATAACTTGTATCCGCACCCGAATCGAACAAAACAGTAACATAAATATCGTCGAGAAGAAACTTACCCATAACCACATTGGGATCATTCCTTGCGTCGCCCTGACCCAGTACGAAAGCACGACCCCGAGCTTCGTTGCCATTGTTGTTGTTGTTTCCCCCATTGTTGTTGTTCCCATTGCCCTGGTGATGGTTGTTGTTGCGATTCTGGTTCTAGTTCAATTGAGGGCAATCACGTTTGAAATGACCTTCAGCCCCACACTGGAAACATCCCCGGTTTCCTCGCTGTGGCTGCTGCTGCTGGTTCTGTGGAGCTGGTGGTGGGAGTTGCTGATTCTGGTTCGCAGGTCGCGCACTCCTGCAGTCTTTAGCTTCATGCCCTAACTTGAGACATCTCTGACAACGTTCCTTGCGACACCATCCACTGTGGTGTCTGTTGCACCTATTGCATAGTGGGTGAAATCCCCGATATCCACCCTGCCCCTGACTGCCTGATGATTGCTGACTCAGATTCTGGTAGTCATTTGTCTTGCGCTGCTGTGTTGAGACTGAACAGAAACTGATCCCTTGCTGGAATCCCCATCCCACTTTCTTTTGTTATCGCTGGGTGTAGCAGAACTAGCAGCTGGAGTGGTAGTACTGATGCGTTTTGGCAGCTTGTTCTGTTCCACTGCTTGATCGGTGAGTCGATGAGCAAGATGCTGGATGTCTTGGATATTGTCGAGGTTGGCAGATGTCACATTGTCACACCCTGGCTTTGCGGAAGCGTGGTTAACTTGGTGTGACTTCTTAATACCATAGCTTAATCATAACAAAGCTATATGAATTAAAAACATGCAAGATCATCCATTAAGTTTTGAAAACCAAATACAATACCATTGTTTTAACGGGAATACGCCCTAACAACCACAACCTTGTTCAACAACATTACAAACTTAAATATAGCATAAACACAGTTTAAGGACTGTGACTTGTCCAGGAAAGAGTCACATTTCCCAAACCCCGGATGACCTTGGTAACTAGTGCAGCGGAAAACATGCCATACCGTGCCAAATCCCTTTAATTTCCTGAAATACATGTAAGTTGAAAAATCAACAATAATGTTGAGCGAGTTCATGCGTTTAGTATGTGCGCGCGAATAAACCTTTACAATCATTGTAAGTGTGAATATTTTTGTAAACTCTGGTATGAAAGCAAATGAGGAAGCCTATCAGTTAATGTGTACCACATGGTCCAACCTGCGGGCGCATGGGTGGGGATAGGACAAAGTCACCACATGGTCCAACCTGCGGGCGCATGGGTGGTATTACGACAAGGTCACCACATGGTCCAACCTGCGGGCGCATGGGTGGTGTTACGATAAGGTCACCACATGGTCCAACCTGCGGGCGCATGGGTGGTGTTAAGACGAGGTCACCGCATGGTCCAACCTTAGGGCGCATGGGTGGGGTTTGTTATGCTCAAATAGGCCTATCACTTCTATCCCTCGATCGTACTACGAGGACTAATGTTCTTAAGATTTCGCCTACCCAAATCACATAACCTAACAGTTCCTTCCGTAGCTGACCATACCATGTAAGAAATATTCGTAATCATAGTAACATGTATTTCACCCCCGCAGTTTAGAAAACTGAAAACAGTTAAGAGAAAAGGGGGACATGAACTCACAGTCAGTGTGTCGCTATACCAAGTACTCCAAATATCCGAAAGCTGTGCAACGACCTACATGTGCTAATTCTATTAGACGGATGGCCGTGCTTTAGCTTTATAGTTTAAGTTTCGGGAAACGGTTAGACAACCGTTCCTTGTATTTACTTGGTAATAAATCTCCTTCCCAAGGATGGGGGATTTAATGCATGCGCGTTCAATTTATAATATTAAGTCTCACTTAATATATTTTTACTTCTCATTCCAAAATATAAATATTTTTCTCAAAAATATTATATTTTCTCTTCACATAATACTTTCCAAAATAATACGTTGACAAATTACGCGTTTATGAATATTTCCGTATAAAACGTAAGTTACGTTTTGGCGATTTAGTGGTAATAATAATTACCGTTGTAACTTATATGTTTGTCGTGTAAGCGTTGGTATTATTTTGGGTTCGTCAACGTTTGTAAATATTATTTTTACTCTAAAATAATATTTATATATTTTCACAAAATAATCATAAACAGTGTGGTGAAAAATATATTTATCGAATAAATATTTATCACGTTTAGTTTTTGTGAAAATCCCACCTCCGATTATTTAATGAATAAAGTCATGGCGAAATATATTTTGAAAACATCTCAAAATAGTTTAACACTTGCAAATAATTCTAAGTGTTAGATTTTAGAAAAATTTCACCAGAGTTTCCCCTGTAACTGGAGGTGGCCACGCTTTCAAGCGTATCATTTTCTTTTACAAAATTACTTCAACAATTTCTTGATTCAATCAAACAATTTTCGACACATCAAACTAATCTCAACAAGTATGTAAATCGCATTATTACATGAACTTGTAGTTTTTCCGAAAACTATTTTGTAGATCTCTTTATATTTGGTGGATCCATGTGTAAAATAGTTTAATCTTGTAAAAATCCCATTTTTAGAATAAATCATCCTTTACATCTTCCCGACAACTTTTATAAAAATTATTACTTTGCCGGATATTTCGTTTCACAAGTGTTTATACACTTGTAGTTTGTGAAAATCATATTTGTTAACATGTCACCCAACTTTTATAAAACATGATTTTCTCGACACTTGGTTCTACGAATATACCACTTGTATATACGTAGATCTGCTCGTTTTAAACACTATTTTACAAGTCAAAATACTTTTACACAAGTTCATGTTTCTCGTGTGGTGGAGTTTCACCTTTTAACCCTCGTACCGATAGGAACAAGCTTATGCCAAGATTCATGATCTTAACAAAGTCGGGTTAAACGATGATAAGAGCCACCACAACGTAGATCGGGCCTCAATAATCAACATATTCAAATACTATAACTTTTACACATGTTATGAGCTTTTAACCAACAAAATTCAAGTTTTAGTAGACTTTATAGATTCAAAACGCATGATTCCGACTTTTAACCGCTATAAATCATATTAACCACTTTAGATACGATCGAGAGTGAGTTTTAAACATTATACCTCTAGCTCGGGGCTAGGGAAGAATCTAGTCGAAAATGTGGTGGATAAAAGCTAAGAAACGAGGTCCTTCCACTTCCGCTTGCTTCAAGGCTCCTTATACGTGATCCTCGACACTTGTATATTCTTGGAATGGGTTGATCGAAGCTCGAAAGTGGGTGGTTGTGAGTGTGGGTGTTCGGCCGAGAGTGGGGAGGGGCAAGGGAGAGTGTGTGTGTTTGGTGAATGGATGGTTATAATCTCTAGGGTTATGTGAGGGTATTTATAGACAATTTCATGTTTATCGTCCAACGGTTCTCGTGTCCCCTTGATATTAAACATATGGCATTATAATATTCAAAGTTGTACTTCCCTTGTCTCTTCTAGTTTGGCCGATCCCATTAGGGGGGGGGGTATTTGGTTCGTTTTCAATCGTTCAGTTAGAGATTAGTTTCATTAAACCAAGTTAGATAGAGGTTAACTCGGTTAGTTAAGTGTTGTGTCATAAAGCGGGTGTTAGGGTAATCAGGGACCCTAACTGGCTCAGAAAAAGACTAATAATATTTCTGGCAATATTTTTATGTTCCGGGTATAGTCCGGTTGTTCGGTTGGATAGTAATCCGTTAAAGTGCTTAAGTAATCTTTTAAGCGTCGTAAATAATATTTTTAGTGACACATCTTATTCTGCAAAGTGTCAGGAATATTTCCTCATGTTTTGGCACTTTATTAGTTAGCTAGAAGCTGGTATGTTAAATAAAGTGTTGTGCTTTGTGCTTAGAGTACGTTTTAGGCACATCCAATCATTATATCTTATTCCTAGAGACGCAGTTCTACAACCCTTGTATCCCTACACACACTCTGGGTGTAGTAAAATATTTCTGGCTCATACAGGCCCTTAGAGGCAGTGTTTGCCTGATGCTGGCTCTATCAGCATGTTCAATAGGTTATCCGTTCAAATGCTACTGTGCTTTTGTGCATCATGTTTGTCACTAGAGTTCAGTAAGTAAATAATGTAGTGACGGAAATCAAAGTATGATGCAGATATGTACAAGTATCAACAGTCAAGTAGCAGTTCATCAGTAATCTCAGTCAAGCACAGTAATTAAGCAACAATTAATAGTTAATTAAGTCGTACGGATACCTGGTTTAGTGAGGGTTGTCACATTCTCCCCCCGTTAAAGAAATTTCGTCCCGAAATTTAAGTTCTGCTTGTAGAAGCAGGGTTCTTAGGAAATAAGTGGGGGTATTTCTCTTTCATTCGGTCCTCACGCCCCCAGGTGAATTCAGGACCATGTCTGGCATTCCAACGAACCTTGACGAGTTTGACACTGCTCCGGCAGGTCTTATTCTCTTTACAATCCGTGACCTCAACAGGTTCTTCAACGAAGTGGAGCGTGTCGTCAACATGAATTTCGTCAGTAGGAATGACAATGGTATCTTGAGTTAGACTTTTCTTCAGATTGGATACATGAAATGTTTCGTGAACCAAATGGAGTTCAGCAGGTAAGTCCAGCTTGCATGCTACGGTCCCAATTCTTTCCAAAACTCTGAAAGGACCATTATACCGCGGATTCAACTTCCCACGCTTCCCAAAGCGTGCCACACCCTTCCAGGGTGATACCTTCAACAGAACTATATCTCCTACCTCAAACTCCAGAGGTTTCCTGCTTCGATCCGCGTAGGCTTTCTGACGGTCACGAGCCACACTGATGCGATCTCGGATCTGTGCAATCTTCTCTGTGGTTTCCTGGATTACATCAGGACCAACCAACTGTCTATCACCGGCGTCAGACCAACAGAGCGGTGATCTGCATTTGCGCCCATATAAGCTTCGAAAGGTGCGGCACCAATACTGGTGTGGTAGCTGTTGTTGTTTGAAAACTCAACCAGAGGCAAATGCTTATCCCAACTACCGCCCAAATCCATAACACATGCTCCCAGCATGTCCTCTAACGTCTGAATCGTCCGCTTGCTTTGACCGTCGGTCTGCGGGTGAAAAGCGGGGCTCATATTCATCTTTGAGCCAAAGGCTTCTTGGAAGGATTGCCATATCCTTGATACGAATCTCCCATCTCTATCGGAGATAATCGAGAGAGGTACTCCATGGCGTGTAACCATCTCTCGCACGTATATTTCGGCCAATTTGCTCGTATTATGCTTTTCTCGGATAGGTAAGAAGTGTGCTGACTTCGTTAATCGGTCCACTACCACCCAGATAGTGTCATGGCCTCTAGGCGTTCTTGGCAACTTTGTAATAAAATCCATGGAGATTTGTTCCCACTTCCACTTGGGAACCTCTGGTTGTTGCAGAAGTCCTGAAGGCTTCTGGTATTCCGCTTTAACCTTAGCGCAAGTTAAACATTTGCTCATATAAACAGCCACATCGCCATTCATCCTAGGCCACCAATAATAATCTTTAAGATCTTGGTACATCTTATCCGCTCCAGGGTGGATAGAGTACCGCGACCTGTGAGCTTCATCGAAAATAACCTTCCTTAAACCTCCAAACAAAGGAACCCAAATCCTTTTCTCAAAACACAACGTTCCTTCCTTGTTTGGTACCAATAACTTCTCCATCCCCCGGAGATACTCTTCTTCAAGGTTTCTTTCCTTGAGAGCTTCTTGCTGCGCTGTACGAATGCGTAAGGAAACATTGGTTTGAATAATCATTTCTAAAGCCCTAACCCTTATGGGCTTGATCCTTTCTTTTCGACTTAGGGTATCGGCGACCACATTCGCCTTCCCTGGATGATTCTTTATCTCGCAGTCGTAGTCATTCAACAGCTCAACCCATCGTCTTTGCCTCATATTCAACTCTGTCTGGTTGAATATATGTTGGAGGCTCTTGTGATCTGTGAAGATTGTACACTTTGTACCGTAAAGGTAGCGTCTCCAGATCTTTAAGGCAAAAACTACCGCGCCTAGCTCCAAATCGTGCGTGGTATAGTTCTTTTCATGCACCTTCAGTTGGCGTGATGCGTAGGCAAAAATCCTTTTGACGTTGCATCAACACACAACCCAATCCTTGACGCGATGCGTCGCAGTACACCACAAAATCATCTGTGCCTTCTGGCAGAGCTAAAATTGGCGCGTTACAAAGCTTATTTTTCAATATCTGAAACGCTTCATCCTGTTTGATTCCCCAATCAAACTTCTTATCCTTTTGCGTGAGGAGCGTCAATGGTTGAGCGATTTTCGAAAAATCCTCAATAAATCTTCGGTAGTAGCCAGACAAACCCAAGAATTGCCGAATCTCGGTTGGCGTCTTTGGCGTCTCCTAATCCTTGACCGCCTCGATCTTTGTGGGATCAACATGTATTCCTTCTCCATGCACCACGTGCCCAAGGAATTGCACTTCTCTTAGCCAAAACTCGCACTTTGAGAATTTGGCATACAGCTGTTCCTTCTTCAGCAACTCCAGAATAGCTCTAAGATGCTGCTCGTGCTCAGCCTTCGTCTTTGAATAAATCAAAATGTCGTCGATGAACACAATTTCGAACTTATCCAAGCACGGCTTGCAATTCCGATTCATCAAATCCATGAACCCCGCAGGTGCGTTTGTCAGACCAAACGGCATAACGAGAAACTCGTAGTGTCCATAACGAGTCCTGAAGGCTGTCTTTGGGATACTCTCCTCCTGTATCCTTAACTGGTGGTAACCAGATCGCAAATCGATCTTCGAATAGAAGCTTGAACCTTGAAGTTGGTCGAACAGATCATCAATCCTTGGCAGAGGATACCTATTCTTGATCGTCAGCTTGTTCAACTCTCTGTAGTTAGTGCACATACGGAAACTACCGTCCTTCTTCTTGACAAACAAAACTAGAGCTCCCCAAGGCGAGAAGCTCGGTCGGATGAATCCCTTGTCTAACAACTCTTGAAGTTGTGTCGACAGTTCCTGTATCTCAGACGGAGCAAGTCTGTACGGTGCCTTAGCCACAGGCGCGGCGTCTGAAACTAAGTCAATGCGGAACTCCACTTGCCTTTGAGGCGGCAAGCCAGGCAAATCTTCTGGGAAGACTTCTGGGTACTCCCTCACGATAGGGATGTCTTCGATCTTTGGTTGTTCAGCTTTCTTATCTACAATGTGTGCCAGAAAGGCAGCACATCCTTTCTGCAAACACTTTCTTGCTTTCAGACAGCTAATAATTCTTAACGGCGTCTCACGCTTTTCTCCATGAACCACAATGGTCTCACCATCATCGGTTGGGATACGGACAACCTTTTCATGACAGACTATCTCGGCCTTGTTGCTCGATAACCAATCCATTCCTACTACCACGTCGAAGCTTCCGTTAGGCTTGTTCTATCGAGAACTGGGTATCTAGGTTACTTACTACTAAAACAACTATATTTTCTGAAGCTAAAATTTGACAATACTGTCGAATAGAGCGTAACATTGACTATTAGGAGACGTACCGATATCCACGCTTGGATTCTATCCTCGCTGTTGAGCTTTCATCCACGTGCCTGAGTGTTCTTAGGGCAATACTTCCTGAAATGCCCCACATCACCGCAATTAAAACATGCTTGGCCACAGCCTTGATCATTACCATCCGTGCCTTGATAGTTGTCGTCGTTGTTATTTCCTCCGCGATTTCCGTTACCATCTTGACCTCTATTTCCATGTTCAGTTCCTTGCCGACATGTTTCCTTGACATGTCGCACCTTGCCACAGTTACCACATTTTCCATATCTACACCGCCCGTTATGGTGACGTCGACAGTTGTCGCACTTTGGTAGGATACCCGTGTACTCTTTTCTCTTTTTGGCCTTGTCGTCGTTACTCGACTGGGTACCCTGTTTGAAATTCGCCAACTTCCTCTTGTTGTCCCCAGATGACTCTACATGAGTCTCCTTCTCCTCCTCAGAGGCTGAAAATTTGTTCATCCTGATTGCCTCTTCCGTCAGGGCTACACTTAGATTGATGGCCTCAGAGATTGTGGCAGGCTTTGATGCCGTTACCATGCTCATGATTTGGGGTGCCAATCCCCAAATGAAACGCTCAATCCTTTTAAACTCCGGATCTACCATGTAAGGAACGATACGCGATAGAACTTGGAACTTCTCCACATACTCAGCTATTTTTGGACCTTCCATCTTCAAGTTCCAGAACTCAGTTTCTACCTTCTGGCTTTCTGTTCTCGAACAGTACTTTTTATGCATTAGCTCTTTTAGCTCGTCCCACGATAGAGCATACGCAGCAGCCTCGCCCATTGTCTGAACCTGAAGTTTCCACCATGACAGAGCCCCATCTCGGAACAGCCCGGAAATGTACATGACCTGATCTCTTGGGGCGCATTTGCTCGCACGCAAAACAGTGTCCGTCTCCTCAATCCAGCGTACGAAGGCTACGGCACCCCCAGTGCCGTTGAAATGTAGGGGCTGGCAGCCTAGGAACTGCTTGTAGGTGCAGCCGTTGGGTGGGTTATTTCCTGAGGTACCTCCGTTGCGCTCGGAGTGATGGGCCTCGCATTGTGCGATGACTGCAGCAATGATTCCCTGGAGTTCCGCCTCATTGGTGGGTATGCGTACATCCCGTCTTGGAGGCATCTTCCTATGATGATCGTACGGGTCAGGTCATAGTAAGCAAAATGTGCGTAAGTATACAACAACATCAACACATAACATCTCATGTTATAGAATATAAACAATAGATCACTTTGATTGCATTGCCACAAATCGAGACCAGAATGTAAGGTTTACGAGTACCCAACTGTATCATACATCCTCAATGACTTAGTAGGTGACGACCCTAGGCAAGTCGTGCGATCGCTGGACATGTTCAGGAATCTCTGGTTCGTCCATTTCAAATTCCAGGACTCCATCTCAAGCTTCTGTTATTCCAGTCCTAGAACCATATTTCTCCTTAATCATTTCCTTGAGCTCGTCCCAGCTCAGTGCATATGCAGCATCTGTACCAAGGGTCTGAATCTGAAGATCCTATCATGAGAGTGTGCCATCTAAAAATGACCCCGAGGTAAAGGTAACACTCTGTTGGGGCGAACAGTTACTCATACTTAGAATGGAGTCAATCTTTTCGGACCAACGAACAATTGCAATGGCGCTTCATGTTTCGACGAAGTTCAAAGGCTTTGCAGTTCAGGAACTGCTTATAGGTGCGGTCAGTTTGGGGGGGGGGGTTTATTCCCAGTAGTGCCATCGCTACGCTTAGTGCGGAGTGCTTCATGTCACGCATTTGCCTGTGAGGTGCATTTTTGCAGCTCGGCTTCTATCCTTGGCAACATACTGGTGTTTGTGTCATGCCTAGGTGGCATTCTCTTCTGCCGAAATGGCATGAAGTGGGTTAGACAACTTCCCAATTGTCTATGAGATACATAGCACTATAAGCCATCATGTACTCACCTAATTTTATACGAAAATATATTCAATGTATGGGTGGGGGAAATAAATTACTGAGCCTTCACATAGGCTTGCCAATTTGGCTTGTTGCTTGTAATAGGATGAACTCGAGGCTTCATCGCCTTGGTCACTCGTGTTCGAGTTATTTCCTGCCACATTGGTTTTCATTAGCTTGACCCGCAGAGTCCACCAGGATTTCTGTGCACTACAAGTCGTTATTACGTGGGCCCCCGTAATAATAAATTGTCTTGCACAGTTACCCCAAATTTTCTCTCGTCCAAGCAGATGAGCAATCAAGGAGCAACAGCAAGTGCATTGGCATGAACAGGGTCATGCTCCAATGCGGGGTCGGGAGCAACTCCTGGCTCAGGGGCCACAGTGGGCTCCGGATCAACAAACTCCATCTCAAAATCAGCTGGATCATCAAAGATAGGGTCGATAGGGACCACAGCATCCTCCAAGGGCTGGTCTGAGTATATGAACTCCGTGTCATGGTCTGGATCAAAACCAGGTGGAAAAACAAGATCACCCTCAATACTGTGATCAAACTCAAAGTTGTGTGCGGGAAACGGTGCAGCTGATGATGCCGTATCAGGGTCGGCGTCATGTGAATGGTGCTGCACTCCCTGTATATGCGAAAATGCGGATGTCAGAAACTCAAATGAGTCTGGGATAGGGGAATGGGCATGAGTTTCCTCTGCAGGAGCGTCCGCAAGCAATAGGCTAATACCAGCAGCAATAGGGCCTCGCCCTCGAATGGGTCCTCTTCTAGAAGATCGTTATCGTCGACAGAGGCCATGTTGGGGGCATGTCAACAATGGGATAAACGGCAAGGGGCACAGGATCAGGGATCACCGCGAGTGGCAATTTTCCAACAAGATGACCACCAGTAGGCTCTGCTACGACTTCAGGCAGCGCAAAGGGCTGAATGTCGTCATTGTCTGTGCCGGTAGTATCGGAAATGTGCACCTCGTGCTCCGATGAACTATGTCGTCTGATGCTATGGCCCTGGGATTCGTAGTGTCCATCTTTCTTGTATATGATGAAAGCATGTCATTTGTAACATAAACACATATACGTATAACAATCAATCACATCCACATATAAACATGTTAGCCAGCAATAAGCAATCAAATAATTCTCCTAGTCCCACTAGCCTCCCAGCCTCCCAGACTGATATTCCTAGTCCCACTAGCCAAATTCCTCCCAGCCTCCAAGGCTGACATTCCTAGTCCCACTAGCCAAATTCCTCCCAGTCTCTAAGACTGCTCTATCATCCACCTCGACCTCCTAGATCGAGCCTCGGCCTCCATGACCGAGCCTCAGCCTTCATGACTGAGCCTACTCTTCCTAGTCTCACTAGCCATCTACCTCGATCTCTAAGATCGAGCCTCGGCCTTCAAGACCGAGCCTCAGCCTCCAAGACTGAGCCTAATAATAAATAAATAAAATGTGCTCAACATGTGTTTATAAAAAGGTTTTGGATCTGGACTTAAGTGGTATGCAGTAAAAATGTTTTCGTGAGAGCCCTAGTGATCATAGTCTAGACTCGAGAAGGAATCCTAGTTCGCTATGATCAGAGCTCTGATACCAAGCTGTCACACCCTGGCTTTGCGGAAGCGTGGTTAACTTGGTGTGACTTCTTAATACCATAGCTTAATCATAACAAAGCTATATGAATTAAAAACATGCAAGATCATCCATTAAGTTTTGAAAACCAAATACAATACCATTGTTTTAACGGGAATACGCCCTAACAACCACAACCTTGTTCAACAACATTACAAACTTAAATATAGCATAAACACAGTTTAAGGACTGTGACTTGTCCAGGAAAGAGTCACATTTCCCAAACCCCGGATGACCTTGGTAACTAGTGCAGCGGAAAACATGCCATACCGTGCCAGATCCCTTTAATTTCCTGAAATACATGTAAGTTGAAAAATCAACAATAATGTTGAGCGAGTTCATGCGTTTAGTATGTGCGCGCGAATAAACCTTTACAATCATTGTAAGTGTGAATATTTTTGTAAACTCTGGTATGAAAGCAAATGAGGAAGCCTATCAGTTAATGTGTACCACATGGTCCAACCTGCGGGCACATGGGTGGGGATAGGACAAAGTCACCACATGGTCCAACCTGCGGGCGCATGGGTGGTATTACGACAAGGTCACCACATGGTCCAACCTGCGGGCGCATGGGTGGTGTTACGATAAGGTCACCACATGGTCCAACCTGCGGGCGCATGGGTGGTGTTAAGACGAGGTCACCGCATGGTCCAACCTTAGGGCGCATGGGTGGGGTTTGTTATGCTCAAATAGGCCTATCACTTCTATCCCTCGATCGTACTACGAGGACTAATGTTCTTAAGATTTCGCCTACCCAAATCACATAACCTAACAGTTCCTTCCGTAGCTGACCATACCATGTAAGAAATATTCGTAATCATAGTAACATGTATTTCACCCCCGCAGTTTAGAAAACTGAAAACAGTTAAGAGAAAAGGGGGACATGAACTCACAGTCAGTGCGTCGCTATACCAAGTACTCCAAATATCCGAAAGCTGTGCAACGACCTACATGTGCTAATTCTATTAGACGGATGGCCGTGCTTTAGCTTTATAGTTTAAGTTTCGGGAAACGGTTAGACAACCGTTCCTTGTATTTACTTGGTAATAAATCTCCTTCCCAAGGATGGGGGATTTAATGCATGCGCGTTCAATTTATAATATTAAGTCTCACTTAATATATTTTTACTTCTCATTCCAAAATATAAATATTTTTCTCAAAAATATTATATTTTCTCTTCACATAATACTTTCCAAAATAATACGTTGACAAATTACGCGTTTATGAATATTTCCGTATAAAACGTAAGTTACGTTTTGGCGATTTAGTGGTAATAATAATTACCGTTGTAACTTATATGTTTGTCGTGTAAGCGTTGGTATTATTTTGGGTTCGTCAACGTTTGTAAATATTATTTTTACTCTAAAATAATATTTATATATTTTCACAAAATAATCATAAACAGTGTGGTGAAAAATATATTTATCGAATAAATATTTATCACGTTTAGTTTTTGTGAAAATCCCACCTCCGATTATTTAATGAATAAAGTCATGGCGAAATATATTTTGAAAACATCTCAAAATAGTTTAACACTTGCAAATAATTATAAGTGTTAGATTTTAGAAAAATTTCACCAGAGTTTCCCCTGTAACTGGAGGTGGCCACGCTTTCAAGCGTATCATTTTCTTTTACAAAATTACTTCAACAATTTCTTGATTCAATCAAACAATTTTCGACACATCAAACTAATCTCAACAAGTATGTAAATCGCATTATTACATGAACTTGTAGTTTTTCCGAAAACTATTTTGTAGATCTCTTTATATTTGGTGGATCCATGTGTAAAATAGTTTAATCTTGTAAAAATCCCATTTTTAGAATAAATCATCCTTTACATCTTCCCGACAACTTTTATAAAAATTATTACTTTGCCGGATATTTCGTTTCACAAGTGTTTATACACTTGTAGTTTGTGAAAATCATATTTGTTAACATGTCACCCAACTTTTATAAAACATGATTTTCTCGACACTTGGTTCTACGAATATACCACTTGTACATACGTAGATCTGCTCGTTTTAAACACTATTTTACAAGTCAAAATACTTTTACACAAGTTCATGTTTCTCGTGTGGTGGAGTTTCACCTTTTAACCCTCGTACCGATAGGAACAAGCTTATGCCAAGATTCATGATCTTAACAAAGTCGGGTTAAACGATGATAAGAGCCACCACAACGTAGATCGGGCCTCAATAATCAACATATTCAAATACTATAACTTTTACACATGTTATGAGCTTTTAACCAACAAAATTCAAGTTTTAGTAGACTTTATAGATTCAAAACGCATGATTCCGACTTTTAACCGCTATAAATCATATTAACCACTTTAGATACGATCGAGAGTGAGTTTTAAACATTATACCTCTAGCTCGGGGCTAGGGAAGAATCTAGTCGAAAATGTGGTGGATAAAAGCTAAGAAACGAGGTCCTTCCACTTCCGCTTGCTTCAAGGCTCCTTATACGTGATCCTCGACACTTGTATATTCTTGGAATGGGTTGATCGAAGCTCGAAAGTGGGTGGTTGTGAGTGTGGGTGTTCGGCCGAGAGTGGGGAGGGGCAAGGGAGAGTGTGTGTGTTTGGTGAATGGATGGTTATAATCTCTAGGGTTATGTGAGGGTATTTATAGACAATTTCATGTTTATCGTCCAACGGTTCTCGTGTCCCCTTGATATTAAACATATGGCATTATAATATTCAAAGTTGTACTTCCCTTGTCTCTTCTAGTTTGGCCGATCCCATTGGGGGGGGGGGGTATTTGGTTCGTTTTCAATCGTTCAGTTAGAGATTAGTTTCATTAAACCAAGTTAGATAGAGGTTAACTCGGTTAGTTAAGTGTTGTGTCATAAAGCGGGTGTTAGGGTAATCAGGGACCCTAACTGGCTCAGAAAAAGACTAATAATATTTCTGGCAATATTTTTATGTTCCGGGTATAGTCCGGTTGTTCGGTTGGATAGTAATCCGTTAAAGTGCTTAAGTAATCTTTTAAGCGTCGTAAATAATATTTTTAGTGACACATCTTATTCTGCAAAGTGTCAGGAATATTTCCTCATGTTTTGGCACTTTATTAGTTAGCTAGAAGCTGGTATGTTAAATAAAGTGCTGTGCTTTGTGCTTAGAGTACGTTTTAGGCACATCCAATCATTATATCTTATTCCTAGAGACGCAGTTCTACAACCCTTGTATCCCTACACACACTCTGGGTGTAGTAAAATATTTCTGGCTCATACAGGCCCTTAGAGGCAGTGTTTGCCTGATGCTGGCTCTATCAGCATGTTCAATAGGTTATCCGTTCAAATGCTACTGTGCTTTTGTGCATCATGTTTGTCACTAGAGTTCAGTAAGTAGATAATGTAGTGACGGAAATCAAAGTATGATGCAGATATGTACAAGTATCAACAGTCAAGTAGCAGTTCATCAGTAATCTCAGTCAAGCACAGTAATTAAGCAACAATTAATAGTTAATTAAGTCGTACGGATACCTGGTTTAGTGAGGGTTGTCACACACATGGCTCTGAATCTCAGATGCTAAACCCTTGAGGTACAACTCGATGCGCTTGATTGGAGGGTCCACCATGGTTGGACACAAGATAGCCAGTTCGTTCGACCGTTTCGTATAAGCTTCAATTTCTGACCCCGTCATTTTCAAATAATAAAGCTCCACTTCCAACTTGTGGATATCATCGCGTGTGCAGTATTCCCTTTTGATCAGTTCTTTGAAATCGTTCCAAGGGGCGGCGTTAGCAGCTGCCAGCCCTAGAATCTGAACTTACGCGTTCCACCAGGTTAGCGGAATCCCTTCCAACGTGCCAGTGGCGTACTTGACCCTGCGAGCCTCAGGGCATTCACACATCTCGAATACCGACTCGAGCTTCTCAAACCAATGGAGTAGTCCCACTGCTCCTTCCGTGCCACTGAACGTGCTTGGACGACAGTCCATGAAGTTCTTGAATGTGCAGACAGGTTGTTGAGCGTTTTGACCTATTGTGCATAGAATAGGACAGTATTAAATACAAGAGTTGATTTAGGAATGTAGGATTCAAAGATCCTAGTGTGTATCCCATCCGCAGGGTATACTACCTGCTTGTGCAGCTGCAAGTGCCGCAGCTACTTGTTCGTTGATAAGAGCCGTCAACTGGGCTTAAGTCATGTTCACATGTCCAGACATGATCTTCATAGTAAAAGTAGAATAAGTGAGAATGGATCGCGAGTAGTGCGATGACAGAAGAGTGTAAGCACATAGGTATTCCCAAGTAATAACGAATAGTAAGTAATGTAATCTAAGCATACTACGAGCAAAGTTCTATGTATTTCTAGCAAGCAGGTAATAAACATAAACCTTATTACCTAGGATGTTGAGTCTTGCACGTGGAGCGAAGCGTCGTTGTGGATCGTTGAGAGCACTGTTTTGGTTATAGTCTGGTTTTAATAAAAATGTTTGTTCCCATATTAAAACCAAGTTCTCTATAACCAATGGCTCTGATACCAATCTGTCACACCCCCAGAATCCACACGCGGAGTATCACTGCTTGGAGGCGTGACTGACCAGGATCAAGCCACCAATCATATCGAACATGTAATTAATAACGAGTAAAAGTAAATGCAAACCAATCATTCAATACGACAGGTGTTCAAAACATAAGTATAGTTTCAAAGTGTAGCGGAAGCATAGCGTAAAACCAAAGCAAGTAATAAGTTTCTAATGTTTAAGTTTATAACATGGCATCCACGATCCATGTCCCACAACGACCTGCTCCTCCCTGTGCAAGCTCCATATGTACCTAGGGTCCTGCAAGGCATGCAGCAGAGAGTCAACAACTAGTTGAGCGAGTTCACAGTTAATAGTTCAGTAATAGTAATGGTATAGTAGCATTGCGTTCGTTCATTAAGTCATGTATCGTAATAGTTCGTATCGCGGCCCACTTGGCATGTATGCCAAGATTAGGGAAAATTCCCCAAGTATTCTAGACTAGGTATATTTGTATCGCGGCCACCCGGCATGTGTGCGAAGTTTAGTGTATAGTTCGCGGCCTTCCTAGGCATGTGTGCGAAGATTAGTCATATTATCGCGGCCAACCCCGGCGTGTGTGCGAAGATCAGTTCTATAAGTATCACTAGTCTAGTCGCATCTTATCAATAACCCTTCCTCACCCGAGGACCATATAACTAAGTTCCATAAGCTAGGTAAGTACAAGTAAATAATCCAAACCCATTCCCACCCTGGGAACCCCATGCCTTGGCTGTGTGAACTCACCTTGGTTTGCTCGGTATGCTAAGTATGTGCTCACAGTTTATCAATCAAGTCCTAAATTACGCACGTATATATCATTAGTTCGTATTCACGTAGTTCATGTATAAACACAAACAATAATCACCAAGTAGCACATGTCACGTATTCAAGATCATGCGAGTCATGTTCATCATCTAACGGCAGTTAGTTAATGCAGTTAAGTTTTAACGGAAATAGTTACTGTGCAAAATATCCAAATCGGCGAAACACATTCTGTTTCGTCGTGATCTCCTTTGGCGAAACATATACTGTTTCGTCAATTACCCTTTGGCAAAACAAAGTTCTGTCTCGTCGGCTGCCCCTTGGCGAAACACGTTCTATTTCGCCGAGGGGTCTATTTCGTCAAGTGTGTTTCGGGGTGAAGTCAGTTACGTCAATCAGTTACATCGGTTACGCAATATCACAGAAACCCTAATTGCCGTCATCATCAAGAAGCAATTATACGTCAATCATTAACACAGAAATCATCATCTAATCATCATGGAATCAATCAATCATAATAGGCCAAACTTTAGCCTTAACAAGCTATTCATACAACGAGCATAACACGAGCACAATCCATCATATTACTAGGTGTTCATACGATTAATACTAGTTCCGATTCGTGGGTTCAAGGGATCATCATATAATCAAATCTGACATACAAAAACCATAACCAACCATAGATTCCATTTACCCAATCATCAATCATTCATGAACACGACAATGTCTATCATTGATTCTAATGAACTTGAACTAAGAACAGTTTACGATGATAAAATCAAACAATCATGCAGGGATTCAAACACTAACCACAATGAACGGAATAGTAATTAAGTCGTTTCGGGGTTCCGGGGCACACGATCGCCGTCAATCAGAGAAGATGGAGCTCTAGGGTTTCTTATTTTTTGCCAAACGTATGAAACATAAGTCTGTGTGTGTTAATATATGCGTTTTACCGTACAGGGCCCGTAATGGGCTTCGGCGAACATGTGGGCCGGCGAAACACTTTTGTTTCGTCGAAATTGAAATGGCGAAACAAACTTTTGTTTCGTCGAGTTATTATTGGCGAAACACATCTTGTGTTTCGTCGAGCCTATTCATGTGTTAACAGTTAATGCTTTTCTACTAAGTCTCATTTTATAATACAATCACGTACATGCAATAATCACCATGCATTTCATTATAGCACAACGTATACAGTTACAAGTCAAACAAGTCAAACAACTAAACAGTCAAAGTCAACGTGCAATAAATGTGAAAGTGAAAGTCGGAAACTCGAGTTGTCACAACAACATACTTCAGTCAGTTGTCGATATGGTAACGGGTCTAGTGGTTCACATGCGGTAGCCCCCACTGGTTATGGTTTGGAAAACAAGGGATTGGTTAACTCATGGTTTACGAATGAACTTAGGGTTTTTGGAACAACTTTAAAATGAACATCAATTGTGAAGTCGCTCAACTTTGTTGTTGACTCGTTGTTACATGCCTTGCAGGTCTTTAGGTGCATATTGTTGGAACTTGCTGTCTGGGATGCTGGAGTGGTCATGGGTTGAGATACATGGAAACGCGAAACGAATCCAATGGCTTTCACACACTTGGTTTATGAATTTCTTAATTAATGTATTATGCTTCCGCTGAACGTTAAATAATGTTTTGTAACACTTCTATCAATAATAAATGAAAGTTTTATTTGGAATAATTGTTATGAGTTCAACATGATTGGTGGCTGATCCTGGTACGTCACACGCCTCACGGGGGTTTCCGCATGTGGTATTTTGGGGGTTTGATAGATTGGTATCAGAGCCATTGGTTATAATGAACTTGGTTTTAAAAAGGAAAAAAAACATTTTTGTAAAACCAGACTATAACCGAACAGTTCTGAAACCGTGAATACGACCATGACACTCAGCTCTAGATTGCAAGGTTCGTCTCTCGTATACTCATTGTACTGCATAACTAGTGAACACTTACATATGATATTGCATGTGATTTCGCGTTTAGTACAACAGTATGAATTCATGTATTACTTGCATGTGTTATGTGACTGTTAGGGTGGTATTTCCCTAAACATTCATGACTTACGCTTCGTGATGCTCTTCGTTTGCTACTCGAGTTTGAGGAACCACTTGACATGAGTTAAGAGGAGCTGAGATGAGCATGAAAATTGCAATATTATTGTGGGTGCACACATAATAATAATGTGGGGTGCATGCGAGTCCCAGTGAGGCTTAACAAGTGAAAAAAGGGGTTTCGTTCCATTATTTGATCGATGTGAAACATAACAAACCCATAGGGGTCATAGCAGTGATTGTCCCCTACTCGAACGTGAACTTCTCATTCATATCTGGATCCTTTCGAATCTCGATGTTATCGAGTATTACCTGAACACCCATCTGAACGCCTAGCGAACTGTGTAGAATGTTAGGTGCTTGTACGAACATCCCCGAGTTGGATGTTGCAACGACAATGATTGGTCTATATCTTTCTCACCTTTCTTCGTTTGCTGGAACTTAACGTATTGACGTCTTAAAATCCCGAAGTGCGATCATTTCTGCAACTCTATCACAACACACCGTGTATTACTCAGTCAACTTGCAAGAACGATGGACAAGAGGATAAACGTAGTACTTTACTGACTTCAGCATTTGAACGACCCTAGTTACCGGCAGCGAACATCAGCGATTTGACTCCAATCAAATCCTTAACCCTAGTCAGCGACTTATGGGAGTCAACTTTTACGAATTAATCGGGGTATAAACGATGACAATTGACCATGGTGTGGAGTGTGTAGCTGCCAGCACGATGAGTAGCGCGTTAGGACGTGGCACAGGATGTGAAAAGATGGAGATTGATGGTGAAAGATCGTAGGGTTTCGTTTCAAGCAACGGAATTGGAGGCAACAGTCGTGGCAACATCAAGGTACTCGTAATCGTAGCTTACCGTATGGAAACAAAGGTAACTTCGACAAGGATTGACTGGTATTAAGTCAAACGTCAACAACCAAGGGAACGATGACAGTATTGGGAATCCACGTGACCGTAACAACCTTGGTAGTGGTGCCAGGCATAACAGCAACATGGTAGCTAGTATGAGTAGCTAATCGCTTCGTCTCAGCTTTGATTAACCCTGACGTTTCTTGAAGCCGAGCCTGTTGTGGAATCGATTGATGGCAAGACAATTGAAACCTCATATGTTTGTTGGGATACAAACTCGACCTTGTGGGACAAGTGTTCGACATCAACCTTCCTTCTACTATCCTTGATGGTTACAATACAGTAGTTAGTGTGGATTGGTTATCCAGAAATCGCATAGACATACCTTACGAGGAGAAAATTTTGTGTGGAGAATCGTTATTTGTTCTAAAGCAACAGAGGGGGTGCAAAGGTTAGTGTCATATCAACTATGAAGGCCCAGAAGTGTCTACGGAGGGATCACCCCGCTACATTAGTAACCGTTACTGATGTTAAGGCTTAAGAAAAGAGGATCAAGGATCCACCAGTTGTTCGTAATTCCTCTCAGTGTGCTACCCGAAGAGCTTTCAGGCTTACTTCCACCGCTCTTAAGCAAAATCTCAGTTTGATCTCATGACAGGGGCAGCCCTGATTACTCGTACTACGTACCGTCTTGCACCAGGAGGGTTGCAAGGACTATCTACAGGAACTGCTGGACAGTAGTTTTATTGGACATAGTTTTCGCTTTGGCAAGCCCAGTTATACCAGTGAAGATAAGCCTTTTCATATGTGTACCGATTATCAAGAATGTAGCAAGTTGACAGTTTGGAACCGCTTGTCTCGACCATGTATTGGCCACCTGTCGACCAGTTGCGAGGAACAAGCTTCCATTCGGGGATTGGCTAGCGAACGAACTATCATCAGATGGAAGTCCAAGAGGAGAATGCTCTTAGAATAGCATGTCGAACACAATGCAGCCATTTTAACCTTATACACCATGATTATTGAGTTGATCAACACCCCAGCAGCTTCAGGGATCACATGAATCGACCGTATTTGTCGACGACGTTCTGAATCATGACCAGGAGAAAGGAACACCATGGGTGGCATATGTATCCTATCTCAGCGCTTCTGTGGGAGGAGCCATTACGTGTGAAGTCTTGTTAAATGTCACATCTAGATTTGAGAGATGCATTTTGATCATGTAACCAACGAAGTGGGAATACACGTGGATCTCGCTGAGAGGCATCTTGTTAGAAACTGATCAACACCAAAGATTCCTTCGGGGGTGCAGCAACTCCTTGGTTTCGCTAGATACTGTCGCAGCTTACCCACATGATTTTCGAAGGTCGCACAGCTTAAATCTCTTTAGCACAGTAAGGTCCTGTGTTCGTCAAAGACAAAACAGGAGGACGTCTTTTCAGCTTTCGATTCCAACTCTGCAATGCACTGAGCATCGCCGTTACCCGAGGGTGCGGGTGATTTAGTGATATACCATGATGGTCCGAATCAGAGTCCCAGTTACACACCGACGCAACACGAGAGAGTGATGACTTACGTAATGGAATTACAAAGAGGAACTACACGACACACAACTGGCGGTGAAAGCCGTGACCTTGGGATTTTAGATGGAGGCATTACTTGGATGGTACCGGATGCGTTATTTAGACCGATCACAAGGGCCTCCCATGTACCTTGGCTTCGACAGAGCTAAATCAGTTAATGGCATCGCAGGAGGGAACTTTTGGATGATTACAACTATGAAACCTGAACGTGCACGAGCTTTGCAGCTTACTATCGACTCTAACTTACCTGATCCGACTCGCCCTGTTCAAACTAGAGAACTAAGGGAGAGGATTCTCAAGTTGAATCCATGCGGGGCATGGAGAAGCAACCTTGGCAAGTCAGACGATATCCGCTACCTCCTGGAACGAGTGTGGATCTCATTATACAGTAACTGTAGGAACTTTATGTTGAGCAAAGCACCGGCCTCAATATTCTAGTCGTCTGGGTTTTGATGAGAGACATTAGGATTTATAAACCTGGTACTGGTGATCGGGCATGAAGGCCCACCTAGCTAGGTATGTGAATGATGTTTGGACATCGAGAAACATTCATACGGAAATGAGAACAGACTTCCATGGACTTTGTCACTGGGCTACCTAGAACTTGAAACAGAAACAATATCACCTAGATGATCGTTGATCGTCTCACGCGACCAGCATACTCTCATGCAATCAAGGAAACTTGTGAGCCTTCACAAGTTGTGAATATCCCTCTGGGAGAGGTGGCTTATAGGCACGAGGTGCCAACACCTGTTACCTTTGGTTTTGAGCTATATCTGATTTAAGGCAGGCAATACGCACACCCTTGGCTCACATCTAGACATGAGCATTGCTTATCACTGTAGGGAAACCGAGCAGAGTAACGAACCATCTGAACACATGAAGACATGCTGCGAGCATGTGCGTGATTGACTTTAGTAAACATTTGGGAATGACACTTATCATTGGGAAAAACTCTACTGCAGCTGTTACCGTGTTAGTATACATACAGCCCTGTTTGAGGCATCACGTGGACAGTAATGCTAATCCCCTTGTTGGATTAAGGTGGGTGACGACCTAATCCCAGATCCAGGACTTGTACTCGAAACTCTTAAAGATTGCTTGGGTCGGAAATTGTTTGACGGCAACGCGTGGCCGTCAGGAAAGCTGATAAGCCTAGGAAACACTGGGAGTTCGCTGTAGGCGAACATGTCATAATCGAAAGTCCCACCCTGGGAGGGTGCGATACGCTTTAGACATCGTGGCAAGCTTAGTTTACGATACGTTGGGACATCCGGAGCTCTGGAACGAATCGGTGACATGGCTCACAACCTTGAGTTAACTGACGTAATGGAATAACGTTCACCATGATATTTATACCTCGAATTTAAGGCAGTGTTTGTCCGATGAAACACTTGCGATACCTTTACCAGAGTCTGAGGTTATCGGACCAGTTGTATTTATCAGGGAATCTATCGAAAACATGGACCAAGAGGTAAAGGTTCGTTAGCATAAGTCATATGATAATTGTGAGAGTTCGTTGAAACTCAAGATGTGGACCGGAGTTCACGTGGAAACGTAAAGATCTGTTAAAGCTCTAATATCCTTAATTGTTCAAGTGGTTGAACCAACTTTTGTGGTCATTGGCGAATTTCGGGACGAAATTCCTTTCAAGTTGGGGATGATGTGGTACCCGGAAAAATCCATAGTCATCCTGACCTAACACCTTGCTGCTTGGGAGCACTTGTCTGGGATTGCTTTTCAATTTTTGGGACGAAATTTCTTTCAAGTTGGGGATGATGTGACAACCCAAGTTTTCAGAGTCTTTCATCGACACGTTACTTATTTGCATTTCAGTTTTCGTAATTTGTTTGCGTTATAGAATGTGTATGATTGCTGCATTAAGGTTGTGATTGCTAATATGGTTTTGTTGTATGTGATTGTTAATATGGATGTGTTATGTGTAGTTGTGTTACGTGTAGTTGTTATTATAACCTAGGACTAGTTGATACCTTACCCGACAAAACATAGTTGATGTCTCATGTCCGACGAAACAGCTTGTGCGACGAAACTTCTATGGGATTTCGTCGGCGCCTACTCGACGAAACTCCTTGCCAAATGGGCTTCAGCCCAGGATGGTTGCGAGCCATATGCTTGTGCTTAAAACTGTTACGCAAAAAAAAGAAACCCTAGGCTCCCCTAGACACTCGACGGCAGTAGCAGACCCCCACGAGTTATTATCTTCTTCGATTAAGTCATTGGTTAGTAAACTATATCTATACTAACTGTTAATTGTCAATTGATGTTTATGTTTATGTATAATCTTGGTTATGAGTGTATGTGATTAGCAAAGTATGTGTACGAAGGTATGTTGCTGGTATGATGATTCTTGTGGGCCGATTTACATGTTAATAGGTATGTTGATATATATGATAGTGATTCTGATTGTATTTGCTTGACTAATATTATGATCGAGTAATCGCATGTTCGAACCGTAATTCCGAATAGAATGATGATATGTATTTGTGAAGATAATTGATAGTGTATGATCCGATTTGATTAACTTATATGTATGCATGAACTGCTACCTAATTCTTAGGGATATTATGTTGATTGCTGTATGTAGCTGATAATAGCGATTAGGGTTCTAAGGAAAACACGAAACTGTAACTGAATGATCTTAGAGGGTTTCGTCATAATTGGTGGCGACGAAACACTTGGGTTTCGCCACTGTTGGTCACGACGAAACATTGATGTTTCGTCCCCAAGATCTTTCATCGCCAAGAGGGGGGGTTCGTCGGGATGAAAACGGACTGGGTTAAAGGTTGGGCTTAACACATGTTAATTTGGGCCGGCAAGTCTATTGAGCTGCACTGTTTGAATTAGACATTAATTGTTAGTGAACGGGCCGCATGAAAATTTATTGAATATTGATCGAACAGTTGTTGGGCCTAAACGGTTCGGTTGCATAGTTGGGTATGTGACCAAAGTGGAGTTAAACAGAGGATTGTTTGCTACATGTTTTGTGAGGTATGAAGTTGTAATGTGAATGTATAACTGAGCCAACTACTTGCTAGGTGATTATGTGACGATAATAAACTGGTATGTCATATGAATTACTATAGTGACTTGTATAATGAGGTGTGCAATCCGTGTACGCTGCAAGTGCAGTATGTGTATGGAATACGTGCTCTTGTGCATATGACTGATTGTTATTGGTAACTATGTTAGGATTTGGTTGACCAACTGTAAACGTAAACAAGTAACTAATCTTACCGAGCAAACCGAGGTGAGTTCACACTTTCTATAAGGCATGGGATTCCCGGTGGTTTGGGAATGGGTT
Organism: Helianthus annuus; assembly: GCF_002127325.2. NCBI lineage: Eukaryota > Viridiplantae > Streptophyta > Magnoliopsida > Asterales > Asteraceae > Helianthus > Helianthus annuus. Next base: position 37,486,009 of record NC_035440.2, on the reverse strand, counting down.
AAGAAACTAAAACGGAACCTGCATATTCTCCTTGGGTAGAATATGTACCTCCATCCTCGGTGGGAAGGATGACAACATTAAACCTGCGTATTCTCCTTGGGTAGATTACGTACCTCCGTCCTCCATAGGAAGGACTACAACATATAACTTACTAGACAAAACTCTATCATGAAGTCCCTTATTTTTATATCAACTTAATCGCCGGGCCAATGGCGAGCGGGTCATTAGTTAAATAGCGCTATTGGGTTTGACAAGCCTCACATCGTGCCGCAGAGGACGGGAGTGGACTAATGGATCTGGGCACTTAGTGAATGATGATAGACATTGACGTAGGGCACAACATACTTCAGTCAGTTGTCGATATGGTAACGGGTCTAGTGGTTCACATGGGGTAGCCCCCACTGGTTATGGTTTGGGAAACAAGGGATTGGTTAACTCATGGTTTACGAATGAACTCAGGGTTTTTGGAACAACTTTAAAATGAACATCAACTGTGAACTCGCTCAACTTTGTTGTTGACTCGTTGTTACATGCCTTGCAGGCCTTTAGGTGCATATTGTTGGAACTTGCTGTCTGGGATGCTGGAGTGGTCATGGGTCGAGATACATGGACGCCAAGCGAATCCAATGGCTTTCACACACTTGGTTTATGAATTTCTTAATTAATGTATTATGCTTCCGCTGAACGTTAAATAATGTTTTGTAACACTTCTATCAATAATAAATGAAAGTTTTATTTGGAATAATTGTTATGAGTTCAACATGATTGGTGGCTGATCCTGGTACGTCACACGCCTCGCGGGGGTTTCCGCATGTGGTATTTTGGGGGTGTGACAGAAAGACCTCTTGAAACTAATGACATTTAAAGTTGATATCGGTCTATTTGCTCGAAATAGAATTTTTGTCCCGATATCCGTCTTTACCCATCGCTTTAAAGAAGTTTTCACGATTTTTTGTTGCCAAAAAATTGGTGATGTTTGATAATTTGCTACAAAAAATATAATGTTATATCATTAAAAAAGACAAAAAAGGACCGAATTATGTAAAAAAAACTAATATACTTTTTAAAACCCTTACCAACATTGGGGTCCTTCGATATATCGAGCCACGCCCGTGCCAACGCGTATTCCTCGTCTTTCGTCCAAGCTAGGTAGGATACTTTTCGACGAGGAGCGGTTGGATCTTTCTTTTTGTGAGACCGTTTTCCACGTTTAGATCCCTCGACAACAGGCTCGGGTTGTGTCTCCGGTACCGTTTCTATATCGGGATCGATTTCTTGGGTAGACGGTTGCGAACCGCCCATGGTTGGAAAGGTTTGCGGAACTTGAAAGAACGGTTGTGAACCACCCATGCCTAGTAGTTGCGCGTACGCAAATAAGTTCGGATCCATGTCTTGAAGGTTGAAGTTTGGTTGCGGTTGCGTGGTGTTCGGCCGATATGTATTGGGGTTACCGGGTCTCGACGGCACACCGAATGGGGGTCATAAGGGATTCATGATTGAATAAAGAAAAGAGTAAAGAAAGTTTTATAAAAAAGAGGTGAAAAGTAGAGAAAGTGGGTGAAAAGTGGAAAAAGTTTTATAAAAAAGAGGTGAAAAGTGGGTGTTTATATAGGTAAAAAGGTGAATAAAATAAAAAATATTAAATATTTTTGACCGTTTGGTAACGGTCATATTTGAAAAATGCCCCAAGTTCCAGCGTTCTTTAAACCACGCCTCCCCCGTCTCATTTTTTTAAAACAACATCCAAGGGGGCGATTCGGCGACGTTAAGGGACGTTATTTGTGGAAAAACGCCCCAAAACCCCCCCTACGGGTGGTCTAAGCAATATGAACATCATTCACAAAGAGCCATGGAGACACCCATGAGTTCCCATAGGACTATATAAACACAAAATGTTAGGATTGCATTAAAAACATAAAGATAATCCTATGAATAATGTTAGGATCGCACTAAAAAACACAAAAATAATCCTATGAATAAACACATTGTCACGCTTTCCCTAAAAAGTGGCAGGTATGCTTTCGCCTTTTACGCTCACCATGGCATGTTGTGGTTTAACGAGGGGTGTAATGGACACCTGTGCCTATCTTATTGGGGGAAACAAAAAAAATTACTAGATTATGCCCTCACCCCCACGAAGCCCACCATCTTTCTACCCACAACCCCTATAGTGCCCAAGTGGAGTAGTGTTCCGTGCCCCATGCCTATGTGACATGGACGTCACGTCCCCTTTCACTCTTCACAACACATGGTTTTACAACATTGATTCTTGGTGTTCATGTACATGAACAAACCCACAATCTCTTACATCCACCGCCACCTTTACAACATTGATTCTTGGTGTTCATGTACATGAACAAGCCCACAATCTCTTACATCCACCGCCACCTTATCTCATTCATCTCACTCTCTTTCATCCAAAAACACACCCGATAATGAACCGGTATGGATGATCTGTGCGTTTTTAACTATATTAGAAACTAGCGGCATGCGAGTTTTTATGTCTGAATGGACCAAGGGTCAACCAATAGTTTGACCAGTCCAATATTTAAAACATTAGTTTTTAAAAGATGTTTCTCTATCCGTATGTATAAATGTTATATGATTTTTTTATAATATTAAAATCCTATAGCACGACTAAAAATAAAATACATAATTCAGAACAAAAGTACTGGAAATCTAAAAAATGTGAAGAGGATTATAATCAAAGAAAATCGATAGCTAAATTTTTTGTGACATATTAGCGAACTTCTCTAATCAAATGAAGTAGACTGGTAAAGTTTTAAAAGGTAAAAGAACTTTTTGTATACTTTAATAATTTAAAAAATTATACCATAAAATTAAGGAATTTTTATATTTTAACTTAAGAATATTTAATATTGTTATATAAAAAATAGAAATTTATAAATGATGAATTGGATGTGAATTTTCAACATAGACTTTTAATTTTCAGCATGGTGTTTTGAATTTATTTTAATATAGTGTTTTAATTAGTTGATTTTTTTAGCATAACTCCACTCTGGATAACCATAATATTAATACATGGCAAATACTTATTTACACATGGTGTATACGGGCCGTATACAGTTATACGGCCCGTATATAATAAAATAAAACTAACAAAGTATGTGCCTTCAGACTTTGTCAGTTTTTTTCATTCCATACGGGCCGTATAACTGTATACGGCCCGTATACACCATGTGTAAAGAATTTGTCTGGTCGTATACAATGGATACGAATAACGTATACGGGCCGTATAACTGTATACAACCCGTATGAAAAGAAAATTAGATTTTACCCAAAGTATTTAATGGATTTAAGGTATCAATCACACGAGACATTTTACAGTCGTTAGGTGGTCAAATCTTTCTATAAGTAGAAAAAAATAAAACTTTAACAAGTAACAAAGATTGAAAAACAAAAAAACGTGTCGTATGACTGTAATAAAAAGGAAGGGTGAGGCATTTGATGAGAGTTGTAAGGAGACGCGTTTTAATCACTTGTTTTCAACGGTGATGTAATGCAATGATTCTGCTAGTGGTCGGGCTTCCAATGCTTACACAGGGTGATAAACAACGCTGATATGAACCCAAACCAACTGCTTTGTCTTGAGTCGTCGGGAAAACTTTTCCTCAGGGGAGGGTGAGTAGTATGAGTCTGAGTCCATTGTGGTTCGTGAATGTTTCGAATCATCATAGAAGACGTGTCGGGTTCTGCTAGAAGAGTATAAGGATTTTGTTGGTTTGTTTCTAAGTAGGGTTTAGAATGTTTGAAGTATTCTTGGTTCAATACCAACTATTCTGAAAGACAAGAATACAACGTTCATGTATCACAAGGAATGACCGATCGAAGGCAGAGAACCTGATTTAGATACACAAATTCATCACAGGTTTCTACAGCACAAGCACATACACGGTTTGTGTAGAGATCTTTACGTACAAATTTGCATTATCCTTACGGTTACAAATGAAGTATTAAAAGATGCTAGGTTCTTGACAATATGGTTTCTCGACAAATGAAGTATTATCTGTCCTTGCTGCCTCTTCGGTTGGTAAAAGATATAGGATGGTTTCTAATACAGGCTCTTTTAGAGAAGCGTTGGGATTCAAGGGTTTATGAGTAAAAGATGGTAGTTTATTGACAGTATGGTTTCTCGACAAATGAAGTATTATCTGTCCTTGCTGCCTCTTCGGTTGGTAAAAGACATAGGATGGTTTCTAATACAGGCTCTTTGTCAGTTGTGGTTGATTTATAGGAGGAGGTTATGAAACGAATATATGTTTATGAAATTCACAACATCCTTGCTTTATTCTCTTTAATCTATTAGAACGATCCTTGTTTTGTCACGTACATGCGTTTAATTCTCAACATCCTTATTGTATCAGACTATCTCACCTCCTTTTCTCTCTCTAACAACTTAGACCCAAACCACCGCAATCAACCACGTTCTGCGAAAAAAACATCATATGTTCATCATTGTTCTTGAAGATGAAGATGAATATGAAGAAACGAGGGTTTATTCTCATTAATCTATTAGAACGATCCTTGACTTGAATTTGTGGATTTCGGTTGGGTCAGAAAAACTTAACAAGAGAATCAACTAAAAAAATACAATTGATTACTCGGTCGAATAACCGGTCCGTTAAAGTTGAGCTTCCTGATGCAACTTTCACAGTGGTACCAATGTCCTACTACTACAATCCTTCCAACGCCTGATTCCGATACAACCCTCGATGTTGAAACCGGTTCTACCTCATGAAAATGAAAGAGTTAACATTCTGATTCAGATTTAGGAAGCAGATGTTTATGAGTGAAAGAGTTAACATTCTGATTCAGATTCAGGAAGCAGATGTTTATTAATGTTTGAGAAACTAGCAAGGTAAACCTGAATTTTCAGAATTTTCGATACTTACTTGAACCGTTAGTAATGCTAGATGTCATTTTGGCTGAACCACAACCTATTACAGCACTGTATGAACCTGTGTTTTGAAAATAGGCTTTGTTCTTTGTTTATTGGATCGTTCTAATAGATTAAAGAGGTTTTTACCATTTTTTACCATGCGTATACGGGTCGTATACCGTTTATACGGCCGTATACGATGATTGTATATGGGTCGTATATTTTTATACGGCCCGTATACAATGGGTAAAAAAAATGGTAAAAATTGGTTTATTCTCTTTAATCTATTAGAACGATCCTTGTCTTGAGAACCTGATTCTGATTTAAACAATGGAAATAACTCGCCATTCTCTTGCATCTGTATACGTTGATTGTGGATTTAAGTTGCAAGAATTGTGTCCGTCGCATGGACCCAGACTCATACTACTAGCAGAACCCGGTCAGCTTGGAAAGATGACCGAATAGAGAACTGAATACAACCGGTCAAATCACACACTATATAAAGTGTAAAGTTATCGTGTGTTGTAGCTTGGAAAGATGACCGAATAGAGATCTGAATCAACATTACGTCAGATGTCCAAGTTTGATCACATTTGACTTTGTTGGAATTTGTGGATTTCGGTTGGATCAGATCTCGGAAGTACTGAACAACAGAAATAACAGCTTCGGTTTCATCAACCGGTTTTTTTACAAATCATCTGTTTCCTGAATCTGAATCTGAAAGTTAACTAGACCCCTCAAGTTGTCAAGACTGTTTGTCGGGTTTCCAACGTTCTACAGCACAAGTTCATCACCGGTTTCTACAGCACAAGCACATACACAATTTGTTGGAAGAACCCGACACGTCTTCCTGATACATATCGTTCGTAAGAAACTTTTCATGCACTAAACCTTCAGTTGTGTACTCTTCAATCTTCTTGAGTATTTTTCTAACTTTATGCTTGCATCCACCACAGTGAATATTAACTTTGAGTGAAAGAGTTTGGAAACTGGACGGAATCTACGAAGAAACTGTTGGAATTTGTGGATTTCGGTTGGTTCAGAAACTTAACAAGAGAAGCAACTAAAAAAATTCAATTGATTCTCTTTCGGTTACCAGGCCTATCATCTCCATCTACGTTTTGTTTCCTCAACGAAAAACCATCAGCCATTATCACATGTAGATTGTTGAAAGTTTAAACTAATTATAATGGCCAATAATCCGTTCATAATCGTCGACGACGTCACTGCGGTTTTTTCTCTTCCGGTTACCAGGCCTATCATCTCCGTCTACGTTTGGTTTCCTCAACGAAGAACCATCAGCCATTATCAGCACTTTTTCCTTTGGTTTCTGGTTGATTTTGAGGGTGAGGGTTTTGAATTGATTCCTGCGCTCAAGTTTCAGCTACTGGAGTGAAATATTTGTTGGAATTGGTGGATCAACAGAAATAACTGAATACAACCGGTCAAATCACACACTATATAAAGTGTAAAGTTATCGTGTGTTGTAGCTTGGAAAGATGACCGAATAGAGATCTGAATCAACATTTACGTCAGATGTCCAAGTTTGATCACATTTGACTTTGTTCTTCGTTTTTTGGATCGTTGTAATAGATTAAACAGAGTAAACCATTTTTTACCCTTTAGTATACGGGTCGTATACTATTATACGACCCGTATACACCATGTGAAAAATTTTTTACCGATCGTATACTATGTATACGATGATTGTATACTGGCCGTATATTGTTATACGGCCCATATACTTTGGGTAAAAAATGGTAAAAATTTGTTTATTCTCTTTAACTTGCAAAAATTGGGTTCGTCACATGATAGAAGATACATATCGTCCGTTCAAGTTGAGCTTCCTGATGCAATTTGTTGGAATTTGTGGATTTCGGTTGGATCAGAAGAGTATGTTGATATAGGAGAGTTGATGCAATTTTACAAGCATTTTATCGTGTGTTGTAATTTTAATGAAGCAATGAAGATTGAATATGCAAACCACATTCGTCTTCTGTGATGATTCGAAACATTCCGAATAACTAGCAGAACCCGACACGTCTTCATAACCAATTGTCCATCATTTAAGACCTTGAAAAGATTTGTTGAAATCGAAGAAAAGAGTAACTAGCAGAAGACGTGTCGGCCCGTATACATACGCAATGAAGTATTAAAAGATGTTAGTTTCTTGACAGTATGGTTTCTCGACAAATGAAGTATTATCTAACATCATCTGTTCATCATTGTGTGAGATTAGCCAAACGAGGATGAAAGATACTCAAACCATCTGATCCCGTTGTTGCAAACTCCTTTAATGTGAGATTCTTCAAGTTTGCACATTTTGAGAAAATACTAATGTGTTTGTCAGTTTCGTCAACACACAAAGTGACAGAATGATGTGGAAAAACAACGACCATTCACCTCTTTCAACCTACCAAAACACCAAAACCTGTACCGGTGATTGTTTATCCATACTATTCTTCATAGCCATATTCCTACTCACAAGTTGTTGATACATATCGTCCGTTCAAGTTGAGCTTCGTGTGTTGTAATTTTAATGAAGCAATGAAGATTGAATATGCACTAGGTTTTTTTCTCTTCCGGTTACCAGGCCTATCATTTCCGTCTACGTTTGGTTTCCTCAACGAAGAACCATCAGCCACTATCTGCCCTTTTTCCTTTGGTTTCTGGTTGATTTTGAGGGTGAGGGTTTTGCATTGATTCCTACGCTCAAATCATCTGCTTCCTGAATCTGAATCTGAAAGTTAACTAGACCCCTCAAGTTGTCATTCGTAACAACTAAGCGTCTGGAGAAGAGTATGTTGATATAGGAGAGTTGAACCCGACACGTCTTCTGTGATGATTCAAAACATTCCGAATAACTAGCAGAACCCAATCCACTTACATTCGAATAACGCTGAGAATCCACAACGCTTATGGCCAGATTCTTTCCTTCAATCTTGGCAAAATCAATGTCTGCTTGTTTTATTATCACGAAAGTACTGAACAACCGAGATAGGCACAATAACAACAGCTTCCCATGATTTGGAGACTGATCAGAATCGAATCAGTGATTTTACTGGAAGCAGTTTGATTATTTCCTCTTGGATCTCGAAAGGCGCGTTGTCTGACATCTTGATTTTGATTACCAACTCACCATATCAATTTCTAGGTAGTTAACAACGCTAATTAGAAAAAAACGTGATTCATATACACAACGGTCTCTTTGCTTCGTCCACTAGAACTATTTGTGTATGCATTCTTTTGGTAGTTAACAATGCTAATTAGAAAAAAATCTGTAAAATTAATCACATCGATTGCTATAACAGGATGGATGTGACACACACAGATAGATCAGTTGTCACAGTTATCAAGACTGTTTGTCGGGTTTCCAATGCTCACACAGGGTGATAAACAACGCTGATACGAACACATGTGTTTCGAAATAGGCTTTGTTCTTGGTTTAATGAAGTTACACGTAACATCTACTTATATTCAGATTTAAACAATGCCCTCCTCAACTGAGATAACAGACATCCATCAAGCTCAAAAAGAAAACTTGTGTTTCCCATAGTCACAAAAGATTGCGGTTTGTATTTCGCATAGCCACCGTTTCCATAGTAAAAAACGGTTGCGGTTTGTATTTCGCATAGCCACCGTTTCCGTAGTAAAAAACGGTTGGGTTTGCACATTCAATCTTCAATACTTCATTAAAATACCACTAGTAGAAGAACCCGACACGTCTTCATGTTACGGAGAATGTTCTAGAAATTGAAGGAAAAGGAAAAGATTTGTTGAAATCGAATTTGACAACTATGACAGCTTATTAAAAGTAGCAATCACCTCCAATCATTTCCTGGTCAAATCACACACTATAAAGTTTAAAGTTATCGTGTGTTGTAGTTTGGAAAGATGACCGAATAGAGATCTGAATAACAAACTGTGGAGAACTTGTTTGTGTCGGGTTCTTCTGCTAGTTACTTGATCAACGGACTGATCGGTAACGTTACTCTATTTGTGCTCTGATTTAAGCGGCGTGTTCCGATCAACGTTGTTTAAAGGTGATGAAGAGTTTAGAAACCCTAGAATGATGGTGTTTTTACAGGAAAAAACGTGATAATTGAAAAACATCCATCTGTACGGCCCGTATACAGTTATACGGCCCGTATACATTTGGTAAACATCAAAAACCTCAGAAATAAATCCATTGAGCCGTATAGTTTTTATAAATCGTATACACTTGTATACGGCTCGTATAACTATATACGGGCCGTATATAGTAAAATCAAAAAAACATTCTCTGCGCATTTTCCTATTCAAAAACATTCTATACGGGCCGTATATATTGTATACGGCCCGTATACACTAGGGATGTGAAAATAAGATATAGAGGGTGTGGGAACAAGGCACCCCTATATAATTTACCCATTTTAATGATTTGCATTGGCAGTAAGGATTCATCCATGACATATTTCATCATCATTATCATCATACTCAGTAAATTTCACCAACAGCAAAGATAAGGGAGAGTCCGAGAAGGATTAGATGTAGACCATATCTTAACTTTGCCATTAATAGAATTTACTGAGTATAATGATAATGATGAAATACGTCATGGATGAATCCTTAACCCAGTGCAAATCATTAAAACAGGTAAATTATTATATATAGTATTGTTATCCAGGGTGGAATTATGCTAAAAAATCAATTGTATTTAAAAAGTGTTAGAGCATTCACATTTTATTCTGTATTTTTATATAAGTGGGTTCTGTATATTATTAATTATTAAAAGTGGTTGTAAATAAAGAATGAGTTTAAAAATATCATGATTATTGTTCGGGTAAAAATGACAAAGTAACATCCAGGGCATCTTTGTTAAATTTAAAATCATGATTATTGTTCGGGTAAAAATGATTCCTCTAAATTAAATGACAATAATAGTTTCTATTTAATGTTTTTCTTTTTCTTACCTATATTATTCATAATAACAATTATTTTATTCATTTATAATAATTAACACGTATAGAGCCGAGTTGAAACTTCTAACTATCATGATTTGCTTGCTTTTTAAATAGCTTTCATTGAAAACATTAACACTAAGCCTAACATATTCTTTACCTTTATGATGAAGCAAATGATCATCACCGTATGTGACACATTTTTATTTGTCAATAAAACTCAAATTCACGTCAACTTTGACCAATGATGTAAGATTCAATTAGATTAAGTTATATTGTTCGATTAGCACTCAATGTCCAAAACCACCAAAACAATTTCAAAAACCACATAATTTCTTCCACTTCCTTTTTTTCAAACGACAAAGATTCATGACCCAATTTGTCTAACTAATCCTCAATCGGTATAAATAAACAAATAACGACAAAAGAGACACCCTCTATACCGATAAAAAGATATATTCCTCTTACAACCTTTTGATCTAGTGGCAACTAGTGTTTATTCCTATCAAAGTCGTGCAGATTCGAGTCTCACGCATATGTCAATAAGTGAATTTTAAAAGTAGATCTTATAGGTGTGTGTTTGTCGTTAAAAAAGATGACTTTCGGATATTATCCATCTTCAAAGGAATGGCATGAAGTGATGATAAGATATCACGGACTTATAGGGTTTATATTTATAATTATTTTTATTGATTTCGATTTAAAGATAAAAATAAAATTTATAAAATTAAAAAAAACAAAAGAATAAATGGGAAAGTACGAAAATCGTCCATGGTAGTTAACGATACATTTTAACTGAGTTAGTAATTTGAATGAAAATGACAACAAAAATGAAACATCAGAGACCCATATACAAAAAAGAGGGAGGTTAACGATGGAGTTTGAGACGTTATACGATTGAAATGATCGGGTAATGATATTCGTCAATGAAAAAATAAAAGAATTTTTGTAAGAACAAAATTGCATGGAGTAATGATTCTTATGAGTGTGTTTCACTTTGTTGTGCACTCCACCCACATGACGTGCCTTTCTTGCTTTCCCCACACCACGACAATCCCTCGACATCATAAGTATTCCTATTCACGATTTGATTGCCACTTTCAATCATCGTGTTTCAGTCGGTTTTTATCTTCAAATACTATATTAATTATTGTCTTAGGAAAAGAATATATTTTTAAATTTGAAACTAAAACACATATTTTTTTTTATAACGGCAACAAAGAATATATGTATAGAACGAAAGAAGCTATAGCAAGATACAAAAAACAATTCGTAAAGCAATATCACTCCTACCGTTTAAGGCTAAAAGAAGGAAGAAAAGTTAACTCGTGGGAAATGGTCAAATTACCTTGAGGTACCAAAAAATATGCTTGAAAGCGATCCGATGCTAGTCGGTAGTTTTCTGAAGAAAATACGAAACAATATAACAATATAAGCAATACCTAGACGAATCAAGACAAGATACTGAAGTGCACCAATGGTGTTGTGGAACAACATATAAATCATTAAAAGATACTAGAATCTTGCGAAAAGCTTACAACGAAGTAAACACATGCATGCACTAAGACCATGGTTGTAAAAATCTCACCAAGCCTCTGATTAGTCACCAATTAATCTTTGGTCCCGGGTTCAATGAGTAATTTTCATCTAATCAGCCAATTAATCGCTAAGCGGTCAAAAGTGGTCAAATCTGGTCCTAATCGGCCAAAACAGTAGTCATCTAGCGATTCCGGCCAAAACCTGTAAATTCCGGCGAGATTCCGGCTAAAACCTGTAAATTCTGGCAATTAATCCTATCTACTTCAAAATATCGGTCGAAAAAGGTGTTAAAACATGGCTGCTTAGAAAAATTACACATAAAAATGTGAGTATATACATATAAAACTGAAAATTACATATAAAATCTCAATCTGATTAAACCCTGTTAATCCTGATTAATCACTAGTCGGTACCCCACCGGGCGACTAATGCCTAGCGATTTTTACAACATTGACTTAGATGAGCATGCTGTGAGATATCAGATACACAGTAAACATTGCTAATGCAAATGTGGGTTGAATCCTCAAGTAGCTCAAAGAACATAAGTCTGAGCAAAATTGAGAATGTAAATGCCCGACTAAGGGTATGTTTGGCAATGGCATGGAGCTTTTAAGAGTTTTTAGGAGCTTCTAGCTTTAAGATTTTAAGAAAAAGCTCCTACTCAATAAAAAAACATTGTTTGGTTGAAGGAGCTTGAAGCTTTTAGTTGAACACTTCTACTAGTAGCGTTTAGAAAGAGCTACAAGCTTTTAGGGAAAATAATGAACTTTTTAATGCACAAACTTTTTAAATTTTTAATTATGTCCATTTTGGTCATTTTATACATTTTATTAAAAGCTCCAACTACTCTGACAAACACCAAATATATCTAAAAAGCTACAGCTACTAGTTACCAGCTTCCAGCCACCAGCTTCCAACCACCAGCCACCAGCTACTTTTGCCAAACATACCCTAAATCCAACACAAATGTTGAGGAACTTCTAGTAATGATAATAACGCCAACAAAACATGTCATAGAGGCATCGTAATAAACAAAGATGCACCAAATAACATATATACATTGTGAAAAGCCAAACATATGTAATATGATGTTCAACTTGAAAACCAGGTCTAGATGTTTGATATTTGCACGCAATTATGGTCAACAAAGTTAGGAGTTTGTTCTATATACTCGTCTAAATGCATTATTGACTATATTTGCATAATATCTCAATTACATTACAAGAAAATCCAACTCATAAAATTAATGTGATACACATGGGTTGTGACATCACTTTACATGTAACCAATTTGAAAATTATATCACATGGGTTGTGATTCAAACAAATCAACCATTCAACATCATCATCAAATGATAAAGTTGTCCTGATTAACAAGGATCGTGATAAATATATTCCTTCCCTTTAATTTTACTAATCACATGCCCATCAAAGTTGTTAGATTATGTGTTATGGCTCCAAAGGGGATGTCATCGGTGCCACATCAGCCGGGCGCGATTGGAAACGCCACCACATCGGGGTGAGTTTGGTAAATTTTTTTGCTATTTTTCTATTATTAATTAGTATATCAACCAATCAATTAAAGTCACCTCAACCCAATATCACATTTCACATAAAGCCCGAATAAAAGCCTCACAACACACCTTAGGCTATCTCCATTGATAGGACAAAATGAAATCCTTTGAGATGGATGTCAGAGAGAGAAGATGAAAAGGGTAGATAGAGAAGAAAAAAAAACATCCTTACTCGAGAACAAAATCAATGGCTCGTGTGTGAGAGTGAGAAGAGAGAGTAGATGATGAGGTGGAGGGTAAGAACTAAGAACATGTCGTTTTTCTCTCTGTCAATGTGGAAAGTGCACTTACAAGACAACATTTTTGTTACAACGTGTTGGTGATAAGAAAGACCAAGAACAAAGGTTACTTTCTAAGGAATTCGGTTCACATTTCTACGCATATTTTCAGATGAAAACCACTGGGTTCATCTAGGTAAAAATATCGGCCTAACAACAAATCAATAAACGTTCACCGGTTTAGTCTACCAAGGTTATCCCCGCCGGCCGGCCTAACAATATGGGTGTTCGACCGTACGTTATATAGAATAAAAATATATGAACTTTTTAACTAAAACTATACAATTTGAATATTTAGATCTAAATGGTTTGAAAATCACAAATCCGAATTCAGAATTCAACGAAAACCGAATTCGGAATTCGACTAAGACCATAACTCGATTCGAAAATTCGAAAACCAAATTCATATTCGGTTAGACTTGAGTTTCGGTTTTTCGAATCCGGTTCAAATAACAAACACCCTTAAACATTAGATTGTAGACCTTACCGCTAGGGATGAGCATATGCCACCGAATACCGATCCCATACCGATCCCGTACCGATCCCGTACCGATCCCGATCCCGATCGGTATCCACTTTTTGGTGTTTTCGGTATCGGTACGGTACGGTATCGGTATTATACCGATACCGACCCTCAAAATACGGTATAATACCGATACCGTACCGTACCGATACCTAACCGACATGTTTCGGTATCGGTACCTAGTTTGAGTGAAATTCGGGATCGGTATTAGGCGGTATCGGTATCGGTTCGGTATCGGATACCGATATGCTCATCCCTACTTACCGCTATAGAGCATGTCAGTTTCGGTTCAAACCAAACCAGTTGTCGTCGGTGGGTTTATTAGACCGAACGGTGTGGGGATTGTTCCCCACCGTCGCCTGGTCGTCCCCCTCGTCCCACACCGCCCCCTCTGGGGTCGTCACGTCGCAAGCGACATCTGGAAGACGGAAGCGACGAGCTTGGTGGTTGGCTGATTTGTAATTTGGTGGGCCCCCCTCTCTCTCCTTTATTATATATCGGTTTTTTAATTAAATTGGGTAGTCCCCAAAGGGATGATCCTCCACCAATGTGACGTGACGCCTATGTGGCGGATAGTCCCCAAAGGGACTACCCAAACCACACCCATGGTCTTAGTTCAAAGTTCAAACCGGTTTGGACCATTTGTTGTCTGAGCATTTGTACCCTCTGCAGTACAAGTTGTACTAAAAGTAATTAGTATCTACCCCTTTGTACTCTCTGCAACTTAAGTTGTACTTTCGACACTTTAAACGTGTCTAACAAAACGATGACGTAGCAAAAAAGTTACTGGTTCAAAATCATCGTCATTCTTCCCCAATATTCTTCACATCAATCAAAAAATGGGGCGATTGTTTCTAGTAACGTTAGAGGGGAAGAGTTACAGTTGTAAACACTGCAAAACTCATCTTGCTCTCTGCGACGACGTCGTTTCCAAGGTAAAACTTGTTGTCATTATGCAATATTCGATTCTTCTTCATTTGACCTAAAACTGTTTCGGATTATGTTGATTTGTTCTTCATTCGATTCTTATTATTCTTATTATTTGATTGATTATTGGATTAAAGTGTGTGTTACTTTCTTAGTAGGAGTATTTCTAGGGCAATTTATAGATGTTTCTTTGAGAAGTTTGCTGACTGGAGTTTATTGATGTTTTGTTTGTTTTATTGTTTAGTCCTTTCATTGCAGGCATGGGAAGGCTTATCTGTTCAGTAAAGTGTAAGTTTCTGATGCGTTAATGTCGTTTGTTTTCGGTTTATTAATTTTGAATGATTTGTTGACTATTAGGGCCGGTCCTGAGATTCAAGTACCTACTAGACGAAAAAAAGGCCCTTAGACCTAACAAATTAAATTATATAAACTATTTTTTCAAATTTTGTATTGTTTATTAGGTTAATGGATCAATATCCTGTATTTTACATTTAGGCTAGGCTTTAAAGATTAATATTGCTAATATTTTTTTAGATTTTAAGTTTGTATATATTGGGCCAAAATTATATTAATAAAAAACAAAATTAACAAATGCAAAGAACTATCAACGATGAGAATTCCTTCAACAAAAAGTTTTAAATGTTTTGAGTTTCATTTTCAACAAAAAACTTACATTGAACAATTTTGAGTTTCATTTAAAAAAAATAGTTTCATTGCCAATAACTTTTTAGATGTTTTGAGTTTATTTTCAGAAAAAAAAAAAAAAAAAAAAAAAAAAAACACATGAGAAATCTTCGAAGTTCATTCTTTTTATTTTAAAGTGGATTGTAAGTAAATACCAACCATATGTTATTATTCAGTTAAAAAAGGCACTACAATGAATGATAGTCTTGAGATGTTCTGGTTTTGCATTAATTATCAAAGGAATAATGATAAAAACACAAAACAGAATCACAAAAGGGGCATTTAGACAACGTAAAGAAGACAGCGGGAATCGAACCTGACCACATTACATTAAAGAGCTGCACAAGAACCATTAGGCTAAGCCGGATAGTATGTTAAAAATCCAACTCAAAACGAATATATAAAAAAATATATATACACATTATTTTTCAATTTAGTGCCCTCGGGGAATACGGGCCTCGGCCGGGAGTGCGGCTCGCCCACCCCTAGGGCCGGCCCTGTTGACTATGTGATTGCCACTTTGCATTTCTTGTGAATTATAAGAGTTAGAAACTATTGAACATGTCTTTCTATGTTACCGGAAGTACACATTCCGACATTCGTAAGTATTATTGATTGAAGGATTCAGCTTAAGTAGTTCCCTTACAAAAATTAACGACTAACTAACGACTTCGTTATGGTAGTTAGATAGAACTTGTTATCAAACTAGTCCTCTACTTTGAGCTTTTACAAGAATGATTGTTCTAAATCCGACTAATAAAACTACGACCTTGGTTTAAAAAAGCGTGCCTGAGGCGCGCCTAGGTGCGAGGCGCACTAAGGCGCACCCTCTGGGGCTTTTTCGCTCAGTGCCTTGTGTAATTACATGAAGCGCAGCGCAAAAGCGGTGGCTTTTTTGGGGGCTTTTTGGCTTGAGGCGCGCGCCTCATGTACCTGAGGCGTTTTACTGCATAAAAATGTTGTATCTTGGGTTTTTTGACTTGTACATGTAAGTAAAATGGTATAAAAGCCTTATTTATAGCTATATTTTGGTTAAAGGAAGCTAAAAACCTATGGGATATGTATGGGATATATAAAAAAAATTATATAAACATCTTGCGCCTCGGGTACGAAAAGCCCACCGCTTTTGCGCTTTGCGCCTCAATTTTAGACCTTGTCGCTTTTGTGCGCCTCTCGCTTTTTAAAACCAAGACTACGACGATAACAATGGCCCAAATAAAAAATACAATATTTGGCTTTAAAAGTTAGGAAAATGAAGTTGGAAATCTTCTGATGCTTCTCAAGTGGCCTTCGTGATTGGTTTATCCTTCCATGGCACAAACGCCTTCATTGTGGGTGTTGTGGCTATCCGTTTGTGGATGGTATGCTGTGAACATCTGCAGAGAAATTCCCGGTAGCTTCATAAATTCTTTCCTAGCTACTTAGGAACGCTGTGTCTTGGTCTGATGTAGTAGTTGAGGCGGCCATCCATGCCGTTTATACACATGATCCACAAACTTCTGAAAATGGCGACATATTTTGAAATCCTATTAATTATGACAAAATTGGTGTCTCAGCCATTGGACTTAGCTAACCTCACCCATTAATTAAATTCATAGCAATGTCGGTAAAAATAAACTTTGGAGTTGGTAATGGGTTCAAACAACCCCGGTGAAGTAACTGTTTCACTCTGGTTTCTCTGGCAAACATCACAGCTCCTAACAATTTGTCTCACTGCCTTAGCTTGACCTTTCCAATAGAACAAGCTTTTAGTCCTTTGCAAGGTACCTTGTGTGGCTAAATGACCTCCCGTGGCTGTGTCATGACACAAGGTGATAATGTCTTGCCTTAAAGTTTCATCCTATGCAGTTAATGCGGTAAAATATCGGATATCGGTCAAGGACCGATATTTGAGATATAGGTTATCTCGGTGAGATATCTGTGGGATATCGTAATTTTAATATAACGCAGAATTTATGTATATAGCAATTCAACACCAATAATTCAGTGATATATCGGTTATATCGGTCAATATCGCCGACTAAGTAGTTAATGCGGTAAAATATCGGATATCGGTCAAGGACCGATATTTGAGATATCGGTTATCGCAGTAGGATATCGGTGGGATATCGGTAATTTTAATATCATGCTAAATTTATATATATAGTAATTTAACACTAACAATTCGTATACTCTCCTACCATTAACAAATTAACCTTTTACAACTTGCAAAACATTAACAATTGTAGTAAGTAGGAACTTACTAAGACTTAAAAAACTAACATTTAACAATAACAACAAACAATTAAGACTTAAAACACTAATAGAAACAATAAGAAAAAAGACAGATAGTAGAACTAAGAAGAAAGGTACTGATATCGGTAAAATCGGTGATATATTGGTTAAATCTCGGTCCAATATCGCTGATATTATCGATACCAATATTCTGACCTATATTTTGTACCGATATCTCGGCAGGGGACCGATAACCGATATACCACTGATATATCGGTTGATATATCGGGATATTAACTACATAGATCGCCGATAATATCGGTACCGATATTAATATCGGTACCGATATTCTGACCAAAATTTGACCGATATTTTACTAGGGGACCGATATATCACAGAAATTAACTGCATAGGTTTCATCCTGTCCTAAGTTTGTGCTTTCTGTTTCCTCCCTTGTTTATAGGTTATTTCATAGTTATAACACATAAGTCCAGAAAAAAAGCCTTACCGATAAATGCAGTGGGATGATTACCCTGCATCAAGACGGCTCTTAATCTCCTATATCCATAGCTCAAGCATCAGTCTACACTGTTTTGAAAGTTGGGTAGTGCCACTTGCCAAAACTGGCGTCGAAGTTAAGGCTGTCTTTAATATTTCAAATGCATGCAGGGCTAATGTGGACAACTGAAAAGCATCTTTCTTTAGCCAAAATACCACACTCGTGAATATATCTTCTATAGTACCCGGTTAACCAAGAAATCCCCTTAACTGCTTACATACATTGGACTTGGCCATTTAACAACAACATCTATTATTGTACGATCAGTTGGAACTCCCCGAGCCAATATGACATGTATGAGTACTCAACTAGTCAACTTTAGTTCTTCGAAAACATCACTTAGACCTTTTAGCAGATAACTGAATACTGATTCTTTCTTAATAAAGCCCCAACTTCTTGCAAATGGGAGACATGTTGTTGGATGTTCTTACTATAGATGAGTATATCATATTATCATCAAAGAACACCAAAACAAATTTCCTTAAAAGGGTTTTCTAAATTTCGTTCATTAGTATTATGGTAACCCGAACATAAGTCAAGTTTTGGGGATACAGACATACAGTAGCATCGAATGGATCATCCAATAACTCTTCTACCAAGGGAATTCGGAATATTCATTGAACTTCCTATAGTCAATGCACATACACCATTGACTGTCTTCCCGTCCAACAGTACAGGTGCATCAAATGGGCTCTTGCCATTTTGAATTACCCCAGCCTCTCTTAATTCTTGTGTCATTTTCTCAATGACGCCTTTCGGGTGCCTACATGGTTTCTGGTTGATACTTGATAGTAATGAGTAATGACCCCCTCTTTTAGAACAATCTGATGATCACAGTTTTGTGAATGAGGTAGTGCAATTAGTATTTGCAAAAGTAATGTCTCGTTCACAACAATTTCTTGTATGATTCAAAATTACACGTTTTACCCTTAAGAGTGAAATAAGTTGTTTATAAACTATAGGCATGTGATTCAATGATCGTTTTATCCATTTGACTTTTATCTTATGGCGATTTCCGTGTTGTGGGTCCCTGTAGTAGTCTTAATGTCGCCGCACTTGACAACATTCTCATGTTTTACAGAGCAAACGTTACAGTTGGAGTGAAGGAAGATAGACTGATGATGACGGGATTACACACAGTTGCTGACATTTTCTGCGTTAAATGTGGATCAATTGTCGGATGGACATATGTAAGATCTCAAAAGCTTCGTGTTTTCACCATTTAAACATTTTCATTTTACTGGTAACATTTATATGGTTTGTCAAGCAATAAGATGTGCGCTTTTAAATTTAACTCAAAACGGGACCCGTAAATGAACGCCTTGCATACATGAAGCTCTCACCTCACCCGCGGCTTTCGGGTTCTAAATGCGACGGAGTGCCTCGAGCGTTTTTAAACCGAGGTCTGTAAGAAGTTTGAAGTTTGATTTGTGGCTTTCAGGAAACCGCACATGAAGAGGACCAAAAGTACAAGGAGGGAAAATCTGTCCTGGAGCGGTTAGTTTGTGATTAAAGAATTAAAGATATGTTTTTTATGAAGTTTACATGAGCTTAAAGATAATTTGAGGGATGCAGGTATAAGGTTTCGGGGCCAGATGGAAGCAATTACTGGGTCCGTCACGAAACACAAATCATTAGTGGAGGTGAAGAAGATCAAGTTTGATGATTAATCTACATTTGAAAAGTGAAATGAAAATTGTAAATTGTAAATTCTCCCACCCTTTTTCGTTCTAATGTTGTCGGTAATGGATTGTTGCTTTCCTTGTGAATGAAACACAAATTTGATTTCTGGAAAAAAAAAGTGGTCTCTGGAGATTGAGATGATGTTTGCTGATATTTTAAACTGATTTTAAACAATTTTAAATAATAGTTTGCTTTTAAAACTTGAATAATATGATATAGGGTGCCCTAGCCTTTGATGCCAGATGTAGTTGGATAAGTTGAGGTTAATACTACTGAAATCTACAATACTTGGATTATTATGAACTTTCTTTTTTTAGTTAAAACCTGGGTGATTTTGAAAATTTTAATCACTCTTTAACGGAAATTAAAAAGAAAGAAAATTTTCAAGTATGTTGTTAGAAGGGTCAAAGCGCAAGAGCGTAAAGGAAGGGGCGGGGGCTCAAGCGCGCGCCATGACTGTGGCGATGGACATAAGTGGCTAGCAACCATAAATCCATGCATCACTCACTAGTAATTCGGGTTGTCATCTCTACATGCAAAGTTACAGGCATGTAGTTTCATTGTATTTTGGGAGAAAATTCACCAAACTCCCTAAACATGTTAGTTAGAAAGACGGAGGGACTGGCATTTTTACAGACATTAAGTACTCTCTGAAGTAACAAATAGTAGCAATCGGTTTTTACACCGAAAAAAACACATTTATTTATCTCTAACCAGCTTTTGAAAAAATTATAACTCGAGTACGAAATTATTATACAGCATGACATCTTTTAAAATTTTGGAATTTCCAAAAAAAGAAATCCACTTAAAGCATACCTACCGTTTGGGTGATAATTTTTAAGGGTGGAAGGGGCGGGTTCGGTGAGTGATGTGGGGAAGGGGGTTTGACGCGCGGGCATACCGCTGCCGGCAACCCTGGGATTTTGGTAAAGGGTTTAAACGATGTGTAGTCACTGATGAATATTATGGACCGTTTCAAATTATAGCCGTTAAAATTGGACCGTTGCCAAATTAAAAAAAAAAGTGTTTTCTTTTATTTAAAACTCACATTTCAATCTTCTCACACCACTCTCACTACAATCCTACATTTCTACACACTATGGATAAACAAAACAAAGGTGAAGCCAAGAAAAAAGGTTTCGCTAGCCGAGGATCGGGTTCAAACCCAAAGGGGATGCATCCAACCCCAACTTAATTTTCCGACACAATTATTTTCACACCCACATGGTCCAACAATGGTCGCACCCGGCGATAGAGTTGTCAAATATAAAAAAGAAATGTGAGCAAGACACCATAGCGTTAGTGGTGGAACAACGCGAAGCGGTGCGACAACTTTTGTATGATCGGGATATGGAGACATTTACTAAGCCACACGACCATGCTTCACCCGAGATCTTGCCATTTATTCTAGCCCGATAACGGGAGATCGTGAAAAAAATATAATTGGCCATGCCCTTTCTAAATTTTTAGTTTTATGGTTTGTGTTTTAATTTTCCTAGTTTAATTTTATGTAATGTGTTTTTTAACTAAATGTCACTTTATTTTGTTTAATGTATGTTTTATTTATTTTTAATGCATAATTTCTAGAAATAAAAAATATAAAAAAAGGACTCCCCATGTGGGGAGCATCTCTAGTGATTAAGTGCAAAATGAGGTGTAATGAGGAGAGTTGACATGGCATGAGATAATTGACTAGGGGAAAAGTTTAGCACTCTCCATAGGTCCGGACCGATATTAACCCATAATCGACCCCAAAAGACACCCAAACTGGACCGAACCGAATCTAGTATGGTTAAAAATCGGTTCCAATATTTATACTATAATCGGGTCGAGTTGGGTCGGTCCAAAAACTGGGTAAAAACCGAGATCAAACAACTAGACCGATTTATTAAAGATGTAAAAGATAGGTTTTTTTGTTTCGGACCTTTGGCTCTAGGTTATGGGTTGGTATAAACAGCCTATTTGAGATATGATTTTTTTATAACCTACTTAACTCATTCACAGCAAAAACATCATTCACATTCGCTTTTTTATCATTAACTTACTGTGCTTAATTCTTTCATGCTCGTAGTGTGCTGAATTCATCATCCCAAGCCTGCGTAGACGAGGTGCATCACATGCTTTTATACTAATTCAATAGACAACAACAACTGATCATTAGATACAAAGAAAACAAATCGATCGTATCATATAGTTAGCAATATCTCACGAATTTATCTTGCTTTCAACAAATTTAATTCGGTGTCGTTCTATTGTTGTTTATACTTGGATAGTTCGAAACAGAATCAATGCAAATAGCAATTTATGGATATTAGACATTATTATGAAACATAAACAATCCATGAAGCTTAATTAACTTGCAAATTTAATAATTATCATGAAACATAAACAATTATATATCACAAAGGTATTTACATGTCGTTGAAATGAATTCAAAGTAGGCTTCACAATTGACAATGAATAACAATTAAAGGAATTCAAACATAGAAAAAAAACAATGTAATGGAATTCATACCTTCAATTTGATTGAATGGATTGAATTAAGGACCCCGTTGCTTGATTCCTAAATGCATACAGGACACACTCTAGTTCAATGATTCATTATTGGTCGTTCATGTGGTTTCTTTGTACAGTGGCTTCAACGGCTTCAACTCATGGGTTTTGAACATGAGACACATATAGGGTCGGGTATTATACTCAGGACCGAGATACCCGATATGATAAATAACCAAAACCGACCATATATTTAGGGTATGTAAATCGGGTATGATATTACGGTCGAGTCAGTTCTAGGGTCGGGTCAGGTAATAACAAATGCTCACCCCTTCCACCCTAAGTTCAAACCGAAAGATATCAGTAAAATTCTAAAGGTTATTATTAGGGTAAATGGATTTTATCACCCCCAACTAATAAATTTTGGCCGCTGCCACTCTCAACTTTCACTTTGGCTCCCACCACCCTCTACTTAACATTTAGGTTGCTCTGTCACCCCTTCGTTAAATAATCACTAACTCTGTTTGTTTTTTAATCCTACGTGTCAAAATAATGTGACTTGGTGTGCCTACGTGGACTCACCCCTTACAACCCCTCTAAATCAATTATAAACCCTAAATCAAAACATATGAATAGAAAATCTAAACATATGAACACAAACACACATTCTCCAATCTGCAGAGCAAAATCAAACGAGTTTTTCAGACCCACAATTGCTAATTAGCAAATCAACAGATAAAAGAATATCTAATTTGGGTGTTCTTGAGAATGATGACAAAATATTTGTAAAAGTCTAAAGTCTGTATCATAAGACGTTACTCTATTAAATGCTCCCAAAACTAGTATAAAAATGAGTCAACCGGAAGTGACCAACACAGTCCCATCTGCATCTCAAGCAGCGTTAAGACTCTAGGTTCAAATACAATTTTTCCATGGAAACCCTAGGTGGCGATGAACGGTTGTCGGTTTGAAGTCGTCGAAAAAATGAGGGGTTTTGGGCATTAAGCAAGGTGAAATTAAGAGTTTGAAGACGTCGGAAATTTCCAAAACTAGCGAAGGTCGAGGTGAGTGAGATTCCGGCAGGCGGAGATGGTGGGTGGAATATTGGAATTGAGGTTGTTGTCGGGTAAGGAGAGGGTGGAGAGGGAGGGGAGGCGGCAAAGGGTGGTGGGGAAAGGGCCAGAGAGGGAGGCGGGAGGGAGGTGGATTCTGGTAACGGAGTTGGAGTTGGAGCAGGTGATGTCGGTCCAGTTGCAGGGGTTGGGGTGGGTGGGGTTCCAGTCGGAGAGGACGCTGGTGGGGTCAAAGAGGGTGGATTTGGCTTGGAGGAGATCGAGGCCTTCTTGGGATTTTTGTGGTCTTCTCTGATGGGGCTTTTGATTAAGGTGAAGCTGTGGTGAGGATTCTGGTGGTTATGGTTGATGTGGTGATGTTTGGAGGTTGTTGATGGAGATGATGATGGTGACTGTGGTGGTGGGTGGTTGGTGAGGATGATGATGGTGGCAGTGGTAGTGTTGCAGCTAGGAAAAGGGGGGGGGGTTGATGTGGGGTTTTATAAAATAAATCTCTTAATTTTATATTTTTAATCAGATCTAAATACAAAAATAATACATAGGCCATGTCTGCAAGTCACGTGGGAAAAAAGGTCACGTCAACATGCCACGTAAGCTAAAAACTAACAGAGTCAGTGGTTGGTTAACCCTGGAGTGATAGAGCAACCCAAGTGTTAAGTATGGGGTGGTGAGAGCCAAAGTGAAAGTTGAGAGTGACAGCGGCCAAAAGTGATTAGTTTGGGATGATAAAATCCATTTCCCCTTATTATTATCGGTAGTAATAATTAACTATTTTTCAAAGAATAGATTGATTTAGGAGACAAATAAATCATATATGGTTTCATTTGGGTCGTCTTAAATTAGTTAATTGGTTATTTTGATTTTTGAGTCTACCTAAATTAATCAATGGGTCAAAAGTTGATAATTTAAAAAAAGGTCCAAATGGGTTAGAACCAATATTGTAAAACAAGGTCTCGGAGGCCAAGTACTCTCCGAGTAATCGCTACAAGGTCGATTGCCGATGCGAGTTTCTTAAACTATGCCTAATTACTCGGAATCGATCAAACACGGTCAACCTCGGGCATAATCGGATAAAGTAGGTCAACTCTGGCTGAGTTTGGCTTTAAAAAAAATTAAAGCATAATACCTATGTCTATCATATCAAAGAATTAATTGTTATACACAAGAGAGCAAACATAAGAAAAAGATTTGATTCTACCGTATTTCATGTACATATATCATATATATAGATCAATACAACAACAACCCTAAAGCCCATTAACATTAGGTCAGGCTTGGTCTATGGGCCTGAATGTCTGCATTCATAACACTCCCCCTTAGACATTTAGAAATACACATACACTGTTAACATTATACTACTAGATAATGTTTACACGATTCTTCAGGACCGATGTTAATTGATACTGCAGGACCAGTTACGTTGCCTCATTAAAACCTTACTTAGACAAACCTAGTGGGACAAAACTTAGTCAAGGAAAAAGAGTACATACAGTGTGTGTATTATGGGTACATTACCCCCCCCCCCTTAATTTTACTTGTAAATCTTGATGATGTTGAATCCAATCTTCTGTGACAATTGGTTGACTTGATATTTGGCGTAGTCTTCTTTGATTTGAGTGTTGTTGTCTACATTGTCTTCATACAGTATAGCTTGAGCTTCTCTTGATCAACTCTAATATACATACTTCTTAAATATGCTGAAATATTCGACCTTCATAACTTGTATCTGGATTGAGATCGAACTCTATGCGAGTCTAATATATATCAATCATAACCCAGGACGCCATATTGTTCTTGTGGAACTATCCCGTGTCTCGAGTTTGTAAATATGTCAAATAATTATTTAATGCGCTTTATAATTCTGCCTCGTTAAAAACCATGCCAGGAAAACCCAATAGGACAAAACCGTAGCTAAGGGAAAAGAGTGCACTGCGGATTATACATAATTAACAACATGATTTATGATGATGTTAAATTAGTACTTCGGGACCTATAAGATAAACTGATACTACTGGATCAGTTATGTTGCCTCATTAAAAACCTTACCAAGAAAACCCAATGGGAAGAACTTAGTGAAGGGAAAAAGAGTGCAACATTTGAGATTAGAACTGTAATCTTACCAACAGATCTAGCAAGAACGTAATATCAGATGTCATCTTGTTTGCAAGATACGTTAATGCTCTGATCGCAATTAAGTATGGTACTTCTTGACTAAGTAGTTCAACATCCTTTTCTTGGGGTTGATAAGAATATTTTTTCTATGTCAAGCGATCAGACAATCGTTCATGTACTCAACGAATGAGCTTTTTCTATATAACATCTTCTAGATGTAGTCAGATTGATGAGCAAAAATAGTACATATATACTCGAACTACAGGTCGAGAATAACTACACTTTGTAAAGGTCATTCAAAATTTTCCTCTTTAGTTTGAGAGTTCCCTCTCGATGATGTTTACATTATCACTGTAAGAGTGAAATCTTGTTAAATAGATGTAGCTCATTTTATCAAAATTATACCTCTCTTTTCAGAGTACAGTCGACTGTACCACATACGAGTAGTTTCCTTTAAGATTCATATATATAACACATATGGGGTTATTGTTTCATAATGCTTTGAGCATTTTTAATCCTTCAGGGGTTTTCATGCAGATGTCATTTTCAATTGTCTCGTACATGTATACGGTGATGACATCCATAAGTTGTTTTATCTGAAGTCATTCTGAGATTGCGAGGCCACTTAAACATCTAAAGATTATCGCATCCACTACAGGGGTATACGTTTCCTCGTAATCAACTGCTCGGATTGGGGAAAAATCTTTATGTTAAAATGCGTGCCTTACATCGCAAAAACTCATTATTTACGTTTCCTTTTATTTAAAGACACCCGTTTATAACCTATTGGTTTGACGTCTATGGGTGTTTGAACTGCTGGTTCGAAAACGTTTAGTTTGTCGAGCAAATTTAGTTCAACCTTAAGTCATGTAGCCATTTTGGCTATTTGTGTGCGTACATTCTTGCACAATTTCTATATACGTAATCTTTTTTTTCATCGATTACATCTATTGCTATAGCATAATCAAATATATCATTTTACACGTGTTTCATTACGGTTCCATATTGTACTTATTTTGTACATAATTCATCGGGTTCTCATATTTGTTTGGTACTAGAGTTTCTTTTAGAACTCCATTAGCCTCTTTTGGGGTTTTGACAACAACCTTCTTTAAGGTTTAGTATGCAACCACTTCTGGGGTTTTGTATGCAACCACTTATGGTGTTTTATGTGCCACCTCTTTTGGGGTTACACCAACTGCGTTACCCTACTCTTTTTGTGTTTGTGGGTTTTATATTTTTGGAACCGATTTATCTCTCACAATTTATTAATATGATAATCATTTTGTGAGTACTTCCATTTGAGTAGATAAGTTTAAGCTGGTATATGTGACTTTGTCACCTTATTTATGTTAGTGAATGCATCTTGTATTTCATTTGTTATTATTTGCAAATACGCGCTCTTTCTTTTGGACTTCAGATTTGCATTGACCACTTCAGGGGTCGATATATAATATGATGCATTTTTTTTATGTTACCAGTCTTTCATTTTCTTGTCTCCCCCTAAGACTGGGAATACGATGTACATATCCCATTTTATATGTTATGGCGGTGCTATTGGTACATAGGCTGCACAACAAAATATATATAAAAAAATAGAAAGTCGGTTCTCTTCAGGAGACCAGTTGTAATGGGGAGTATTTGTGATAAGCAGTTGGTTTTGAATTGATATACTCAATCGACGAATTCCGTCTCGACTACGTATGCATCTCACTATATTTCACATTGTTCCCAACAATGGTCCCTACAATTGGGTTGTCAAAGAACAGTGTTAAACCATGTCAAAAAATAGTGTTCCATAGTGTTGGGCATATGCTACATACGGGTAGCTAAAAACTCACATTTAACCATGTATGAATGCCACAATCCACACAACTGTACATTTCAATGGTCCCATATAAGAGGGATTGTTTGTAGGAGTTTATTGTTTGGAAGGTTACTAAAATTAGCCTATGTGGCAATTTAATCTGATGTGGCATTTCATACGTGTCAAGTATACTCATTCACCTTCTTTAAAACCCCCAATCCCTAACAAACGCATTCTGTAAACCCTAATCCTAACTCATAGAGCAAATCAGACGCACCTTGTAGCAAATCCATCATCAACATACGATCCGATTGATTTCTGTGAAGAACAAGCCCTAATCTTGAATCAAAATGAGCTCCTCTTCTACGTCTTCATCCACAGTATCCAGAAACCCTAAATTGTTTAAGGTTGATTTGGAGGGTAATGTCTACTGCCATCATGATATTGTAGCAGTTGTTCGAGTTGTTGGACGGAAAAGTGTGTGGCAAGGTCAACAATTCTATGGATGCTCTCATTGGCCGGTATGTTCCACCTTAACTCCAAGTATTTTTCTTGAATTGAATTGATTGATTAACTGAGGTTTTGTTGGCTTTTGCAGAGATCAGACTGCAAGTTCTTCTTATGGAAAGAAGATGTCGACAAAATGTTCAACCAACATGCATCCCAGTGCAGGTTCAGTTCAAGTTCAGAAGACCTGAAATATGAAAACATGGTGTTAGTAGAAGAGAATAAGTGGTTGAAAGCAAAGATATCTGGAACATAGTCGAAATGGAACAAGCAATATGTGTTAACCTTGTTTATTGGCATTAGCATAGTGTTGTATATGTTTAGGTAGTATGAACTATGTTCTTGTTGTAATTGTACACTTTTGATGAATTTTAATGCAAAATCCTAGTTCTTGATTGCAAATATCTGCACATGTATTGATATTACCAGATTAGTCAACATATCCAAACTGTATTTTGACCAACAAATGTCAAATGTGATGATATAACAAGAAACATACCTCTAATGGGTCTGCACATATAGCTGCACATCTGCATTGCATAATGGGTCTGCACATATGGGTCAAAACTGCAAGTGTCCAAACTGCACAATGCCTAATGGGTCTGCACATATGGGTCAAAACTGCAAGTGTCCAAACTGCACAATGCATATGGGTCAAAACTGCAAGTGTCCAAATCTGTGTATGTTGTCCAAGCTGCATATGGGTCAAAACTGCAAGTGTCCAAATCTGTGTATGTTGTCCAAGCTGCATATGGGTCAAAACTGCAAGTGACCAAATCTGTGTATGTTGTCCAAGCTGCATATGGGTCAAAACTGCAAGTGACCAAATCTGCAATATGTAATGACCAAAACTACATAGTATAATGACTAATCAACCAAAATGCATAAAGACCATAAGCAAGACTTATACCATTACATAACCAACAGTTATAACATTACCAAAAGTTACCCTAAAGAGTTATAACATCACCACAAGTTATCCTAGAGAGTTATTACATAACTTAAAGTTGTCCAAACAGCCAACAACACAAAAAGGTCATAAAGACCACAAAAAAGTCAAACATGTCCATTTATCACAAAAAAGTCAAACTATGACTTTTTAACTGCTGCCTTATATGTTCCCTGTCCATTTGACATTTGACTTGACAGTTGACTTGAGAGTTGACTTTTTAGCTGACTTCTGGCTGGAAATTTTGCTTCCATCCTGGGTAGATTGCTGAGTTGTTCCTTGTGAAGGTACTGGAGTAGATTGCTGAGTTGTTCCTTGTGAAGGTACTGGAGCAGATTGCTGAGTTGACTTCTGGCTTGACTTTTTTGTTCCCTTCTGTCTCTTTTTAGCAGACCCTACAACATACAAAACAAAAGTAGTTAAAGCCTCCAATATACACAGACAAGTGTCACTAAAACAAGTAATTCACCTACAGTAGATTGTTAATTTCCCTGTTCAGTACATTTTCTCTTGTTGTGACCTCTACCCCCAAAATTACCACAAGTCGTTATCACCCCATGCTTGGTAAGTTTCCCTGGTCTCTTTGGATCCTCATGAGGATCCCTCTTTCTATTCTTCTTAGGCCTCCCAGGTTGAGATCTTATTGGTGGTGGATCCATAGGGTGGTGAATCTTGGGCCAATACCTTTCACTAGGTATTAGAGGGATTGAGAATTCATAAGCCTTCATGTATGTGTCTTTGTGGTAACACACATCAACATACTCTTCTGCATTTTTATGCAAAAACCCAGCTACTGCACAAACATGTTTACATGGATACCCCCTCAAATCCCATTTCCTACATGTGCATGTTCTATTATCTAGATCAACTGAAACATCATCAAAATCCCTGACTTGAAACACATGGTATGATGAGGGATACACCTCACGTCTATGTGCAACCTGTTTTGAAAAATCAAGCTTTTCTTGGATTTTAGGGCATATAACAACATCCCTGGCACTCATTTCTGTTCTTTTAGTAACCAGCCTACTCATGACCTGAATCCTTATGTCCTCTAACATGTGTATAATGTGTTTGGACCTTGCATTGATGATAAAGCCATTAAAAGTTTCAGCCATGTTGTTTACTATAACATCACATTTTGTAATGATCAGATTCCTGCCGTTAGTCACAGCATACCTTCTCACTGCCTCCTTAAAACGATCCCTTGATGCAAACCTTATTCCAACTTTCCATGTAAACTTTTTCCAGTTGGTGTGTTCATTTACACTTGGAGCAGTTTCTTTGTACTTCTTACCTCTTATATCATCATCCTCACTCTCACCAGGAGTAGCAACATCACCATCAGATTCCTCGTAACTACTGTAACCCTCTACATGTGCACACCCTGCATCATTAGACTCAATCAACTTACCTTCTTTTTCATAAGGTTTAGTACACTGTTCTACTAACTTCTTTTTAGCTTCAATCCTTATTAGCTCGTTTAATGGCATCTTGTGACTGTCTCCATTCAGCATCTTCTATGTCCGAATCTGAGAAAGCTATTTCATCATGAACCTCATCTTCATTACTATCAACAAGAAAACCTTCATCTTCATCTGAACTTGACTCTTCTGTCCCATTTAAGTCAGCTTTATAGTCACTGTCTTGACTGACATCTTCATCTGCACACTGCTTATCAAAACCACTCCTTTCTTCCACTAAAACCTCTTCTACAATAGGCTCCTTTTGCAAACCATCTGTGTCTTTCGATACTCCCTCTTGAACAATAGACTCCTCATCTAAATCAAATGCCCATGTAGCCTCTTGTACACTAGGCTGATTATTCAAACCAACTGGTTTATCAGCAACAGCCTCCTTTCCTGAGGCAGTGGATCCAGATCTAGGGACTTCAAGTACAGGAGGGTTACCACTTTTGTCAGATGCCCTACTCACTCTACTGACATGGACTACTTTCTTTTTGGACTGGATTACAAGTTTTTTGGGCCGACCTCTTCGTTTAATGGGTTGGGAACTGGATTGGGCTTGTGGTTTACTGGGTGGTGAATAACATTGGGCTTTGGGTTTACTGGGCTGGGACATGAATTGGACTTCTTGTTCATGGGTAATTGGAGCGACTTGAACAAAGACCTCCATGAATGGTTCAGACCATGTTAAAGCCTTTAATGCAATCTCCATAATATCATTATCATCCCCAAAAAAACTTGAATTCACCAGTATCAGCATTTAATCCATACATGTAAAAATCCCTACTTTCATAACACCCAGAATCCATTGCATACTCTAACAACTCAAGGTATGCAATGTGATCAACATCCATAGTTATCAACTTAGAATCACCTCCAATATATTGAGGTTGATCAAAACTAAAATCCAATGATCCACCATACCATAGCATCACATCGATAACCTCTATCAGCAATCAGTGAACAATACCAATATATTGAGAGAAAACGTACCTCTGATCGATTAGGGTTTGATCGCCATTGATGAACTTGAGAGCTTCTGATATGTTTTTATCTTGGTTTGAGTGAAGTGATACTGTGTTTTGGGGATTATAAACTTGAACGAATGAGGGATTATCCACATCAGCTCATGTATGACATGTATGAATGCCACATCAGATTAAATTGCCACATAGGCTAATTTTAGTAACCTGGTTAGTGAATATTT
The DNA here is from genome assembly GCF_002127325.2 of Helianthus annuus. NCBI lineage: Eukaryota > Viridiplantae > Streptophyta > Magnoliopsida > Asterales > Asteraceae > Helianthus > Helianthus annuus. The sequence goes on along the minus strand of NC_035440.2, from coordinate 37,454,575 downwards.
AACGACGGGGTGCCATGACAATCAATGTGTTAAGTTGGGAGTGGTCTGAGCCAAAGTGAAAGTTGAGAGTGCCATCGGCCAAATGGCCATAGTTGGGGGTGATTAAATCCATTAACCCTTGATTTAATGGAATATTGTGGAAAATTAGTATCATTTCTAGTAACTTCTAATATAGTCTTCTGGCCATATTTGCTATATGATATATTTTAGATATTTAGTACATTTTCTTTTACACCATTCCAAGGTGATGACTTTTTGTTCAAACATAGTGGAAACTTAATAAATTTCTTCGTTATACATTAGAATATGATGCATTATGAATTACAAAATTCGATATCAGCGGGTAAACTATCGATGCTCTTCTGGAGCATTTAATACGCTATTAACACGTGAAATAGTATCAATAGCGTCTCTACCAAGACAACTAAAAATCATATTACTTATGTTTGTGACAGTGTTAGTTGTGATGTGTATCAGACATTTGCCACCTCAATTTGTGACCGCTCTACTGGAGCTTCTAGATTTGCATATGTTCGGGCCATAGATGTCAGTTTTTTTTTTCATGATCATCCACACGTAAGGCCTATACTGCGACCGATAATCCTTTGCTCCTCTCGTGACATTAACGATTATAACATTTACATCCGAGCGTTTTGTGAAATCACATTCTCGGTATTGCTGCATCAGGAGCATGTCGAGAAGATTTATAGCAAGCTTTTCAAAGGATTACTAACTTCTGGTGGTCAAACATGTCGATCGGGTATCTTCACACATCTAGAATACGTCATGGATGAGAAATATTATAGTTTTAGCCTTTGTTTAGAGGGAAAACATGTACTATTCATAAGGTTTTCCATCACTAGGCTATATGTTAGTCAAAAACGCCAAGTGCGATGAACTAAAGTTTGGGTTGAACTTGAAAAACCATTATTAAAACAAACAGTACTTTGTATACATTTGGGAGAACTTCGGGTTCTCAACATTGATTTAGGATTCATGTGAAATTCAGTATAAATGAGCATCAACACTAACTCAAATGAATTATTATCTATCAATTTAAGTAACTAACATCAGAGTGGTTTACTTAAGCTAAAGTCCACTAATTATTTTCATAGCTATTTTTCATCATTTTCATGTGAGGGCACATTTCTAATGACTATATCAATGTCTATTAATATTTGTTTAGCAACAACAAGCAATTAGAAGAATAACCATACAATTAATTATGTTGACTATGCATAGCATTGTAACAAGCTGAAATATCAAATCACTAAAGCATAACAATGTTTATCTCAGCGTAGTTGTTTGGTAACCAGCTACCAATGAAATTTGTATTAATTTGTTTAGCACATTTAACTTGTCAAAAAGCAATACATATAACATATATGCTATCTAAAACAATGAGACCAACAGAAGTATTGCTAAACAAATGAAATCCGTAATATCTACCCATAAGCAAGTTATATATGCATGTTAATTATTCACAATTTATATGCATATCAATTACATATATAAATCACACACAATCCTAGGACATTATACGTATACATATATGTGTGCGTGAGTGTTAAAGAGATTAAGCTCATATTAATTTGCTTGTCATGTCAAGAAAAAAAAAACAATTGAATTTCCAAGGATTGAAGAAAGTGTTGGTAATTTTAGTGATTATCAACATTTGTAGTGGTATTGGATTAACTCGTTGAATAGGTATTCTCGTTATATATTAACCAAGTTAGGTGATGCAGGAATAACGGACTTGGTTGTTATAACGGGCTGGTGTGTTATCGGTTTTGGGTCAACTACCTTTATTAAATGGATTAATTAATTAATTGACTAATTAATTAATTAATTAATTGTGTATAGTTACATTGTTTTATGAAATTAACTTATTAATAAAAGTGTCATTTAATTGATTAATTAATTAATTAATTATGTATAGTTACATTGTTGGTCTCATCAAATCCAACCAACAGAAAATAACGTTTGTAAAAAAAAACCGTCATGAATATCATTGGGTTTTATATCATTTTTAGTTAAGTTACGTGAGAGCATTAACTTATTCAATTCCCCATGTTAATGCATGACTCATGTAATGAAAAAAAATATAATGTATTAAGTTTAAAGTAATAGTCTCAGTTGCTAAAAAGTTGCACCAACGGTTATTTGATTTTTTTTCATTATCATCAGGGAAAAATTAAGGAAAAACCGTTTGAAGGAAAATCAAGAAAAAACGAAAAATTTGCCGGCTGTTACGGTTACAGGCCACTCCATTTTCTTGATCCCTCACGAACAACCGACCGTGTTACCGTAAAAAAAAAAATTTGGATGTTGCATCACATGATCGAATTCACAATGGAAGGTAACATACCAATTGATTGAGTAGGTTTTAATCGAGATCTATAACAGATCTCCGACCACCATTTAAATATACGGTCAGAAACCCAGCATTATATTTTCATTTAAAACTTAGCTACTACCTAGCTTGTGCTATGATCATAATATATATTATTAAAAGGGAATTAGTTGTTACCTGGTTGTCGACTAAAAAGGAAAAACAGAAGAATTTGGTGTCAATCACTGTGGGCACATGCCATAGTTTCTGGAGATTGTGAGTTGTGACTGCAACGTAGCCATTACAACCATCACCTATCCTAGTAACTCTCCTTCGGTTTTTATCTACGGTGCTCGCTTGATTTTTTCACAATGCTAGCAATAACCAAAAAGGATCTTCGAAAGATTGTCAAGGATCTCCCATGATAATTTTGTGAAAAAGAATGAGATAAAAAAACTGATATAAGAGAGCAATCGTGCTGATAACGTGTTATAAACAAGAGAGCAAACATAAGAAAAAGATTTGATTCTACCGTATTTCATGTATATATATCATATATATATAGATCAATACAACAACCCTAAAGCCCATTAACATTAGGTCAGGCTTGGCCTATGGGCCTGAATGTCTGCATTCATAACATTAATATCATTTTTCAGGGAATAAATATCAATTTTTGAACTACTATACTATTTTAACATGTATTTTTTATTTATATTGATATTCACGTATTTTGTTATGAATATTAGTAAATTTATAATACTTGACATATATACAATTTCCCGAAAACTAATTTCTTTATATTAGGCCGAGTACTCACAACTCCCCAGTCAGCCGACTATGGAGCACCTATCGACTTTTGCAACCATGGTTAAAACCACCATTACATTTGTTTTTCTCCACTACCTACTCGTTGTTGCATGAAACGCCGCTGCCACACCACTACCATTGCTACTTCACCACTGGCTCTTCCATTGACGTGCCTGCTGGCACCACCACCACCTCCAGCACTCCATCGCTACCACCACCACCTCCAGCACTCCATCGTTACTACCACCACCACCCACTGCCTTGTGCACCACGCACCGCCACCATCACCATCACCATCACCACCCACCGCTGCCATCACCAACACCACCCACCGACTCATTTTAACCGAACTCCATTTTGGCCACGACCTGTTTTGACCCGAAACCAAATAGATATTTCCTTTTAAAAATGGCAATTTTTGACCCAAACTCATTTTGCTCAGAACTCATACTGACCTAGGTCTATTTTAACCCATCACCCAAACCCGCCTGACCCACCCAATTTGCTAGGCTTAATTATTATCAATAGGTGATGAGTTACTTCAGAGCCAATAGTTCATCTAATTATAGGTTTAGATCAACGTTAAGAGTACTTGCACTTTACCTTTCAAAGTAAATAAATTGACACAATTTGGTACCTAACTCAAAAGTTGAAAGTGGATTGACAAGGATACATTTTCTTATATATAAGTAAATATATATAAGTTATTTTCTTCCTGCACACGCTTATTTATTGTTTATAGAAGTTCAAATATTAAGCCAAAACAAGCAATCCCATAAACACATTAAAATAATCATTTAGGTTTTGTAAAATAAATAGACCTCTTACTTAAAATTCACATGAGCAAGATTCTATGATCTCTACCAACTAAATCCTCCAATCGTATAGCAAATGAATGAACAATGTAGTTACTACTTACTAGTTACTAGTAATATAGCAATAATATTAGAATCAGACAAACAAGTTAACCGTATCCTAGTATGACACAACTATGCTACTCATACGGATTAAGACTTCTCTAAAATAATTTCTCGTTCACAATAATTACTCCCATGGAGTAGTGCCTCTTTGGTGTAGTGAAACCATATTTCCAGTCTTTTGACCTTCCTCCAATACTATGATTGGGTCGTATTATGGCAACTATACGTACTCAAATACTTAATTATTGTATATCCAGATGCATCATTACACGTAAAAGAAGTGGTTATAAGGATCACCACTTAAATTGGTTTTAAGATATTTGACATTTCTTGCTAAACATTCGTTTTTAGTTATGTATTTATATAATTAGCAAGCTCTATTAGTTATTTAAATAATGAAATGTATAAAAAGTATGGTATCTAGACAAATAGGGCAAGAGAGCATGAGAGGATCCAAGGGAAAAACTGCCTATGGCCCAAAAAATGTTGAAGGCACTATTTTTGAAAGTTGACATATGACATGCACCCCAACCCAAATATAGTAGGCCCTCCACATCATTTTTTCTTCAAATTGAAAGTCATTATGTATTATATTTTTAATCAAAATGTTCACTTGTTCAGAATGTGTTTAGTCATTTCGTCTCTTATCAAAATATTTTGAATTTATAGTCATTATGTCTCATTGTAATCAATTTATCGCTTAAAAAAAATAATCACTTAACCGATGATAAGATTATCTATTTTATGGTATAGTTTTTTAAATAATACAAAATAATCGCTAAAGCTTGCGCAGAGAACCAACATGTCTTTATCCCTTTTGCCTTTGATACTTTTGGCTCCCTAGCGCCAGAAGCCATCAACTTCTTGACGAGGGTTCAACGGGTTATCCACAGCAATTGTTCGACCCCAAGGGGGCAGGGGTTTGTGTTCGGGAGGTTGGGGTTTGCAATTCAGAAAGGGTTGGCGGCGCAGCTTGTTGCCCGTCTACCTTCTGTTTTGATGTAACTTAACAAGTTTTCTGGTTTCTTATAATTAATTAAACAAAAGAAATTAATGATTTAAAAAAAAAAGTTATTCAATTAATTTTTTTGTTGTTGAAAAAACTAGATTTACTAAAAAAAGTGTACAATGATGGATATTCCTTTGTGCCCTTCCAGCCACATTTTACATAACTATTGTATTAATGTGATCAATAGTCCAAAATCCTTTCTACATTTTGCATTGATTTTTTCTTTGTATCCCATCGGCCCCTATGTTTGTGCATATATATAACTCGTTTATTGTAATGTTGATGAACTTGTTACTTATGATTTACAGATTCATATATATCATCTAGACGGTATAACATTTGTTACTTATGACGTGTCAATATCCCATCGGTCCCTATGTTTCGGATATTGACACGTTCGAAATTTTATACCGAACGAGTCAATATCCCCTTTGACATTTAACATGTCTCTTTCCGTTGCTATACCGAACACCGATAACATATCAATATTGTAACAAACTGTACCAATGCCGTAACAAACCTAACAGATATGAATTGAAAGCCCATCACATAATGCGGAGAATCCCACTAGTTCGGTTTAAAATGTTAGTTTTTTTTATTGGAAATATGATGTACTCTTGTTAAATTTAATGTCAAACTTCGAAAAATATAATCTTTGGAAAATAGATGTGCTCCCAACTCTAGTACGTGGGGAGTATTTTTTTTATTGGTAAGACACTTATATTTTAATCCAACATATCATTCAACAGTGATATGGTTTTCTCATATGCTTTTCGAAACTGTTTGCTTACCATATTATATAATCTTTTTACGTATATACTTTTTCAAAAAAAAAAAAAAATCCAAAAGACAAAGTATAGGCAACGTTGAAGATCACTGAAAAGAAAATTTATATACAACCAAGTTTCTTATTTTCAAAAAAGAAAAAAAAAAAAAAAAACACAACCAAGTTTCTTATTTTTCTATTAGTAAACTAATGGAACAAACATCAAATTTGATTAGGATAAACTGGGTCAACTATGGGTAAAAACAACAAAAGCAATACATCATCACAATCCAAAAGGGTGCCATATGGTTTCTGTTGGAAATTTTGTATAGAAAAATGATTTTTTCATATTTTGAACTAGAAATAATATAATAAAATGAGAGGGTTTTATATATTTACTAGTTTATAGACCCATGTATTACATGGGTTTGACGATAGAAAATAAAAGTCTTTAAGATAATCACAGAGTTGATCGAGTTCTTTGAGGAAATAAGTGTGTTTCCTATTTATATAAACTTAAATAAGTTTTTTAATAAATATTGTTGAGGTTGGTTGCGTTTGAAGAACATAACGATTATAAGTTTTAAATTATTTTTTATATTTCATATTATTTCTTGCATCACACATAATAAAATATAAATTTTGATATGAATACATCTAACCCTAATATGTACATACAAAATTAAAAAAAAAAATACAACACTACTCATTTTAAATGATGCACTTAAGACTTTTGTTTTTGAATACAAAATAATTAGTATATTTTATTTCAAATTAATATTTTCTTATTTTAAAAAGTGTTATCAAAGTAGAAGATAGAATGGAATTAGTTCATGATCTAAGAGTGTGTGTGTGTGTATATATATATATATATTGTTTATACATATATTTAACATTTATGAAAACGATAATAACAAATTATAAACATGATAAGTTTTAAATTTTTGGTTTCGTCAAATAGTGATGGGTATATAAATTTTTGGTTATCCCATCTTTTTTTGATAAGTATGTTTTTATTTACTAAAATAGAGATATTATACTAAAGTATAAGTAATTAGATAACTAATATTAGTTATTAAGAATTAAGAATATTGAAGAGATATAATCATGAATATAACATTATTTATGATATATATTAAATTGAATCATTTAATAATCTTTATATTAATTTACTTATTATTTATTATATGATTAAGGTAGCATGATAAATTGCCATATGGCATTTTGGTGTAATCCTTTGTTATAGAAAAATGCCATGTGGCATTAAACTTACTCTTTTATTAGTATTAGATTTGTGGGTTTGTGTTCTATGTTGGAAGGGCTTCGCAACGAACTAAACCACGTCCAAAATGGAGCTAAGATGAATGAGATATCGATGCTCAAAGTTTGGTGTTTGAAACTTGAATGCTGAAATAAGTGGGAAAGTGGCACCTTGTCCCACATCTGATGAGAGATGGAACTTAAAGGGGTATTTAAGTAGGATGTCTCCATCCTTATTGTTTCATGGAAGCACTCACTAGTGTACTCGCGAAGGGTCCGCACCCTAACTCGCTCTCGCGCGCGTGGCGTGGGCGATGAGGCGCAATGTGGCGCTTTGGTGGTGCACTTCGCACGCTCGCATCGCCGCGAGCCGCTTGAGAGCCACCTTTGTATTTTTTGACCGCGCGCGCGTGGTGAAGCACAAGGGTTGCAAGGACCAAGTGGTTGGTGATGTGGGATGCATGCGTATGACCCTGGTGGGTCCGCGCGCAGTGGCGCATGACGTGGCAGTCATGCGCGCACGTGAGCGAGTACACATGAGCGCGCGGCTGCGCGCATGGTGCATGGGCCTGAGGTGACGTGCGCGGCGCACCATAGTGAGCCAAAACGGCGCGACTGTGTGGCGCGCTCGTAGAGGCTCACAGGTGACGTGGCACACGCGCGTATGGCAGTGAGCCAAGTGGACGCACCGCGCGTGAGGGTGCACACCTGCGCGCGCACCAGTGTGTCTTGCGCGCGCGCGCGCGGAAGCTTCCTGCTGCAGTTAATGCTAGTGCAGTTACATTCAGCATTTGAAACTGACGAAGTTAATGCGTTTGACTGAGAATTAAATGACGAATTAAAGTGCATTAAAGACGTTTAATGCAGTTTATTTCACCCATTTAATTCATTTTCAGTTTCTTCAAGACTTGCAACTATAAATAGGAGCATCCTATTGAAGACCAAACATACCGAGAACACACATCTCTACAATCTTTCTCTACAGTGATCTTCATCGTTCAAGAAGCAAGGTACACCTTCGGGTTGGAGTCAAGACCGGCAGTACAACTGCTTGCAGCTGTTGTATCCTGGAAACAAACGTGTTATCCTGGGAGACACGAAATTTGTTTTAAGGAACCCGTGTCTAACACGATCCTCAGCCAAAGAACAGTTTTTTCTGTTCGGATTTATGTTCTTGTTTGTCTTTTCTTTTCAGTTGTAACCTGTATTGTAATTTCTGCTTTCCTTTAAGTTGTAATTTCAAGTTAATAAAATATCTTTATTTATTTTACACGAACGGATTCCTACAATCTTAAAACAATTTTTTTAAAACACCGTTCGTGTTGAATCACAAACATATTCTGCTGTGAATTCGAACCAGTTTTGAATTCATACAGTTGTGTTTTAAAAAAACATATTTATTTTTCTCTGTTTTGATTCAAAGTAGCGACTTTGTCAAAACAGAACTCTGCTTCTACACCTTTCTGTCGCTGAGTTCTAAAAATCCTACTGTTGTAGTCTTCAAAGTTGGACTTAGAAGCTACATGGCTGGTTTTTTCGCACTCATAAAATAATAAATTAGCGTATTTATTATTTTGAAAACAGTTTTATTGACTTGTTTTCTTGGAACTTTTCAGAATGTCGACTGAAAACATGAATACCAGCAACACTAATGTTGTCGTTGGAACCCCTAACAACACTGTGGGAGCGTCCATAGTGGCAAATCATGCTGAACGACCCGAGAAGTTCTCGGGTAAATGGTGGCAACAGAAGATGTTCTTCTACTTGACCACCATGAATCTTGCGAGGTTCTTGACGGAGACTGTTCCCCAACCTGCGGAAGGGGAGACCGATGCTCAGGCTCTGAGCGCGGTAGAGGCGTGGAAGCACTCGGACTTTATATGTCGAGGCTATGTTCTCAACAGTCTCTCAGATGCATTGTATAACATGTACTATAATATCAAGACTTCCAAAGAATTATGGGAGTCCTTGGATAAAAAGTACAAAACGGAGGATGCGGGAACAAAGAAATTTGTTGTCGCCCGTTTCTTGGACTTCAAGATGGTTGATAACAAGACTGTTATGAACCAAGTCCAAGAGTTACAGATTATACTTCATGACATCCACGCTGAGGGTATGGTACTCAGCGAGACGTTTCAAGTGGCAGCCATGATTGAGAAATTACCTCCTGCTTGGTTGGATTTTAAGAATTATCTTAAACACAAGCGGAAGGAAATGACGATTGAGGAACTTGTCGTCCGTCTTCGTATAGAAGAGGACAACAGGGTGGCCCAAAAAGGCACCATTTTGCAAGCTGCGGCTAAGGGAAAGAAAAGCAAGGGTAAAAACAACAACAAGGGGAAAGCAAAGGTTAACAACCTTGGACCGAAAAAGGGGCTGTGAAAAAGAAGCCTGCGCCTTTCCAAGGTACTTGTTACAACTGTAATGAGACGGGGCACCGTGCTAACCAATGCAAGAAACCTAAGCGTGAGCGTGCGCATATGGTTGATGAGGATGGTATGCCTCTGATTGCAATGATAACCAAGGAAGCGGCTATGATTGAAGAAGTCAACACAATGGGTGAAAACCCGAAAGGATGGTTCGTTGACACGGGTGCAACCCGCCATGTTTGTGGAGACAAGGCTCTTTTCTCTACATTCAAGGAAGCATCGGGTGAAGAAAAGCTTTATATGGGAAATAAAGCTACCGCTAGCATCAAAGGGGAAGGCACTGTCATCCTGAAGATGACTTCTGGCAAGGAGTTGACCTTGACTAAAGTGCTTTATGTTCCAGAGATACGGAAGAATCTCGTATCGGGATGGATGCTCAACAAGTTTAGATTTCGTCTAGTGTTTGAATCGGACAATTTTGTCTTGTCTAGACGTGGAACTTTTATTGGAAAGGGCTATGCCCTTAATGGAATGTTTAAAATGAATGTTTCTGTTGTAAACGAAAACAAGAAAATGAATGAAAATTCTATTTCTACTTTCATGGTTGAGTCTTCTTATGTTTGGCATGGTAGACTAGGACATGTAAATTTTAATTCATTACGACGTTTAATTAAATTAAACTTAATACCAACATTCCATATCGAGTCCAATCACAAATGCGAGACATGTGTTGAATCCAAACTTACGAGATCATCATTTAAATCGGTTGAACGAATAACCGAACCCCTTGATTTAATTCATACCGATGTGTGTGATTTAAAAGCGGTTCCCACGCATGGAGGAAATAAGTACTTCATCACGTTTATTGATGATTGTACTAAATATTGCTACGTGTATTTACTTAAGAGTAAAGACGAAGCAATAGAAAAGTTTATCTTGTACAAAAATGAAGTTGAGAATCAACTTAAAAAGAAGATAAAAGCTTTGAGAAGCGATCGAGGAGGTGAATATGTTGCACCTTTTGCGGATTTATGCGCAAAAAGTGGCATTGTACATGAGTGTACACCTCCTTATTCACCACAATTAAATGGCGTTGCGGAACGAAAGAACCGCACATTGAAAGAAATGATGAACGCCATGTTGATAAGCTCGGGAGTGAACCGAGAAATGTGGGGGGACGCCATTCTCTCAGCCAACTATCTTTTGAACAAGATACCTTTAAAAAATAGGGACGAAACTTGATGAAACAATGGTTAACCGGGCAGGGTTAACTCACTGGCTCGTCAAGAAGGGTTAATCCCTTCCTCTCAAGGATCGCTGGCTGGTCACCGGTGGGTTGATCTACTGCACAAGAAAACAAACCGTGACTCGTAACAAGGAGGATGGGGGTGGGGGGTGCTCCTTGTTACCACTCTCCGGCGTGAGAATCAGTAGTCTGCTTGGGAAGCAAAGTATGATAGTAGTGGTAGTGAGAGAGTTGTGAAGAGATACCTCAAACCTGGTTTGGGGTTGGTATTTTTAGCCGAGGAGTGAAGGAGGAGGTGGATGGATAGACTGACGACATGCTGCACCTTTGCAGGTGTGTCAGACATGTCGGCCGGGGAGGTGACGCCACGTCAGTCTGCTGCTTACGTATCCTGACAGGCGACTGCCATTGGTGCTACTTGCTCTGTGGTGTCAGTCCCACTTGATGAGTAGACAGGGTGCGGTGCAAGCCGCATCGCTGTCTGCGTGACTGTAGATGTTCCCGCGTCTTACTCTTTTGATCAAGAAATACGCGAGATGCGGTGCCAGGCCGCATCGTCGGCTGTGGTGACTGTTGCTGTTATCCAGCTTCTCTATATTGATAGAAGTGTTCACTGGATGTGGTGCCAGGCCGCATCGCTATGAATACTTCCGTTTTCATACACCAGATGCGGTGCCAGCCGCATCGCTATACCGTTCTCATATTCCAGGTAAGTCCTCCTCCATCACTGGACAGATTGGATTCAACCACTGTGTCGACGCGTTCCCGCACCGACATAAGTAGGTTGTTAGCTAGTGGGGGTTTTGATAAGGGTAATGGTCACTCGCGGTCGATGCTGACGCGAGATCTGGGACCATACCCCTTCAAGTCCCCTCAGTCTAGTGTTGCTGCCATATGCAAGTTGTATGTGAGAGGAGTACTGGACTATGGTGTTTAGAAGGTAGTTTGCAGTCTGGAGAAGATCCTAGGCCATGTAGATGGTCTTTGCTCTTTGTAAATCAAGCTGGAGGTCTGGAAGGGTCATTTGATGCCTCTTCCGTACCGGTGAGCATGTTTCGTTTGATGCGAAATTCTCAGCCTCGGGTTGGGTGCCACCTGTTGGTGTGTCGAACCAACCTTGAGACCTTGTTGGGCGTATGCACAAACTTCGAAACAATCTCTGAGATGGTGGTTGAAGGTGTGCACAAACTTCGAACCAACCTTTGAGGTGGTGAATGAAGAAGAGAGTTTTCTTTTGTCATGATTGGACATCGAATGATGATCCCTTTTGTGGGGTGTTCATGTTCTTCCAATTAGCTATCTAGTAACCGCACGTCCTTTGCGGTTACCTCGTTGCTTGACATTGTTGGCCACGGTTGTGGGAACAATGTTGGGTACTTGCGTCATTGTTGGCCATGTTTGGTCGAACAATGTGATTCTGGATAATGGTCAAATAAACATGGTCATAGGCATGGTAATGCCCACCATTGTTTATTCTATCCGTCTTACAAGTAGGGTAACAAAGTCATAAGCAGACTTGTTACTGCTGTTCGATCGCTTGTTGTTCGACGAGATCTCGTATGATCATTGGGGATCTCGTCCGCATCTCTTCCTTAGCCACTTTCCTTCACGCTCCAATACCGAGGAGTTTTCTTTGAAGTAGCTTCGTTCATCTATGTGATGAGTTAGTTGTGGCTCTTCCGTAGCAACCATTTGCGGAAGCTATGGTTGTGTCCGCAGTGACTCATGAGTGTCTGCGGTTTTGCCACCCCATACTCGCTTGAAACGGGTGTGTTGCTCGGATGTGGCTTTTGAAGGATCAGGAGTCAGGGTTGCTGATGTGCGTTCGCGTACATTCCCATCCTTCTTCTCATTGAAGAAGTTGTTTATGCACCCTCTGTGGTTGTGAACCGGACAGGAGGGATTTGAAGCTTGAAGAGAATGAAGGCAATGCGGTTTACCTGTTTCTGATATGCGGTTCAGTCCAAAGAACAACGCTGGTTCTGAGTATCTGACACACCTGTACGGGCTCGTGTGTGTCATCTCCGCATATTCCACGTGTGCTCGTGGGTATATGCGGACATGTTTATACCCCGTTAACCATGGAAAGATATAATTTTTTGGCTATTTTATGGGGTATGTAAAAAAAACGACATGCGGTATGGGTTATGGTGCGGTATACCAGAGAAACCGCATGCCGCTTGTGTTTGGATAAGGTTGTCGCTTTTTATTGTATACGTGGCTGAGCGCACGTGTGAGTTGGTGGAAGTTGGTGAGATTTTCTGATATGTGCTGAAATGAAAGGATAGTTGCACTGCTCGAGGTCATTAAATGCACTGTAGCAGGAGTGTAAACGTCTCCTTTGTCAGGCGCGTGGGCGGCCACGCGCGCGTGGTAACTGTCAGCGGAAACGTCGCTTGACACGTGGTGCCGCGTAATTCGCTCTTTTTTTGACGTGATGATTCAGTTTCCATGCTGCATTTATTGCGGTGAGTATATAAGGGGAAACCGTTCGTGGTTTCCCCTCACTTGTTCAAAATTTCAAAAATTTCGGTGAGAGAAAAAGTTTCCTCTGTCTTCTCCGATAAGATTTTCTAAAATTCCGGTGAGGTAGTTTGAGTTTTTCTACTCACGTTCTTCCCTACGTCCATATTTGTGATGGCTGAACCGTCGAATGTACACAATGTGGAGGGTGAAAACCCTGAGCAGCCACTGGCAGGGGCTGAAGAAGATGAAGATGATGATGGTGGTGCCGTCGGTGGTGGTCTACCGGTATTGAAGTGGACAACAGTTGGTTTTAAAACCCTGATGACCACTATTCAGATGGTCGACGATTGGAAGGCCACTTACCCACAAGAGGGTGATACTGGTGCTGATGCTCCGGCCAGTTATATCACCCTGTGGGCTGATTTTTTCACTGAGGGCAATCTCCGATTGCCGGTGACAGTGTTCGTTGCTGAGGTGTTAGAGTACTATCATCTCCATATTTTCCAACTAAGTCCATTTGGGATGTTCCAGATTAGGAACTTTGAGTACACCTTTCGTGCCCATGGGTTGGACGTTACGGTTGAGAACTTCCGGCGGTTTTACCAGTTAACGGTGAACACCGGTTTTTTCTCTTTTAATAAACAACATGGGAGTTTGAAGTTGATGACACCTCCCAAGGGTGTCTCGAAGTGGAAGACGAAGTTTTTTTTACGTCAAAGCCTGTGAGGTCTATGCCCATATGACTTTCCGAGACGTAAATGTGGGTGTCACCGATGAGGATATTCCTGTTGCCACCGCGAAGACTGTGGATTGGTTCTCTAGGCTGCGGCCTATTGAACTCAAGAAGTTAGACAACAACCAGTTGTGGGTGTTGCGGATGATGCTCAGCAGGCCGGATAGGAAGGCAAGGCCCGTTTTGCGGGAGAAGAGTGGTGGTAAGCCTGTTACTCTTGATTATTTTCCTTGCTTCTTTATCCTTTTAGTAATGTATGTGTTATATCAGTGACTGCGGTTGGCCTGTGGAGGATGTTTGAGCCCGATTTTGAGGGCAAGGTTGAGCTAATTCCGTGTGAGGTACGGGAAGGTTTCAACCTGGAGATTGTTGGCAATTTCCGCGTTCCTACCCGTGATGTGTTGAAGGCACCCGTGCCAGAAGGCCCAGGTATTTTCTAAGTTGCTCTTGTTTTCAAAGATCACCTTTGTAACTTGTTTGCTTAATTATTTCAATGCAGGTATTCTTGGGATCTGGGGAAGTTTGAAAAGCGTATCCCCAAGAAACACGTGGAGAAGAAACAAATGAAGAAAATCGCGCGGGGTCGCGCTAAGGAGAAGACTGAAGGCTCAGCCGCCCCTCCCTTGGTGTCACAGGCCGCAGGTACCTATCGTTCTTGTTACCGCAGATATACCGATTATGTGGTAGTATCTGACACCCTTGAGGGTTTGGGTGTTCCAGGTAGTGGTGCGGCTGTGGGTGGGACCGCTGCGGGTTCCACCGTTGCCGGTAAAAAGAGGGAACCGGAGCAAACAGCTGTTGGTGGTGGTGAATTGAAACATCGAAAGCTGCAGTCTAAAAGGGTTGCGCCGACGCAAAAGAAGTCTGCGGTCGCTGCTGGTAAGTATAACTGTTGCAAGTGTTTTGTAAGCATAACTTGTTTATTAATAGTTATTGCCTTGTTTGTATTGCAGAACCCCAAGATGCAGGATATTCTTTCTTTGATGCTCCTTTGTCTCCCTCGCATACCACAGCTGCGGATGCGGGAGTACCAAAGGAGCCTGCGGCACCTTCTGTTAAGGTGGTTCCTGATCCCACCGTGCAGGTGGAGAAAACGGTGGAGAAGACTGCGTCCCAGATTTTTGATACTGTGGATTCCTCCAACAACCTAATCAGTCCAAATGATGGTGAAGGATTGGACTTGAGGTTTTCTGATGTTGGACCACAAAAATCTGGGGCTGGATCGCAGAAGTCTCCTAGTGCTGAGAAGGTTTCTGGTTCCGCGTCTGGGGGTGTGGGTTATGAAGGACCTCCAATTCAGCCGGGAGAGTCTGAGTTGGAATATTACTACCGTACGTACACCCCGGATCCGAGTACGTGTTATCATCGACCCCCCTGGGCTGTTTTGCAGGGGGGATGATATTTCTAATGATCCTTCTGCATGTAAGGAAATTCTGGGTGGTCTGGGCACCCCATTTGAAGCTGAACGTGCCCGTGCCGCACCCCGTGAGCTGCGCATCAACCAACTTTCTACGATGTTAGTGGGAAGTTCCATAGTGGCGAACGCCATTCTGGAAGACTACAAGGTGTTAGGCCGCAGGGAGGAGGAAGTTGCTCGCTTGCGGGCCGAAGCGGAAGAGTTGGTGAAGGCTGCTCGTGCGGGTGCGGAGCAGCTTGAAAGGGATAGAGCTGCTTTTGAGAAGCAGAAACAGACCGCAGAGTGGGCTGCAACTGCTGAGCTAAAACAGGTTCGTACTCTTGCCAAGTTACTTTCTGAGGAGCGCGCAAGTTGGCGAGAAACTCTTTCTAGTGAGCGTAAGTCATGGAAAGAATCTTGGGCCAAGGTGAATGAAACACTATTTCGTGTTCGTCAGGAGCTGACGAATGCTAAGGCAGCCAATGCTGCTTTGGGCAAAGAGAAGGTTGCGGCCGAGGTGATTGCGGTTAAAGCCCAACAGGCGGAGGCCCGGGCTGTAAAGGCGCTTGAAGAGGCCAAAGAAGCGGGGGCTCTTGCTGCAAAGGCCCTTGAAGAGGCCAAAGAGATGGAAAACCGCTCTTCGAAGGCTCTTCAAGAGGCGAATGCTGAGCGCACCCGTTTGGACCGGGTTGTTGACAGCCTTCAGGTATGATTTGTTTCTCCTGTTTTATTTTTCCTCCTGCCCTTTGAGAATGTTTACTGATTTCGTGTAAATTGTTTCTTGCTTTTGAAAGGCCGAGGTTCAGACCCAGGAGGTCAAGGTTGCGGACCTCACGGCCCGCGTGACTGTAGCGGAAGAGCGGGCAAATGCGGCTGTCGAGGCTAGAGATGCCTTGACCTCTTCGTTTAACCAGCTTGAGGCTGACCGTGAATGGATGCGGAGTCACGGTATTGCACATGTAAGTATCCCGTGCCTTTGTATTTACTCGGATTAGCATGTGAATCTTACTGTTCTTTTGTTGCAGATTGTTCAAGCTATCATGGATGCCCCTGAGACCGCAACTGGTTTAGACTTGGTCAAGCAACGTGCCCGCGATGCCGGTTTTAAAGCTGGTTATAGCCGCTGTATCGGTCATATAAACGTCATGTCTAAAGGCGGCTATACTGACCAACGGTCCGGGTTCCGTGATGTGGACACCGAAGCGCTTCTTGATGCGGCCGTTGCCTCCTTTTATGATACGTCTCTCTTTTGAGTGGAGAAACTGGACGAATGTTTAGAGGCCGCGGATTATGTAGACCGGTTGCAGATGCTATATGCCGACGCAGAAGAGGAAAATGCCGCTGGTGGCGGCCAAGATGGCGCGGGTACCAGTGGTACAAAATAGGACTTAGGTTGGCCTGTGTGCCCCTTTTTTGTTTTCCTCTTGTATATGTTGGAAACTTTATGTAAATCCATTATGCACCGCGTGGGTGCCTGAATTTTTTGAATATAAAGTTTGTTGTTCAATTTGTATAAGTGTTTTTACTTCTTGCATGATTGAACGTGTATATGCGGGACTATACCCATTGTGAATGGGGTTGAGTATACTCCATACCGTTGTCGTAGGAGTATGCGTCAATTCCATTGTTTGCCTTATTAGGGTTTAGGAATTGTGTAAGTTTTGTAAAAACTTGTCTGGAACTCTACCCATTGTGAATGGGGTTGAGTATACTCCATACCGTTGTCGTATGAGTATGCGTCAATTCCATTGTTTGCCTTATTAGGGTTTAGGAATTGTGTAAGTTTTGTAAAAATTTGTGTATCCAGCCAGATAGACACTTAATATTCTGCCTTTTGCTGGCCTATTACAATATTTGTGTGTGGTTAGCACTTTGTGTGGGTATCGCGAATGAAGATTTTGCCAATCTATTTTTGTGGATACCGCAAAGTGGAACACGCATTTGTAATAGTAGTAACAAACAATATTGCATTGAATTGCTCGTTTATTTATTTGCAAATGGCCTGCGGCCCGATAGGTTACATGAAAATGTAAAAACATGGCTTACATGTAACAGCGTCTAAGCTGTTGTGCATTCCATGTACGTGCGATAGGTTCGCCTTCTAACGTTTGTAACTTATATGCGCCTTTACCCAAAACCTCATTTATGAGGTAGGGTCCTTCCCACTTGGGGGCCAGTTTTCCTGGGCGTTCAGCATTAGATGCTTCGTTGTCGCGGAGGACGTAGTCTCCCGGGTTGAAAGTACAAACGCGGACGCGTGAGTTGTAGTACTTTTCAAGTTTGGATTTGTACTTGGCCTCGTTGATGGCCGCGTTTTCACGCCTTTCTTCTAAGAGGTCCAAGTCAATCCTTCGTTCCATACTATTGTCTATTTTTTCAATAGCCAACATTCTGGGTGAAGGGATGCCTACTTCCGCGGGGATCACTGCTTCTGAGCCATAAACTAAGCTAAAAGGTGTCTCCCCATTGCTCGTTTTTGGGCTTGTGCGGTGAGCCCATAAGATGCTTGGGAGTTCATCGACCCAGCCACGCCTTGCTGTTCCCAACCTTGCTTTGATGCCTTCGACTAGACTTTTGTTGATACTCTCAACCTGGCCATTCCCTTGCGGATGCGCCACAGATGAGAATATGTGTTCAATGTGTAGTTCTTCTAGCCAT
This sequence comes from Helianthus annuus, assembly GCF_002127325.2. Classification (NCBI taxonomy): domain Eukaryota; kingdom Viridiplantae; phylum Streptophyta; class Magnoliopsida; order Asterales; family Asteraceae; genus Helianthus; species Helianthus annuus. The sequence continues at coordinate 37,436,610 of NC_035440.2, read as the reverse complement.
TTTTGAAATTCATCGGCAGCGAAGTTGGTGCCGTTATCGGTAACGATGCACATTGGTAGACCGAAACGACAGATGATGTGTTCCTAAATGAATTTCCTTGTTATCATAGCAGTGGTTGAGGCGAGCGGTTTCCCCTCTACCCATTTTGTGAAGTAATCAACCGCTACTATGATAAATTTGACCGCACCTGGTGCGTCTGGGAAGTGTCTGACCACGTCGATTGCCCATTTCTGAAAGGGCCATGCGGTGGTGACCGGGACCAAGTTGTTCTTGGGGCGCAAAGTTTTTGGAGCATGTCGTTGACAGTTAATACATTTGCGCAACTCTTTGACGGCATCCAGGTGCATGTCGGGCCAGTAATACCCAGCATTTATGATCTTGGCCACTACCATGCGTGGTCGTGCGTGTATGCCACACATTCCTTCGTGTATTTCTCTGATGAGGTATGTGGCATCCTGGGGGTTGACGCATCGTAGGAGTGGCCCTAGGTAAGATTTTCGGTATAAGATACCGTCTCCCATTTGATAATGGCACGCTTTGTATTGTAGCTTGCGTGCCTCAGACTTGCTTTCGAGAGTCACACCTGATTACAAATATGCAATAATTGGTGTCATCCAAGATGTTGTGCCGTATTGGATGACATTGACCTGGCGCAGGGGTACTGAAGGATTTTGTAGAATTTCGATGCGTATCTCCTTTGCCAGGTGTTGGAAGCTGGTGGTTGCAAGTTTTGAGAGTGCATCCGCGGATTTGTTTTCACTTCTGTTGATATGTCGGATATTGAATGAAGTGAACTTTGATGTTAGTTGCAGGGCTTGCTCGAGGTAGAGGATCATGATATCCCCCTTTGCGGCATAGTCGCCGCGTATCTGCCCTGCAACCAACAAAGAGTCGACATGTGCTTCCAAATGTTGCACACCGAGTTTGACTGCTAAACGTAGTCCTGCCAGTAGGGCCTCATATTCTGCCTCGTTATTTGTGCTTTTGAAATCGAGGCGGATTGCATATGTAAGTTCTTGGCCATCAGGGCTGACGAGTCGCAGACCTGCGCCTGCACCTTCCTCGTTGGAGGCACCATCAGTAAAAAGTGCCCAAGTTTCGGAGGAAGATGGTGCTGGTGTGGGATTTTGTGCTTCTTCGCATTCTTGAATGCGATTGGCCAGTACCTCGGCGGCGAAATCAGCTAAGACTTGGCCTTTAATCGCGGGGCGCGGTTTATAGTTCAGCGTGTGCGCGCCCAGCTCGATTGCCCATTTTGCTAACCTCCCAGAAATGTCAGGTTTGGATAGGATCGGGCCGATCCTGTAATTGGTTAGCACCGTAATGACATGGTTTGCGAAGTATCGTCGCAACCATCTTGATGCATGTACTAGTGCTAATACCAATTTCTCCATTATTGAATATCTTGTTTCTGGGTCGTTGAGCATCTTGCTGATGTAATAGATGGGCGTTTGAACCCCCTCCCACTCCACTATAAGTACCGCACCTACCGCGTTGTCTGCGGCAGATAGGTATAATATGAGTGGTTCATCCTTGCGTGGTGCGGTTAGAGTTGGGAGTTGTATCAAACACTCCTTCATTTCCCGGAAGGCATTTTCGGCCTCTGCGGTCCACTGGAATTGTTCTTTCTTTAAACAGTTGCGCAGGGTTTTGATGAAAGGATATGACTTAGCTGCATGGTTGGCTAAGAATCTATTTAGTGCGGCTAGCCTACCGGCCAACCGTTGCATTTCTTTCATCGTTGAAGGCGACGGCATGCGTTCATTCGCCTGAACATTTTCCGGGTTTACCTTGAATCCATCTTTGGTTATGATGAATCCAAGGAATTTGCCTTCTTCCATTCCAAACGAGCATTACCTGGATTGAGCTTTATGTTAACGCTTCGCAGAGTTTGGAATGTTCGTTCAATATCAGTGAGCATGGTATCTTCCTCCATGCTCATGACGACTAGATCGTCCATGTAGATTTTGACACTTTTGCTTATTTGCTCGCGGAAAGTGTCGTTCATCAGTTTTTGATAGGTTGGGCCCGCGTTGCGCAACCCAAACGACATTTTTGTATAACAGTAAATCCCGGTGGGAGTGCGGAATGCCGTTTTGTCTTCATCCTCGACTGCCATCTGTACTGGTAAGGCGCACAGGGAACGTAATTTGGCCTAGGGGAAAGACAGTTTCCTCTGCGAACCCGGCCAACGGGTAGTCCACTGCTTGCAACCGATCTTTGTCCTCCTGGTCGAACTGGTTGAAGCATTGCTCATAGATGATATCGGAAGTACTGTCCGGGTCGATGAATAGACGCTCGGTGCAGTAATGAGCCAGTTGGCCTGTAACAATGACGACGCGTCTGTCGCACGGGCCGACTCGGACTTTTGGAAAGACGACTTGCTCGTCCTTCCAGTCATTGTCCGGTCTTATCGCCGCCTTGTGCGGCCTACCTTTACCTCCGTTGATCATGTGGGTTGAGGCCACATACATGGTCCTCTTCCCTAAGGAGGTGCCTTCGCCATGAGGGGTGATGCGCTTGGTGGGTTTCTGCCCACCTGGCAAAAGATGTTGCAGTTTCCCCTCTTTTAAGGCTCGCTCAATCTCCAGCCGGAGACTGATGCAGTTGTTTGTGGTGTGGCCCGATTCCTTATGATACTCACAATAGAGAGTGAGATCCTGGTTTTTCTTGGACTTCATTGGTTGGGCCGGTCGCAAGAGCTGTGCGTCCGTAAGAAGGACTTCGCTTGGCGATACAGTGATCTCGGTCCAGTTGCGGTCCCGAAAATCTTTCTTGGACGCGCGGTTGTCCCGTTGGGGATTGTGGTTCCTTGGGTCAAACGGGTTGGTCCGTGGGAAGTATGGTTTGGAAATGCTGTCGCGATTTCCAACGTCCCGGTTGCGTTTATTGTTACGCTTGGACCCCGGGTGGGAGGTTTCGGCTTGGGGCTGTGCCTTGGACAATTGCGGTTCAAGGGACCGCTGTGTCTGGGCGTATGTCTTGACTGCGGCCATGACATCTTCCCATTTTTTAGGCAAGCCTTCCTTAACCATCTGCTTGTCCCTGACGGCCTTGATGAAATGGTTCCGTGCCATTTGGTCTGCCACGTCACCTATTTCTAGGCACTCTTTATTGTATCGGACGACGAATGCCTCTAGAGATTCGTCGTCCCTGCGCCAGATATTCATGACGTCTAACGAATCTCGTTCGTGACGTCGTTGCTGGCTGAAATGAGCGAGGAACTTCACATGCAAGTCCTCGAATGAGGCCAGTGACGCTACTGGCAAAGAATCGAACCAAGCCCTGGCCAGACATGTGAGGGTCTGGGGGGAAAAATTGCACCAAGTGGGTTCATCCCACTGGCCGTTGCACCCTGCACCCATGAAAATGTTCATGTGGTCATCCGGGTCGGACAAACTGTTGTATTTCCCAACATTGACTGGGAATTTTGTTGTGGTGACGTGGGTGTGGGCAATTCGCTGGGCGAATTTGGAGTTTTCGGCCGCAGCTTTCGGCCTGTAGGGCTGGTTCTCAGGGCGCTTTGCAGCCCTGAGGTATGTGTTGCGTGGATGAGTGGGAGGAATATAGTTGCGTCCTCCCGGTCTGCTGCTGGTGTCATGCGAATCCCCGCAATATGTATGGTCGTTCGGGTCGGTACGGCCATAACCTTCATACTGGGGCAGCGGTCCCAGCCGGCTTTGGATGCTGGAACTGCAGTGGACTGTGGATTGCCGCCTGTTACCACCTTGGGGGCCTAGGCGGCTTTGTATTGGGCCTCTGGTGCGGGACCCATATGAGGAATCATCCTCATTTAATGTGCGGACCTCACAGTAAGAGGATCCGCGGTCCTCACGCCTGCTTCTGGAGGCTGGACGTGAGGGTGCCCTGCCGTCGTATTGTAAAATACGACCCGCAGGTGTGTTTGGTGCCGGGGTAGGCCCGGCTTGTATTTGCGCTTCAGCACATGCTTGGTTATATGTTGCGGCCAGCAGGGCGGCCTGCTGGTCATACCAGGTGTGAGGGTCCATGTCCGGAGGGATCACAGATGCGTACTGTGATAGGTCGTGTTCGAACGTTAGGGATGGACCCTTTTGCGTTGATGTGCCAATGTGGCCCGAGTTTAGATCCGGGGGAGCAGTCCCCGCATTTCCTGGGTTGGTGGGGAGTAGAGTATCCCCGGTAGTGTTGTTTTGGTGATCAGTCATGATCTTTTGAGAGGGAGAAAGATGATTGAAAAAGTGCTAAGAGTAGCGGTGGGCGCCAATGATGAAACAATGGTTAACCGGGCAGGGTTAACTCACTGGCTCGTCAAGAAGGGTTAATCCCTTCCTCTCGAGGATCGCTGGCTGGTCACCGGTGGGTTGATCTCCTGCACAAGGAAACAAATCGTGACTCGTAACAAGGAGGATGGGGTGGGGGGTGCTTCTTGTTACCACTCTCCGGCGTGAGAATCAGTAATCTGCTTGGGAAGCAAAGTATGATAGTAGTAGTAGTGAGAGAGTTGTGAAGAGATACCTCAAACCTGGTTTGGGGTTGGTATTTATAGCCGAGGAGTGAAGGAGGAGGTGGATGGATAGACTGACGGCATGCTGCACCTTTGCAGGTGTGTCAGACATGTCGGCCGGGGAGGTGACGCCACGTCAGTCTGCTGCTTACGTAGTCCTGACAGGCGACTGCCATTGGTGCTACTTGCTCTGTGGTGCCAGTCCTACTTGATGAGTAGACAGGGTACAATGCAAGCCGCATCGCTGTCTGCGATGACTGTAGATGTTCCCGCGTCTTATTCTTTTGATCAAGAAATACGCGAGATGCGGTGCCAGGCCGCATCGTCGGCTGTGGTGACTGTTGCTGTTATCCAGCTTCTCTGTATTGATAGAAGTGTTCACTGGATGTGGTGCCAGGCCGCATCGCTGTGAATACTTCCGTTGTCATACACCAGATGCGGTGCCAGCCGCATCACTATACCGTTCTCATATTCCAGGTAAGTCCTCCTCCATCACTGGACAGATTGGATTCAACCACTGTGTCGACGCGTTCCCGTACTGACATAAGTAGGTTGTTAGCTAGTGGGGGTTTTGATAAGGGTAATGGTCACTCGCGGTCGATGCTGACACGAGATCTGGAACCATACCCCTTCAAAACTCCATATGAGTTATGGAGAAAAAGGAAGCCTTCGTACAAATACTTGAAAGTGTGGGGGTGCCTAGCTAAGGTGATTGTACCACCTCCTAAGGCTCTTAGGATAGGACCCAAAACTGTTGATTGCATTTTCATTGGATATGCACATCAAAGTAGTGCGCATCGTTTTCTTGTATATGAATCCAAGAATCCCGATGTACACAAACACACTATCATGGAGGCAAATCCTAATATCGTCTCATATTTTGAGAATGTGTTTCCTATGTTAGGACAAACACATGCGCCTTCATCAAGAGCGGTTGATGAAGCTGGTCCAAGTTCGTCTACATGGTTAGATGAAGCAGGACCAAGTTCATCTACTAGGTTAGATGAAACTCATGAACGACCTGAGGTCGAGGAGGGTGAGCTTAGACGAAGTAAACGACAAAGGGTTGAAAAATCCTTTGGTCCAGACTTCATGAGCTACATGGTTGAGGGTGAGCCCAATACTTACCGCGAGGCGGTTACCTCCGCGGAAGGACCTCAATGGCAAGAAGCAATTAAGAATGAAATTGATTCTATATTGCAAAATCATACTTGGGAGTTAGTAGATCTTCCACCTGGTTGTAAACCACTTGGATTTCGTTGGATATTCAAAAGGAAGATGAAAGCTGACGGAAGTATTGATAAATACAAGGCAAGGTTAGTGATCAAAGGATTTAGACAAAAGGAGGGTCTAGATTATTTTGATACTTACTCGCCTGTAACGCGAATAACCTCTATACGATTGGTTCTTGCAATTGCGGCTCTAAGAAATTTGGAAGTTCACCAAATGGATGTAAAGACCGCATTTCTAAATGGCGATTTAGAAGAAGAAATTTACATGGAACAACCTGAGGGTTTCTCCGCCCTTGGAAACAAGGGTAAAGTATGTAAATTGGTCAAGTCTTTGTATGGCTTGAAGCAAGCTCCAAAACAATGGCACCAGAAGTTTGATCATGTCATGATTGACAATGGTTTCAAAATAAATGAGTGCGACAAGTGTGTTTATTTTAAAGACACACCAAGAGGTTATGTGATTTTATGTCCTTATGTAGATGATATGCTTATCATTGGGAGTGATGTAACATGATCAACTCAACGAAAGACATTTTGAAAGCGAGGTTTGACATGAAAGACATGGGTCTCGCGGATGTGATTCTTGGAGTTAAAATCACTAGAACCCAAAATGGTCTTGTGTTGAGTCAATCTCACTACGTGGATAAGATCCTTGGGAAATTCAACTCGGACGACACGAGTATAGCTCGAAGTCCAATTGATAATACCCAACGCCTAAGGAAGAATAGAGGCGAGAGTGTTTCTCAGTTAGAGTACTCAAGGATCATTGGTAGTCTCATGTATCTAATGACATGTACTAGACCCGACTTAGCATATGCTGTAAGCAGGCTAAGTAGATACACCAGTAATCCGAGCGAGGATCATTGGAAAGCTATCACGAGGGTGCTTAGATACATAAGATACACGAGAGACTATGGATTGCATTATACCCGTGATCCAGCAGTGATCGAAGGATACACTGACGCGAACTGGATATCGGATATAAAAGATCATAGATCGACAAGTGGATATGTGTTTACACTTGCTGGCGCAGCTATAGCTTGGTAAGGGTCTTGCCCTTGTTCAGCGTTTAGAGGTCCTACAAGGGACCTGGGTCAGATTTAGTAGGATCTCCTTCAATGCCCATAGGTATTGGATGGCGGGGATCCAAACTCTTTGACCCCCTCATAAGTTAACTACTATTAATACTATAACCCGGTTATTTAGGACTGTATCCCTGCTGACTCAGACTACTTAGTCGAGGGTAACGTCACCTCCAAAAGAGGGGCCTACCATAATTTGCATTAATAACTTAATTCATTATCTTTCAATAATCCGACCCTTTAGGATTGTATCCTTGCTGACTCAAACTACTGGGTTGAGGGTAACGTCGCCTTCAAAAGAGGGGCCTACTACAATAACTAAGATAATCTCTTATACAAGTGCAAAAGTGCGAAAATAATCAAAGGTTATACTAATACACGAGTCGGATCCAAGTGATTCATCTTGTCTATCTGTTTTTATTTTTGTTTTATTTTTCAGCATTTAGTTAGTTTTTATTTTCTTAGTTTAAAAATCTTTTCTAACACTTTTTGATTTGATTAGACGTTGAGGATAAACCGGTACTAAAAGCTCTTGTGTCCTTGGACGACCTCGGTATCTTACCAACACTATACTACGTCCACGATGGGTGCACTTGCCCATATGTGTGTTTAGTGTTAGTAAATATCGTGTTTTATAAATTTAAAACTTGGCTAAAAGTGTAAAAAGGGCTTAAAATATACATCTAAAATATATTACACTACACACGCATCATGTACAATGGCAGATCATGGCACATTCGACGTAGACACAACACGGTACGACAACTTATCTCAACGGGTGTTATCTCAGTTGACTATGTGAGGTCAAATGAGAACATTGCGGACCCGTTAACAAAAGGCTTAAGCACAGATAAGGTGTATAGGTTGTCAAGAGGAATGGGACTAAAGCCCATAGATGAAGGGAATATGAGGGAAACCTAACCTAGTTGACTGGAGATCCCAAGATCTAGGTTCAATAGGCAAACTTACTCATAAACCCAAAGGGAGTCACTGTGGGGGGTGCCTCAAAATCAATAAAGGGAGTTGTATACTTCCTAGTCCATTCCAATCAGTGATATGAAGGAAAGGTTAAGCACGTTGAGGTTAAGGATTTTGAGGAAATCCAAATTAACCATGATGTTTTTAATGATTCAGAGGAATCACCTATGTTAGAGAGAAGTGGGGTCGCTTCGAATGGATTTGTGGGGAGGCGCAAATCCTAGAGCTCTCGCAGAACCAGGAACGTGTTGCATGACCATGAACGGACACAACCATGAGGTCTTGACTCGACTAGGGAGAGTATTGTGTGAATGTATATTGTCACCTACATAAATGGGGGATTGTTCAAGGACACCGCGTCTACAAGACCCTAGGAGGCTAAGTATGCTTCACAAAAGAAGGTTCAAAGGTTACACCTACCTATCTTGCAATGCTCAACTGTTGAACGTGTATCGTTGAAACTTGATAGATCGATTTCTATTCATGTGGGGGATTGTTGGAAATTTTGCATAGGAAAATGATTTTTTCCTATTTTGGACTAGAAATAAGTATAATAAAATGAGAGATTTTATATATTTATTTGTGGGTTTGTGTTCTATGTTGGAAGGGCTTCGCAACGAACTAAACCACGTCCAAAACGGAGCTAAGATGAATGAGATATCGATGCTCAAAGTTTGGTGTTTGAAACTTGAATGCTGAAATAAGTGGGAAAGTGGCACCTTGTCCCACATCGGATGAGAGATGGAACTTAAAGGGGTATTTAACTAGGATCTCTCCATCCTTATTGTTTCATGGAAGCACTCACTAGTGTACTTGCGAAGGGTGCCCTAACTCGCACTCGCACACGCGCGCACGTGGCGTCGGCGATGAGGCGCAATGTGGCGCTTTGATAGCGCACTTTGCACTTCGCATCGCTGCGAGCCGCTTGAGAGCCGCATTTTTATTTTTTGACCGCGCGCGCATGGTGAAGCTCAAGGGTTGCAAAGACCAAGTGGTTGGTGATGTGGGATGCATGCGCATGACCCTGGTGGGTCCGCGCGTAGTGGCGCATGACGTGGCAGTCATGCGCGCACGCGAGCAAGTACACATGAACGCGCGGCTTCGCGCATGGTGCATGGGCCTGAGGTGACGTGCGCGGCGCACCATAGTGAGCCAAAACGGTGCGACTGTGTGGCGCGCTCGTAGAGGCTCACATGTGACGTGGCACACGCGCGCATGCGCGCATGGACCTGAGTGAGTATGGTGCACGCGCGCATGGCAGTGAGCCAAGTGGATGCACCGCGCGTGAGGGTGCACACCTGCGCGCGCACCAGTGTGCCGCGCACGCGCGCGGAAGCTTCCTGCTGCAGTTAATCCTAGTGCAGTTACATTCAGCATTTGAAACTGACGAAGTTAATGCGTTTGACTGAGAATTAAATGACGAATTAAAGTGCATTAAAGACGTTTAATGCAGTTTAATTCACCCATTTAATTCATTTTCAGTTTCTTCAAGACTTGTAACTATAAATAGGAGCATCCTATTGAAGACCAAACATACCGAGAACACACATCTCTACAACCTTTCTCTACAGTGATCTACATCGTTCAAGAAGCAAGGTACACCTTCGGGTTGGAGTTAAGACCGGCAGTACAACTGCTTGCGGCTGTTGTATCCTGGAAACAAACGTGTTCTCCTCGGAGACACGAAATTTGTTTTAAGGGACCCGTGTCTAACACGATCCTGAGCCAAAGAACAGTTTTTTCTGTTCGGATTTCTGTTCTTGTTTGTCTTTTCTTTTCAGTTGTAACCTGTATTGTAATTTCTGCTTTCCTTTTAGTTGTAATTTCAAGTTAATAAAATATCTTTATTTATTTTACACGAACAGATTCCTACAATCTTAAAACAATTTTTTTAAAACACCGTTCGTGTAGAATCACAAACATATTCTGCTGTGAATTCGAACTAGTTTTGAATTCATACAGTTGTGTTTTAAAAAACATATTTATTTTTCTCTGTTTTGATTCAAAGTAGCGACTTTGTCAAAACAGAACTCTGCTTCTACACCTTTCTGTCGCTGAGTTCTAAAAATCCTACTGTTGTAGTCTTCAAAGTTGGACTTAGAAGCTAAATGGTTGGTTTTTTCGCACTCATAAAATAATAAATTAGCGTATTTATTATTTTGAAAACAGTTTTATTGACTTGTTTTCTTGGAACTTTTCAGAATGTCGACTGAAAACATGAATACCAGCAACACTAATGTTGTCGTTGGAACCCCTACCAACACTGTGGGAGCGTCCACAGTGACAAATCATGCTGAACGACCCGAGAAGTTCCCGGGTCTCCACTTCAAATGGTGGCAACAGAAGATGTTCTTCTACTTGACCACCATGAATCTTGCGAGGTTCTTGACGGAGACTGTTACCCAACCTGCGGAAGGGGAGACCGATGCTTAGGCTCTGAGCGCGGTAGAGGCGTGGAAGCACTCGGACTTTATATGTCAAGGCTATGTTCTCAACGGTCTCTCGGATGCATTGTATAACGTGTACTATAATATCAAGACTTCCAAAGAATTATGGGAGTCCTTGGATAAAAAGTACAAAACGGAGGATGCGGGAACAAAGAAATTTGTTGTCGCCCGTTTCTTGGACTTCAAGATGGTTGATAACAAGACTGTTATGAACCAAGTCCAAGAGTTACAGATTATACTTCATGACATCCACGCTGAGGGTATGGTACCCAGCGAGACGTTTCAAGTGGCAGCCATGATTGAGAAATTACCTCCTGCTTGGTTGGATTTTAAGAATTATCTTAAACACAAGCGGAAGGAAATGACGATTGAGGAACTTGCCGTCCGTCTTCGAATAGAAGAGGACAACAGGGTGGCCCAAAAAGGCACCATTTTGCAAGCTGCGGCTAAGGTAAACATGGTGGAATAACACTGAGGTTAAACTGCGGGGTTGTTCCTTATGTGGGTTCAATCTGTCTCTCTCTGCTCGTGGAATGGCCGGAATCCTGCAAAACAGCAACACCGTTAGTCTCGTTAAGAGGGGAATATGGGGGGTTTCCCTCTTAACCAGACTCCGGCGTGAGAATAAGTACTGTTCTGAGGGAGAATAAACAGTGTGTGTTGAGTGTGTGAGTATGGAGGGTAAGATTCTTCAATCTGAATGATGAAGGGTCTTATTTATAGCCGGAGGGTGAAGGAGGGAGGAGCAGCTATGCCAGCTGTGGTTGCGCGCCAGCTGTCCGACCATGGGGAATATCTTCTTGGTCTCCTCTGCCATGGCCGGTGTAGTGGTACACGTGGCGCGCTTGCATTTGCTCATGTTAGAGACGTCGTACTGGCGTTGTCGGTCTGCCGTTTGATTTGTTGCAGACCTACATGGCGCTCGATGACTGGTGACACGTGTTGTCCTTTTTGTCGGATGGAGCATTTTTGGTGCCACCTTGATCTCTTCCAAAGCTTCTAGAAGCTTCTGGATTATCTTGCTGTTGTAGGCGCCCTGTAGGATGAAAAAGTGGTGTGGTCCTTGCCATATGGGCAAGGAATTGGGACCATACCTCTTCAAGTCCCCCCAGTCCAGTGTGCCTTCTAGTTGAGTTGATCGTCTAGGAGGGATTTTGGACTTATAAGGGTAGTGGTTGTTAAGGTGTATGTTTGCTATGCGCGTTTTTGTGACAATGGTTGCATGGCGCGCGGCGTGTTGGTAATATGCGAAGTTGGGCCAACTGGCCGCATGGCGCATGGGTTTTGGTAACTTGTAAAAGTTGGGCCAAATGGACGCATGACGCATGGGTTTTGGTAACTTGTAAAATTTGGGCCAAATGGACGCATGGCGCATGGGTTTTGGTAACTTGTAAAAGTTGAGCCAAATGGACGCATGGCGCATGGGTTTTGGTAACTTGTAAAAGTTGAGCCAAATGGACGCATGGCGCATGGCACTTGTTGTTTTCTTCTGAAGGAAGTTTTGTTGTCTTGGGGGGAAACAACTGATGTGACTGTCTGGTGTCCCTATCTTATCGGAGGTGAACATGCGCCTTTTCAGTGTGTCAGTTGCTTTTCTCCACGTTGTCAGGCGTGTGCTGTCCACGCTCCCGGAAAAAGAGGTGACGGTTTCTCTTTCATCTGACATGTCTCCTCCCCATTGGATGTCTTTCTGGATTCCTGACGGCCCGCTACCCATCGCATTAAACGCGATGGGTATAAATCTATGTCGGTTTCTTCCTCTTTCTTCACTTTTCAAAATTTGAAGTCTGGTTTTCTCTCTCACTTCTTAATCTTTCCTCCTTGTTTTTTCTTGAGTGTTTTCATCTTATACTTCTGATTTTCTTTCGATCATGTCCGGAGCGAATCCTTCACAGAAGAAGAAAAGGAATAAAGGGAAGACTCCTCCAGGTCCTGACCAGGCGGTGATAGGGTGGAAGAAAGAAGAGTTCCACAATTTAGTGAGGGAGATGGGTTTTCTTTCTGAATGGGGGGGGCCAGTTTCCGACTGCTGGTTCTACTGCCATGGATGCACCTCCGGGTTATATGACTTTATATGCTGCTTTTTTCCGGGAAGGCAACTTCAGGCTTCCGATGACCAGGTTTACTGCCGAAGTGTTGAAAAACTATGGGCTCCATCTCTCCCAAATCAATGCTATTGGGCTTCCCCGTATTACCCATTTTGAGTTTGTGTGCAGGGCTAACCGTGTTGAGCCGACTTTCGCGATGTTTAACGTCTTCTACACTGTTACTTACACCAGTGGTTTCTATTCTTTTAACTCCCGGACGGGTGTTACTCCTGTTTGTTCTGTTCCTTTGAAGAGTTTGCATGATTGGAAGCAAAGGTTCTTCTACATTCGTCGAGGTGCTATCCCTGTGGATATGCATTACCGGACGGTGGGTGAAAGGATCCTGAAGATAGACGTTTTGGCGGGTGTAACACATAAAGCTACTGCCATTTCTCAGTTGGAGGAAATGGCTTTGGTTGGCGCTGGAATGAGTCTGCGGTGGTTTCCGAAGAACCCTTTGGGTGTTCCTGTTTATGGTTACCAAGGCAAATGTACGTAGTTTTTTCAAAGTGCGTTTTTCTTATTTTGTTTTTTGTGCGTTCCTCCTTATTCCCTAGTTTTTCACAGTTGGATACAGCTTATTAAATGTCTTGGACCCGAAGGCTGCGGGTTCCATGGTTGAGGCGATCCAAGAGGATGGAAAACCGACTTGGTTGGATCAAATTCGTCCACGTTTTTTGCACCCTTCAAACGAAAGTTTCGCTACGTATGCCAACGTTGTTCTAGGTGAAGACGGTGAAGATGACGCTATTAATCCTACCCGAGAGGAAGTTGTTGTTCTCTCGAGTGGAAGTTCTGACATATCTTTTGAAGGTCTAACTTCTCGTTACGCGTGTGCAGGTCCTGCGCAGGGGGTTGTTAATGAGCCCGTTCATGAAACCGTTGGTGATGATGATGAGGAAGTTCCAGTTGAGCCTACTGATCAGTTGGAGACAAGAAGGAAAATGAAAGCTGATAAACCGGAGAAGAAAGAGAAGAGGGTTGAGGGAAAAACCGCTGGTACTCCTCGTAAGCGACCGTCTACTCTTCCTGTCCTAGATTACGTTGTCGTTTCTGATACATTGTCTGGTTTAGGGACCGGAGAGAAACCTCGTGGGTCTGATCCGGATGACCGCTCCACCCTGACGGAAATGATGAGGAGGAAAGCCCTTGAGGACAAAAAATGGAAACTTGATGAGCAGGCTGCTGCTCTTCTTGTCTCAAAAAAGGCTAAACTCCAAAAGGAAACTCCTCCTGCACCTTCAGAATCTGACATTGATATGGGCATATTTAGTGGAGATCGTGGTAATCTCTTGGAGGAGACATATGCTGCTTCTGCTCCTACAGGTAATGGCTTTTACAACTGTATGTTTTGTTATATGCTCCTCGAGTTATTTTTGATTGTTATGGTTGTTTTATGACAGGAGTCAAGTCAGGTAGAGTGCCGCGCATGGTTGATATTTCGAAAATCACTCCTCCTGCTTCTCCTCCATCTAGGACAATTGATTTATCTCCTCCTCGTGATGATCCTGGTAAGAAGAAGAAAGAGGATGATGTGACTGCTGAGCATGTGGGTGAAGGTGGTGACGGTGGCGCAGGTGGCGCTGGTGGGGATGTTGCAGGCGGCGCTGGTGGAGGTGATGAGGGTAAAAAAGTTGACACCGAAGCCGAGTCCAGTGAGGCTACTCAGCGCCAAACCATTTATACCAAACGCCCGCCGGGCGGTGGCGGTGGTGCTACATCGGGTGTGGCTCGTAGTCCACAGTTTGAGAACATTGGTGCTGATTCCTGGGATACCCATAACCCAGCTTGTGATGATTTGCCACATGCTCCTCGCTGGAATCTAACTCAGGGTTCTCGGATGAATGATCTGGACAACTGTCATGATTTCTTCTCTTTGTCCCTTCCTCCCGCTGAAAGGATGTTCCCGAAAAAGCATAATCGGTTTGAGTTGTTGGATGACCATGTTCGTGTTGGAGTTAATTATTTCGCCACTTCTCAAGAGATTGTCCGCGAGTGGAGACTGATGGGGGAGGAGACAGTTGAGTTTGAAGAGGAGAAGAGGGCGTTTGCTGAAGAAAAGGAAAAATTCAATGCTGAGAAGAAGGGTTTGCAGTGGAGGGTTTCAGATGCTGAGCGGAAGCTTGAGCAAGAGAAACAAGTCAACGTTCAAAAGCAAAATGCTGAAATGCAATCCCAGCGTGAAGCTATTGTCCGATTATCCGGTGAAAAGAAAGAAATTGCTGAGGAAGCCCAACAAGCGCGCGTTGCGTTTGAGAAGAAGGAGAAAGAATACGTTGATCGTATAGCTAAGTTGGAAAACCTTGCTAAACAGAAGGTTTCTTATTGTGAGGCTGCTGAACGCCTTCTTGAAGAGAAGGTTTCTGAGTGTAAAGCTTCTGAGCTCCTAGTTGAGGAGGTTTCTACTGACTGCAAGTGGCTGCTGTCGCACGCAGTGCCCTTGGTAATTTCTTTTTCTCGTATGTGCTTTCTGTTTGCTTTAACCTCTCTTCTTATGTTGTTCTATGTGTCTTTGCAGATTGCTGATCGTATAGTTAAATCTCGTGAGCTTGCTAGCTACATGTTTGAGTTGGGTCAATCGGGATATAATAGTGGGCGAAAGGATGGTTATAGTGAAGGTAGGGCTGCAGTTGTTAATAACGAGAAAGAATATCATTTTGAGTTGTTCAAAGAAGATTGTGGTGGTAAATATGCTGCGAAACGCAAGGAATTTGCATCTCTGTAGTTTGCTATTGTTAAGGCTGCTCAGAAGTTATCTCGGAAGGTTGATGGTGTTGCCTTATTGAAGAAGGCTCTTGGTGATGAAGGTCACGCGGCTGGAGGTGCAGGGACCAGTCATCCAGAATGAAGAATTCCGGCATGCGTGCCGTGTATGGCCTTAGATGGCCCTGTAACCGTCTGACAATCTTATGAACAATTTCAACTTTATTTTGTGTATCTGTTACTGTTACTTGTTTGTGAACATTTTAGCTATGCATAGCATCTGTTATGTTAATATTCACTTTTGGTTTTTTGCTTGCGAATGTTGTTATCGTCATAATATGTGCATGTATAATTACTTTGATTAGGTGTCACGAATGAATGATGGCGCTGACAGGTTGTGTTGTGTTAGTTACAACGTTTATTCTGTCGTTTATGTGCGCAGTTTAGTTCATGAATACGAAGTGATCGAGTTGCAGGTAATTGTGTGGACCCAGCTGTGTTCAGCTTTGGGGGCCTTACAATGTTTATTTACCATGCTATCGATATTTTCGTGTTTATGTGGGCACGAAGTTTTGTTTTGGCGTTTTGTAGGCTTTGGTTGTGTTTTTGACCTGGCTGTGCACTTGGTTGTGACGAGCCTTGGAGGTCTACAACGTTTCCTAAAGTCGAGCCATTGGTGTTTTCGTGTATGCCCAAAGTATTATATGCAGTTGTGACAAGAAATTTGCATGAGATAGAGGTAGCCAAACACTTCTTGTATTACTATAAATGTGTTGGCAATTCAGCCGTTGCGATTACATAACCCTTTGATTGTTTACATATAGCACTTTCTCAATTGTTGAGCGTTCCAAGTTCGTGGAACTTCCTTGTTGTCAATGGTGCGTAGCTTTGATGTGTGTAAAATGCAACATATAAATTACATCAAATAACGCATAAAACTAACCCTTTTTAAGTACTAATGTTGGAAAAAAAGTGTTTTTGTCTTCCTTTTGTATTTTCAGGATTAAATGAGCTCAAATTAACAAAAGAAGCAAAATGGCAGCTAAATCTAACATAAATACAAGAAAAGGAACATAAGTGGATTGCCCCACCCCTCGACAGCATCCTCCCAAGCAAAACAGAGAAGGCAGAAGACTGAACACGCCCCGTGCTCAGCCAGCACGGGGCCGTGCCCAAGAAGCAGCAGATAAGACAAACCTATAGAAGCTTCTATTGCCCACCACGGGGCCGTGCCCAGTGAACACGGGGGCGTGGTGAAAGTACTGCAGGCGCATTAATTGTAATTGCGAATTACAATTAATGAGGAGAGAGATTGTCAGACGAGCACGGGGCCGTGTCCAGCGGACACGGGGCCGTGCCCAGGCTTCTGTTCAGCCTATAAATAGGAGTGCTTGGTTTCATTGCAACTTATCCCTTGGCACACCACCTATCTCACACTTCATCCACCACCCACCACCATCACAACACCATCATCCACCACCATCATCCATTGTCCATCATAGAGTGTGTGAGTCGTCTCGGGATCCAAGATTGATCGTAAGAGTTCTTGACAATCAAGGCCATGTTTGCCTAAGTCTCTTACATCACTTGGTGAAGACAAGTGTTTAGTATAATACTTTTTATTTTTAATCTTTTGCACTTTTTATTTGGTTTTGTATTAATGACTTTAATAACTAGTTGCTTATGTTGAAGGTGATTCTTCCTTATCGTTTGTCCGTGGGAGGTATGTTGGCTACCTGGTCGGGGGTTAAGGGAACGGTTTGGTAAGGGTCTTGCCCTTGTTCAGCGTTTAGAGGTCCTGCAAGGGACCTGAGTCAAATTTAGTAGGATCTCCTTCAATACCCAAAGGTATTGGATGGCGGGGATCCAAACTCTTTGACCCCCTCATAAGTTAACTACTATTAATACTCTAACCCGGCTATTTAGGACTGTATCCCTGCTGACTCAGACTACTTAGTCGAGGGTAACGTCACCTCCAAAAGAGGCGCCTACCATAATGTGCATTAATAACTTAATTCATTATCTTTCAATAATCCGACCCTTTAGGATTGTATCCTTGCTGACTCAAACTACTGGGTTGAGGGTAACGTCGCCTTCAAAAGAGGGGCCTACTACAATTACTAAGATAATCTCTTAAACAAGTGCAAAAGTGCGAAAATAATCAAAGGTTATACTAATACACGAGTCGGATCCAAGTGATTCATCTTGTCTATCTGTTTTTATTTTTATTTTTATTTTTCAGCATTTAGTTAGTTTTATTTTCTTAGTTTAAAAATCTTTTCTAACATTTTGATTTGGTTAGACGTTGAGGATAAACCGGTACTAAAAGCTCTTGTGTCCTTGGACGACCTCGGTATCTTACCAACACTATACTACGTCCACGATGGGTGCACTTGCCCATATGTGTGTTTAGTGTTAGTAAATATCGTGTTTTATAAATTTAAAACTTGGCTAAAAGTGTAAAAAGGGCTTAAAATATACATCTAAAACATATACACACTTGCACGCATCAAGTTTTTTGGCGCCGTTGCCGGGGACACAAGGATTTTAAGAAAGTTAGGAATCAACGGCCTAATCATTTTTTTTATTTTTCTTTTTAATTTTTAGGATTTTCTAAGTTTTCAGCTTCTGCAGAGCTCAGCACGGGCCGTGCCTGGTCGGACACGGGCCGTGCCCAGCGTTGTTACTGGCAGTTTTTAGTTTTCCAAGTTACAGACGGCTGACCACGGGGCCGTGTCGGTGCAACACGGGGCCGTGTCCAACTCTCCAGTAACTGGGATCTAGGAAACAATCACTGTAACTCCGACCACGGGCCGTGTTCACTGAGCACGGGGCCGTGGTGAACCTTCTGACCAGCATTCTTTTTTGTTTTTATTACAGGACTTGGAACCAGACGCCACCCCTACGTAGTGTATGAGCTCCAGTTCTAATAAGGACATAAAAGAACCTCTAGAAGAACCCGAACGCTTTCTCAGAAAAAGACTAAAAGCCAAAAACCAAGGGAAGGTTTCGAGAAATCCACTTCCAATGGCGGACCAACGTACCCTCATGGATTATCTACGACCCACCGTAGGTAATCTCGGCGCCGCTATCAATGCACCGAATGTTGAAGCCAATAACTTCGAACTTCGGCCACATTTGATACAAATGCTTCAAAACTCCGCAACCTTTCATGGGCTTGCGGACGAGGATCCCCATCTACATATTACTAATTTCTTAGAAATATGTGATACTTTTCGGATCAATGGAGCATCAAATGACGCCATCCGCCTCCGAATGTTTCCTTTTTCACTAAAAGACCGAGCAAAAGCTTGGCTTAACGCCCTCCCAGCTGGATCGGTAAACACCTGGGATGAACTAACCCAAAAATTTTTATATAAGTATTTCCCTCCCGCTAAAACGGCTAAATTAATGACTGAAATTAATACATATTCACAAGAGGACGGGGAATCCTTATATGAAACTTGGGAAAGGTTCAAGGAGCTATTGCGAAAGTGTCCACATCACGGCCTTGCGATATGGCAACAAGTATCCACTTTCTATAATGGGTTGTTGCCACACACAAGGCAGACACTTGACTCTAGCTCCGGGGGACTTTTAGGTAATCGCCGCTCGCATGAAATATATAATCAAATTGAGGAAATTGCTCAAACCAATTTTCAGTGGCACACTCCCCGAGGCAATAAATCTATTGCCCCGGGCGCCCATAAGGTTGATGAAAGCACTTCTTTACAAGCCCAAATCGAGGCCCTTTCTTCGAAAATAAAAAAATTGGAAATGACAAAAACAGTCTCGGTTATGGCTTGTGAAGGGTGTGGTGGGCCACATGAAAATTGGAGTTGTATGAAAGAAACAGACGATCAACAAGAGTCGGTAAGCTACATTGATAATAGACCTAGGCCGTCGGGTCCTCCAGGCACCTACAACCAAGGATGGCGAAATCACCCTAACCTTGGTTGGAGAGAACCCGGCAATAGTAGTAACCAACAAAACCAACGAACAAACTTTCAACAACCAAGAAATGAGTCACAAAATTTCCCTCAACAACAAGGTGGACGAGAAAGGCTTGAAGATACTATATCTCGCCTCATCTCCGACACTGAAAAGAAAAACTCGGAAAGGTTTCTACAATTAGAATCAAATTTTAGAAATCAACAAGCTAGTATTCAAAACATAGAAAAACAAATAAGTCAACTAGCCCAAAATTTTTCCGAGAGACCACAAGGCGCATTACCAAGCAATACCGAAACAAACCCAAAAGCGCAAGTTCATCTCATCACATTACGAAACCGCACCGTGGGGCCTACGGAAGTGCCACCGCCTACCAAGGAGACTATACCGCCGCCTCTACAAGAGAAGGGTTCCCCTCCATCACCAGAGCTTACCAAGGCTCCTCGGGTTCCGTACCCCGGTAGGTTAATCCGTCAAAAGACCAATGAGCAATTCTCAAAATTCGAAAGTCTACTAAAACAATTGCATGTCAACATTCCTTTTATTGATGTCCTAACCCAAATGCCCAAATACTCTAAGTTTATGAGGGACTTCCTCACTCATAAAAGGAAAATTGAAACTTTGCAATTAGTTAACTTAGGAGAAGAATGCTCTGCCCTCGTACTCAACAAACTCCCCCAAAAGAAAATTGATCCCGGAAGCTTTACGATTCCTTGCTCGATCGGGGACTCCCCCGTTCGTAATGCACTAGCCGACCTTGGGGCTAGCATTAACCTCATGCCCTCATCAATGTTCAAAAGACTCGGCCTAGGAACAACGAGTCCTACAAAAATGAGCATACAACTTGCTGATCGATCCGTCAAATTCCCACAAGGTGTCATCGAAAATCTCCTAGTCAAGGTAAATAAATTTGTCTACCCGGCCGACTTTGTCATACTTGATATGGAAGAAGACACCGAAGTCCCCCTCATACTAGGGAGACCATTTCTCGCCACCGTACAGGCAGTGGTAGACATGAATGACGGAATGCTCACCTTAAGGTACGGGGATGATGAAGTAAAGTTCGGGGTTGGGAAGAGAATAGAGGACGATGACCCGGTCAACTACATGAAGGTTATTGATTCGAGTTTGGATGCTGCTCTCCGACGGTGCAACATGGGATGCAAAACATCCCACTCATAAAATATATAACCTCACCTTGGGTCTAGCCAAGGACCCTTATAAACGTGACGCACCACGGAGGCATTCCGCGAAACTATCTTTAGTTTAGTTTAATCTTTTAGTTTTAATTTGCAGGAATAAAACACACTCATGGTGGTAAAGGATAAGGGAAACGAGAAACATGGCCCCATGCACAAGAACAAGGCCACCCAACAACAATTTCTCCATTACAGTAGGTTCAGCACGGGCCGTGCCCAGCCAACACGGCCCCGTGCTGAACACCCTGCAGAAAAATGCCCAGTTCAGGTAACTGGACATGGGCCGTGTTCACCGGACACGCCCCCGTGTCCAGACTTCTTTTTCTTTTCTTTAATTATCGTTACTGGCACCTGAACACGGGGCCGTGTCCAGACTGCCAGTAACATAAATTTTTGCTTTTAACACCATGTTACACATTCAATCAACCTAAAAATTTACTTTTGGGACACATTGAGGACAATGTGTAATTTAAGTATGGGGGGGGGATGCTAAAACCTTGAATTTTTCAAGTCCTAATAACAAGCCTTACACAAAACTCTATTGGAACCGCTAATCACTCCAAATTTTTTCAAAAATTTTCATTTTTTTTTACTTGTCTAAAGTTTAAGTTGGGAATTCTAAGACTAACAAGGTTATATTTTTACAAATTTACAACCGATAGCGTCGTGATAAAAAAAACCAACATAAGAAAATTATGAAACGGCATGACAAGCTTAGTTAAAATTCGATTATATATACTTGATCACATAGAAAAACCCATTCCCACAAAAGTGAGTTTTGAGCCTTTATTGAGCATACAAATATACATCTTTACGCTAAATGCTCAATTTTCGTTTCTTGTGTGAATAGCCGCTTGGTTCTTACGACTCTAGAACTTGCCACGACAATTCATTCCCGGTCTTCACCAACTTAAACCCAAGTAAGTAAATGATGGAGGCATTAGGACTAACCCTTTTTCTTTCAAAACCATTATTTTTATTTTTCTTTTCACCTACCCAAAAACTCCCCATAGTTAACCCCTTTGAGCCTAAACATTTTCATTTCTTAACGCAAAACCCTTTTTACCCACCAAAAACCCTTTTTATTTTTACCCTTTATTTTAGTAACAAGCTCGGTTTTCGTGTGACTAAAAAAAAATTACAATGAAGTTAGAAATAAACAAACAAAGCTCCTAAAAAGCTTGTTTGAAGAAATACTTCATTAAGAATAAAAAGTCACTAAAACAAAATGTTTTACGAAAACCGACGCTTTTTACGATTTTCGCCCTTTTCTACTAACCACTAACCCAACTACCCACATTTAGCCCAAGCCTTTACCCAAAAAAAGTCCTCTTGATATTTACAAAGGTAAAAAGTTAAAAAGGAGGAGGATTGAGTGCTTGGCAAGCCTATGGTAGGAATAAGTTCCATGCCGCTCTCGAGTGATTCACTAAAAAAAAGACACCTTCGGCCGAGTGTGAGTGATTTCTCCCGTGAGGTATGTGAACTCGTATATAAATAGAAATTTAAAAAGGCATGTTATGCCCAAATAAATAATTTCTCTTATGAAACGTTCTAAATAAATCATAACGAATAGGATTGTAAATAAATAAAAATAAAACCCAATAAAGATCTTGGATTCCCGACACTCTATGACAAGCCAAAACTTTCTCTTCTACCCATTCCATTTGGGAGTGTAAGCCACATATTAAAGAGTTTTGCTTGAGGACAAGCAAAAATTCAAGTGTGGGGATATTTGATGTGTGTAAAATGCAACATATAAACTACATCAAATAAGGCATAAAACTAACCCTTTTTAAGTACTAATGTTGGAAAAAGAGTGTTTTTGTCTTCCTTTTGTATTTTCAGGATTAAATGAGCTCAAATTAACAAAAGAAGCAAAAAGGCAGCTAAATCTAACATAAATACAAGAAAAGGAACATAAGTGGATTGCCCGACCCCTCGACAGCATCCTCCCAAGCAAAACAGAGAAGGCAGAAGACTGAACACGCCCCGTGCTCAGCCAGCACGGGGCCGTGCCCAAGAAGCAGCAGATAAGACAAACCTATAGAAGCTTCTATTGCCCACCACGGGGTCGTGCCTAGTGAACACGGGGGGCGTGGCGAAAGTACTACAGGCGCATTAATTGTAATTGCGAATTACAATTAATGAGGAGAGAGATTGTCAGACAGGCACGGGGCCGTGTCCAGCGGACACGGGGCCGTGCCCAGGCTTCTGTTCAGCCTATAAATAGGAGTGTTAGGTTTCATTGCAACTCATCCCTTGGCACACCACCTCTCTCACACTTCATCCACCATCACAACACCATCATCCACCACCATCATCCATTGTCCATCATAGAGTGTGTGAGTCGTCTCGGGATCCAAGATTGATCGTAAGAGTTCTTGACAATCAAGGTCATGTTTGCCTAAGTCTCTTACATCACTTGGTGAAGACAAGTGTTTAGTATAACACTTTTTATTTTTAATCTTTTGCACTTTTTATTTGGTTTTGTATTAATGACTTTAATAACTAGTTGCTTATGTTGAAGGTGATTCTTCCTTATCGTTTGTCCGTGGTGTCTTGGCATTATTTTACTGTCTATATAAAATAAAAGATTTTCACCATTCATATCTCCACGGTCTATATGGAGGTATGTTGGCTACCTGGTCGGGGGTTAAGGGAACGGTTTGGTAAGGGTCTTGCCCTTGTTCAGCGTTTAGAGGTCCTGCAAGGGACCTGGGTCAAATTTAGTAGGATCTCCTTCAATACCCAAAGGTATTGGATGACGGGGATCCAAACTCTTTGACCCCCTCATAAGTTAACTACTATTAATACTATAACCCGGCTATTTAGGACTGTATCCCTGCTGACTCAGACAACTTAGTCGAGGGTAACGTCACCTCCAAAAGAGGGGCCTACCATAATTTGCATTAATAACTTAATTCATTATCTTTCAATAATCCAACCCTTTAGGATTGTATCCTTGCTGACTCAAACTACTGGGTTGAGGGTAACGTCGCCTTCAAAAGAGGGGCCTGCTACAATAACTAAGATAATCTTTTAAACAAGTGCAAAAGTGCGAAAATAATCAAAGGTTATACTAATACACGAGTCGGATCCAAGTAATTCATCTTGTCTATCTGTTTTTATTTTTATTTTTATTTTTCAGCATTTAGTTAGTTTTATTTTCTTAGTTTAAAAATATTTTCTAACATTTTGATTTGGTTAGACGTTGAGGATAAACCGGTACTAAAAGCTCTTGTGTCCTTGGACTACCTCGGTATCTTACCAACACTATACTACGTCCACGATGGGTGCACTTGCCCATATGTGTGTTTAGTGTTAGTAAATATCGTGTTTTATAAATTTAAAACTTGGCTAAAAGTGTAAAAAGGGCTTAAAATATACATCTAAAACATATACACACTTGCACGCATCAAGCTTATAGGCTCCCTTTCCGAGTACTGCATCCACAACATACGGACCTTCCCACTTGGGAGCTAGTTTTCCGGGTTTTTCGGCATTGGAAGCCTCGTTGTCTCTCAGGACGTAATCTCCTGGGTTGAAGGTGCAGATTCGTACTTTGGAGTTGTAGTACTTCTCCAGCTTTATTTTGTACTTTGCTTCATTGATTGCCGCCATCTCTCTCCTTTCTTCTAGGAGGTCCAGGTCGATCCTCCTTTCTTCTTCGTTATTGATCAGGTTCATGGAGAGCATTCGTGGTGACGACAATCCTATCTCCGCTGGTATTACTGCCTCGGACCCATAAACTAAGCTAAACGGTGTCTCTCCGTTGCTTGTCTTCGGCATTGTTCTGTGGGCCCATAATATGTCGGGTAGCTCGTTAACCCAGCCTCTTCTTTTCTCTTCCAATCTTGCCTTGATACCATCAACGATGCTCTTGTTAACGGCTTCCACTTGACCATTCCCCTGTGGGTGCGCAACCGAGGAGAAGGTGTGCTCAATGTGTAATTCTTTGAACCATCGTTAAAGATCGTCTGCAGCAAAGTTCGTCCCGTTGTCGGTGATGATTCTTAACGGTAGTCCGAAACGGCATATGATCTGTTCCCATATGAACACGGATGGCGCCATGTAGGATGAAAAAGTGGTGGGTTCGAGTCCCACGGATGGCGCCAATGATGAAACACGGAATAACACTGAGGTTAAACTGTGGGGTTGTTCCTTCTGTGGGTTCAATCTCTCTCTCTGCTCGTGGAATGGCCGGAATCCTGCAAAACAGCAATACCGTTAGTCTCGTTAAGAGGGGAATATGGGGGTTTCCCTCTTAACCAGGCTCCGGCGTGAGAATAAGTACTGTTCTGAGGGAGAATAAACAGTGTGTGCTGAGTGTGTGAGTATGGAGGGTAAGATTCTTCAAACTGAATGATGAAGGGTCCTATTTATAGCCGGAGGGTGAAGGAGGGAGGAGCAGCTATGCCAGCTGTGGTTGCTCGCCAGCTGTCCGACCATGGGGAATATCCTCTTGGTCTCCTCTGCCATGGCCGGTGTAGTGGTACACGTAGCGCGCTTGCATTTGCTCATGTTAGAGACGTCGTACTGGCGTTGTCGGTCTGCCCCTTGATTTGTTGCAGACCTACATGGCGCTCGATGACTGGTGACACGTGTTGTCCTTTTTGTCGGATGGAGCATTTTTGGTGCCACCTTGATTTCTTCCAGAAGCTTCTAGAAGCTTCTGGATTATCTTGCTGATGTAGGCGCCATGTAGGATGAAAAAGTGGTGTGGTCCTTGCCATATGGACAAGGAATTGGGATCATACCTCTTCACAATAAAAAGATGTTTAACAGGGGTTTGGAAGGCTATAGTAAGTGTAGAAAAAGAATTCTTGAAATATTGGGGTGAATATAAAAAATAACTTGGTTAGTGAGGTAAAAATTGGTGAACACACTATTTTGGTTTGATAGTTCTTGAAGGTGTAACACTAAAAGAGAGGTTTCCAAGAATTTTCTTGTTGGCCAAAGAAAAAAGGAGCAACAATAAGAGATCATTACAAAGAACGCAATGGACATAGGATTTGACAAACAATATTGATCTAAATAGGCCAACAAACGAGGTGTGGTGGAATACGAGTGTCATACAAAGGGTCAATGTATTTATATAGCGTGATACTGAGGGTAGGATTCCAACGGATGCAAACTGAAGAAAAAGACGCGTGAATATACAAGCAACGAACTGTATCATGTGCAATGGCTAGGAGGAGACGACGGATCATAAGCTAGTGATGTCATGTAGCTAAAGAAGTTTGGAGACAAGTGCTTTGGTGGATCAGGATATCAACGAACTAGAGGCTGGAAACAGTGAAAGATTTACTGAATAGCATCAACAATCTGGGATTATCGAACAAGATGAAGAGGATAATTCATGCGATTTTCTCATTGACAATGTGGCATTTATGCAACAAAAGGAACGAAAGGAAATAAGTGCATTCAAGGTAGTGGATGAAAATAAAGAACAAGCTTTCCAAATGATCAAAAATCGGACAAGAGATTTCAAAACAGACTGGAGCAACAACGGAGAATATTTGGTGATATAGGCCGAAGCCTTTTGTATGTGGGCTTGCAGAGTGTTTTTGTTACCGTACTTGTATGTTTACTTCTATGATTTTTGTTTATTTTTTTCAGTTTTGTAATCTTGTAGCATCTTGCTACTTTTTTCGGTTACGATATAAAAGAGGTTCTCGTTGTCATTAAAAAAATAGTGATTAATCTTTTCAGGTTTAACAAATCTAGACATTTATGAAAAAAAAAAATACAATGGTAAACTGGTTTTTAAACATGTGTGATTTCTATAGTTAGAAAAAATATAATTGACTGTATTGTTGTTATGAAAATATTAAAACTTGGTTAGATTGTATTTTTTTTAATAAAGTAAGAAAATTTACATAATTTTCATAAATCATAGTTAAAAACAAACTTTATAATTGCTTTAAAGGGTGGAGATACAATAGGAAGTTTATTTGGCTAGGAAAGCTAAGAAGTGATCTTGACCATCCATTTAGTTAATCAAGGGCTAAGATTAAATGATGAAAATTGAAGGGAAGAAAAGAGGCGCGTGAGTTTGTTTAGGGGCATTCTAGTCAATCCAAGCCAATAGTTTCTCTCTCCTCCAATTCCCTCCCCCCCATTTTTTAAACGTTAATAACTCTTTCATACGACATTATTTTTTTATAAAAATTGCACCAAAAAAACCGAGCATTTTTTATCTTTAAAACGAGTATACTATTGCTATATTTTCAAAAAAAATAAATTTAAAACCCAGTTGCGTAAAACGCAATAGAAAAACCCCCAGTTGCGTAAAACGCAATGAAAAAAAACCTAAAAAATGACATTTTTCTAAAACGCAATGCACCAAAAACACAAAGAAATGACTTATTTGTAAAACGCAATGGTCAGAAAACACAAAGAAATGTCTTATTTCTAAAACGCAATACCCTAAAAACTAAAAAGAAAATGTACTTTTTAAAACGCAATGAACTAAAAACACATAAAAATGTGTTTTACCTAAAACGCAATGCACAAAAAACACATAAAAAAGTGTTTTACCTAAAACGCAATGCACCAAAACACAAAGAAATGTCTTATTTGTAAAACGCAATGGCCAGAAAACACTTAAAATGTCTGTTTTCTAAAACGCAATGGACTGAAAACACATAAAAATGTGTTTTACCTAAAACGCAATGCACCAAAAACACATACAAATGTCTTATGTGTAAAACGCAATGGCCAGAAAACATTTAAAAATGACTCATTCTAAAACGCAATGAAATGAAAACACCTATAAAATGTGTTTTACCTAAAACGCAATGACTAAAACCACTTCAAAAATGTGTTTTACCTATAACGCAATGACTAAAAACACTTAAAAATGTGTTTTTTTCTAAAATGCAATAGCCAGAAAACACATAAAACTCTCTTATTTCTAAAACGCAATGGACACATAAAACTGTCTGGGAACTGTCTGTGACTGTGAACTGTCTGAATTGTCTACGAATTACTGTCTTCGAAATGAGCAAATTTCTGGAAAATTAATTTTTCTGATGCATTTTTATTACAGCAATTCAACCCCAGCCAGGGGCTCTGCTCCTTGGACCCCGCCAGGGGCTGCCGCCCCTGGGACCCCGCTACCAGGGCCGCTGCCCCCGGACCCCCGCCATGATCGTAAAACGCATTGACTAAATCAAAAACCCAGATCGTAAAAATGAAATTAAAGAATTTCTTACATGGATCGAAGTGATTTCTTCAACAATTGACGAATTTTGAATGATTGAAACACTTATCAGCGCTCGAATCGAACGAATCGAGTGATTATCTCCAAAATCACCGGAAAAAAAACGAGATTTTTATGAAATTAAACTGGGTTTTCTTCAAAAAAGCTAAAGAACACGTTGATCGGGTGTTTGAATCATTGATTGATGATGAAAATCGCACTATAATGTAGTGATTATTGAGATAGAAAGTGAAGAAATGGTTGAAGATTGTGGGTTTTGAAAATGGTGGGTTTTAAAGTTACTGGGTTTTGAAAAAGGAAGAAGGGGTTGGATTGACTAAAATACCCCTTTTCTTTATTTTAAATATTGCCACATGTTCTAATCCTATTGCTTTCTACACTTTCTAGTCAAAATAAACTTTCTATTTGATCTTTTCTTTTGATTTAAAATCATATTTTACTTGTTTAACTATGATGATGTTGGATATAAAAAGTAACCTTTGTGGTTTTCATATGCAATAAACATATTAAACAAATTTGAATTTGTTAATCATAAGTAGCGATTACAGTTTATGATTGTATTTCTTTAATAAAGTAAGAAAATCTACATAAATATTTATAAATCATGGTTATTCAACCTTTTTCGTTACTTTAAAGTCATATCCTAAAATCATTTTTTTATTGTGAGTTAAATGTCATTTAGTCCCAATGGTTTGGATCATTTTATCAGTTTAGTCCAAAAGTTTTATTTTTCACCTGTGGGTCTAAAAAGATTCCATTGTTGCCATTTTAATCCACTGTGTTAACTTCATCCATTTTTTTATTAACGAGAATGATAATTCGGTCATTTTTATATAACCGAACTGCCTTTCTAGTTAACAAAATTACATATAAGATGACCGAATTGCCCTTCTGGTTAACAGAAAAAATGGATGAAGTTAACACAGTGGACTAAGATGGCAATAGTGAAACCTTTTTGGACCCACAAAAAAAAAAAACATTTGGATTAAACTGGCAAAATAGACTAAACCACAGTAACTAAAATGAGATCTAACTCTTTTATTGTTTAACCTTTTAGTTTTCATCTGAGCACCTTCAATGATTGTCACATCAGTCGTACTTAAAGTTAAACCACCATCACAAACCCTGCAAACCACTGGAGGTCCCTAGTCCGTGGATGATGAGCCCTTGGCAGTAGACCCATCCAAAATGGGTGGGGTGAGCCCTTCTCACACAAACAATGTAATATATATATATATATATATATATATATATATATATATATATATATATGTACTGGACAAAGATTCGTTAGGAACCATCCTTTACTGCGAGAACCGTGAGAACCAGTGTGAACACAAACGGTAATACCTAAAAAAATCTAAAAAACACCCAAATTTTTTTTTATTTTTTTACTATTTTTTTTGTAAAATTCGCTATATTTCCTTTACAATTAAAAAAAATTCCGAGTCACAGTTATCCATGCACATGTGCATTAAAACTATTAGACAATTGCACTTTCATTTACACTACCATGTGTAATACAATACTTTTTACATTACCAATATTAGAAATGCACATATGCATCTATATGTATCAACATGAAATAAGGTGTTTTGGTACGCTACTTTGAATACACTTTCCCTTTCATCTATCATACCATCCATAATACACTACCATTACCTCTTACCATCCATAATACAATACCATTACCTCCTACCATCCATAATACAATGCCATTACCAATATTTTCACTTTATTACATGTATGTAAACACTATTTATACCATCCAATCAACATATTACATCATAAATTGACAACTATAACCAAACCATCAACCACTAGATAAAACTAACCAAAAAACATGTATATGGGCCTACTTCTCCATTCAAAATCACAAACTTTTTGTACGAAAACACGTTATATCATGGTTATACCTAATGATGCACATGTGCATTTTGAATATTGGTAATGTAAAAAGTAGTGTATTACAAATGGTATTGTAAATTAAAGTGCAATTGTCTATTCCTGATAACGTATTACCGAATTTGTCAAAGTAATGATACACAGTGTTGTAATAATCGTTAGGCGCTAGTCGGGCGGTGGGGTACCGACTAGCGATTAATCGAGATTACTAGGGATTAATCGGAATTAATCGGATTGAGACTTTTATATGTAAATTTTAGTTACATATATACACACACATTTTTATATGTAGTTTTTTAAAGTAGACATGTTTTAGTCCCTCATTAACCCATTTTTTAAGTAATTGGAAGGAATTTATATGGTTTAGTCAAAATTTGGCTGGCATCTAGCCACAATTTGGCCAGAATAGGACCGCTATTGACTGCCTAGCTATTAATCGGTCATTAATCGGTGAACCTCCGATTAGTGATTAATCGGCGACTAATCGGAGACTAATCGAGATTTTTACAACCATGATGATACATATGCACATGTGCATGGATAACTGTTACTCGAAAAAAAAAAACGTTTTTTTTTTATGGTAACCAAATATAGCGATTTTTTGAAGAAAAATATTTAAAAAAAAAAAATTTGAGTGCTTTTTTTATTTTTTTAGATTTTATTTTGTGTTCACATTGGTTCTCGCGGTTCTCGCAATAAGGGTGGTTCTCGCATGAACCTTACCCTATATATATATTCCTTTTTTATATATAAAGAGTGGAGTGTAAGATGAAGGTTTGTAGTCGTTTGTTGTTGGAGAAAAATTGAAGGTTCTTAGAGGTTGATTTGAAATCTTATGTGACATGCTGAGGTGGCGGTTTATAGCGGTGGACGAGTTGAACCACTAGATATGCTCTAATAAACACTAGCGGGAGGACCTGCACTTCATGGCTGGGGACTTAACGATTTTCACAAAATTTAAAATAAAAACTTAGCGAAAACCTTACACGCACTGTTGGATCTGAGAGTTAATGAAATGTGTGGGTTTTTTTTTATAAAACAGTTTATAATTAACAAGTAACCAAACAAACAGTGATAACAAATATATCATCATAGACACTGCCGGATTTAGGAATGATTGTCATAAGATTCATATATTATCCCTATGTCAAATTACAATCAGATGTACGATAGTATCCCCCTATCAGGCGAACTCTCTCTCTAGGTTCTTCTACTTTTCAGCTCTTAAAGTTACATTTTCAGTTTACAGAGTGAACTATTTATATAGAAGAGAACTATTAGTGACATCACCATGAAAACAACCCTAAACAACCTATTAAATGTGTAACTGCCAGCAGTTGTGCAAAATTGCTGGACAGTAAACAACTAAAACAAAAACTTTGGTAAAATACATGCAAACAACTGGATTCCAAAACTGCTGGTAGAAACCAACATTTTTGGAATCTAGTACTTCTGGTAATTCTTTGACTTGTTGACTTGGTCTTCCAGTCTTCAGTGTTCACTTTGTTGACTTTGACTATTAACTAGTTGACCCGACACTTTTCATTCCATCACTTATACTTGTTGTCTTGTATCTTTAGGGCAGTAGTTTTCTATTCCAGTAGTTTAGGTGGTTGTTTGTGAAGCTTTCAAAGGATGAAATTTCTAGACATTGAGTTGTAGTCTAACTTATTCCATCAGGCATGGAAATGGTTTCCTTAGGGTTTTGGCTTTCATCATCAACAGATCTTACATAACCCAACAATCTCCCCCTAGATCTGTTGATGCCAAAATTTCTCTTATTTGGCATGTCTTTTATTCTCCTATTTGCTGATAAGAGTTACGTAGTATATTTGTTTGAGTGTTCCTCTGGACACTAAATTTATCTTATCATGGTCAACCATTCTAACCTTTAAAAGAACTCAACATCATACCATTTAATTCGTACGTGCTTGTTTTCTCTCAATCTCTAGGTTAGGGAAGATTGGAGGCTACCATTTGGACCTCAATTGAACTGAGAGGTATGAGCTTGTTCTAAAGGATCCCAACTTATTGTGGAGATTATGCAGCCTTGTCTTCACTTGTTCTGAAGATATATGTAACTTCTGGCATGCAATCTAACAGAAAGAACTTTGTCTCATCATCTATTTTAGAGGTCCAGATGACATATTCATGCTTTTCTTTGACATGGTCTCTATAATCTTCTCGTAGTTTAGGGTTATTAGAGATGATTTCCTCAATTTTATAAGGAACAACAGATGACTTCTTCTTTTTTTCAGCAAGATAGATCTTTATGTTCTTCCATTCAAGCAAAGGAGGAAACCTCTCTGAATGCATCTTTCTGACGTTCAAGAACTCCTTGTATTCTTTTAGGATAGTGGATTCTTTCCATTTTGTGATTGTACTCCTTTGCCTCCTTTTAGATTGGATCAGTTCTTGTTTTATTTTTAGTATTTTATACGCTGGTTCTGGTGTTGGCTTTTTTTCCAACCAAGCTTCCAGTTGGGAGGTGTTGCATTGACCTTTGGGTCAACAATGATCTTCTTGATCTTTCCCACCTCATCCAGCAGTTGTTAATGTCACACCCCAACCTGCAGTGGATTAGGTGACCGAGGCATTATTGATTGTTCGCAGCTTATGACAAAATATTTAAAAGTTTGATATTACTAATAATCAAATTTAAACCATTCTACAATACAATTAATTCAAATAATTCTTCAAACAAACATAACATAAAAATATCCGTTTTATTGTCTAAGGCCTCATTCCTACGTGTCATCATCAACTTCTTCAATCTTGTTCACTTGTATCATGGTGTAAAAATAGTTTTTGGGCCAATATAAGTTGGTGAGTAAATCTTATTGTTTTAAATAAAACTATTTTTTTTTGTTTATTTGTTTTAAGAAAAATGTTAACATGCGAATCCAATGGTAATTAAATAATAACAACAAATGTTAATAATAAATAAATAACTCATAACCAATCAACCAACATAACAATATAAATGTAACAATGGGAACTGAATATGATAACACGGTAAACATGAGACTCAAGCCCATTGACGAGCGAACGTTAGGCTACAACACCTTGTCGTGGGGAACCTAGTCAACCTGATGGATCCATGTGAATAACGATTAGCGACAATGGTTAGTGACTCAAACAATGTACAAATAACAACTATCACATAATCACACATTGAACTTTGCATGTATTGATAACTGAAATAATTGAAGTAGATGAATAATGCGTAAATGACACATAATGCACCTTAAACATTTAAATTGCAAAAAGGGGAATTAGAGAAGATCTACTCACGGGTTGCGTTTTGGTGATTTCTTGAAATAAGCGCGCGAGAAACGAGAAACTTCCAATGGTGAAAACTACCCTAAAAACAATTAAATACGAAGCACTAAATATACAAAACATAACTAATTATATTTATTAGTTATTTGAGTTTAATTATTCATGTGGTACGTCTTGTGTCACCATAGTATCCTAGATCTTAATAATCCGGGTGAGATTGGAGATACATCACCTCTTGAAAGGTTAGGAGCTTTCCCGATAATAAACGTTAATACGAAATAAATATTTAAAGTGTAAACACAAAATTATGTAAGATTAAATTATATATTTGTAGAAATCAAGTTGTTTATTTACTATGTATATGTATACTTATAGTTTTAATATATACATATATATAGGGCTCGGTTCAAATGAGAACCACCATGAGTTATGAGAACCGTGAGAATTTTTTCTTCGCGCGCGAGTTGGGCCAAATTTGTTTTTTGCACAAACGTAGATGAAAAATATTATAAAAACATCTGTAAAAAAAGTAAAAAAAATGTCGAGTAGGTAGTTTTTTACGCTCTGATGTAAATTTTGTACGAAGATAAATATATTTTTTATGCAACGTGTAAATGTGGGTATGCGACATTTAATTTTTTTTTTTTTGCTTAAACAAGTGATTTTTTATGAATTTTGAGAAAAAAATTTCGAAAACCTTTTGGATGGTCTAGTTCCCACGATTCTCACAACTCAAGGTGGTTCTCATTTGAACCCATCCATGTATATATATATTTATGAAAAAAATGAAAAAAACGCTTACTATTTTTTTTTTTAAAATGTTGAAAATTTGTATGTTACATTTTTTTTGGACATATATATTATGTAACCTGAAATTTTGTAACATTTTTTAAAAAAAAAACTACTTGGTGTTTTTTTGTGTTTCTTTTTTAAAAATGTTCAAATATATGTATATTACATTTCCTATTTGTTTTAGAAATGTTTCATGAGTTTACATGGTTTTTTTACAAAGGTTTTCTGAGTTTTCTCAACTCAAGTGGGTTTTCGATTTATCCTTCCCCTGTATAAATATAAGGGGAAAGATAAATCGAAAACTCACTTGAGTTGAGAAAACCCAAATAAACTCTATGTAACATTTTTACTGTTTTCTAAAAAAAATAGGGAATGTAATATAAATGTACACGTACCTATTTATGAAAAAAAATGAAAAAAACGCTTACTATTTTTTTTTTAAATGTTGAAAATTTGTATGTTACATTTTTTTGGACATATATATTATGTAACCTGAAATTTTGTAACATTTTTTTAAAAAAAACTACTTGGTGTTTTTTTTGTGTTTTATTTTTAAAAATGTTCAAATATATGTATATTACATTTCCTATTTGTTTTAGAAATGTTTCATGAGTTTACATGGTTTTTTTACAAAGGTTTTCTGAGTTTTCTCAACTCAAGTGGGTTTTCGATTTATCCTTCCCCTACATATATATATATATATATATATATGTGTGTGTGTGTGTGTGTGTGTGTGTATATATATATAGGGGGAGATTCATTTGAGAAGAAAATTTAATTGAGAAGAAAAAGAACAAAGGGTAATTTTGTAAAACATTAAATAGTTTTTCACTTATCTCATTTATTATCATTTTTGACTAATTAATTAGTCATAAAGATTATTATCCTCTACACTAACTTTTTTGCCTACACACATCAAAAAGTTGTCCTACATATTTCGAAATTCATCCTACACGTTGAAATTTATCTTACACAACTCGTAATTTATCCTACACTTTAAATTATTTTATTTTATTTTTTTGAAAAAATATATATTTTGAAGATAAGTTACAAAAAAATTAATGTATTAGCTATAAAAGAGGAAGACTACAAATTAATAACCTATGTAGATTTACCAATGTACCCTTATAGTAACATTAAATACTTATATTAAATGAAGTAAAATAAAGCATTCTTATTGGTTGAAATTTGTTCTTTTTTCTTTTTACAAAAAATTTCTTCTCATTTGAACTCTCCACTATATATATACATATATATATATACATATATATATACCTATATATATACATATATATACATATATATATATACATATATATATATATATAGGGGGCTGCTAGAATGAGAACCACCCCGAGTTGTAAGAACCGCGAGAACTACACCCCACGGAGCGCCGTTCGCCGCGATTTTTTTTTACAAGTAGATGTGTGCATTATAAACACGGCCGTAAAAAATCACGGCGAACGGCGCTCCGTGGGGTGTACTTTTTTACACCTCAAGTTTGGTGTTTTTTAATTTTTTTTCTTTTTTCTTTTTTTTTCACCAAACTTGAGGTGTAAAAAAGTACACCCCACGGAGCGCCGTTCGCCGTGATTTTTTACGGCTATGTTTATAATGCACACATCTACTTGTAAAAAAAAATCGCGGCGAACGGCGCTCCGTGGGGTGTAGTTCTCGCGGTTCTTACAACTCGAGGTGGTTCTCATTCTAGCGGCTCCCTATATATCTATATATATATATATATATATATATATATATATATATAGGGAGAGGCTCATGCGAGAACCACCCTTATTATGAGAACCTTGAGAACCAATGTGAACACAACCTAAAATAGCTAAAAAAACCTAAAAAAATCTAACCCCCCCCCCCCAAAAAAAAACCTAAACCCCCCACCCCCCAAGCTAAATGCTAAAAAAAACCTACCCCCCCCCCCCAAAAAAAAAAAACCTAAACCCCCCTCTCCCACCGCCCAAAAACCTAACCCCCCCCCCCCACCAAGCTAAAATGCTAAAAACTAAACCCCAAAAAAACCTAAAAAAATCTAAAAAAAAATCTAAAAAAATCTAAAAAAAATCTAAAATTTTTTTTTTTGAATTTTTTAATATTTTTCATGTTAAAATCGCTACTTTTAGAAGCCAAAAAAAATTTTTTTTAAAAAAATTAAAAAAAAAATTTTTGGCTTCGAAAAGTAGCGATTTTTTTATAAAAAATATTAAAAATTTCAAAAAAAAAATTTGTGTGATTTTTAGCTATTTTTAGGCATTTTTGGTGTGTTCACATTGGTTTTCGCGGTTCTCACAATAAGAGGTGGTTCTCGCATGATCTTCTCCCTATATATATATATGTATATATATATATATATATATGTATGTATAATTTATTTAGATGATTTTAGAGTTAGTTCTATAAAACATATAAGTTGTTATTTCAAATGTTATCCCTAATCCCTTTTATAAATTAAAATAGAGTTAATCATTTCTAAATAATCCGAAATCTAAATATAAGAGAATAACAAAAAATGAAAAAAAGAAGAGAAAAACGAGAGATCCGGATATCAAACCCATGACCCTCCTGTTAATAGGGGCGGTAAACCACTGGACCACTTAACATTTGATATTAAAATCTCCAGTTATGTTTTATAAATGCAATACAACAGTTGCTCCTGATTTACGATGACGATTGTCACACCCCCAAAATCCACACGCGGAGTACCACCGCATGAAGGCGTGACATGACCAGGATCAAGCCACCAATCATATTGAACATTAAAAGTAAATAGTAACGTAAATGTAATTCAACCCAACCAATATGAAAGGTGTTCAAAACATAAGTATAATCTCAATGTTTAGCGGAAGCATAAAAGTAAACCCAACATAAGTATAAAGTTTGAAATGTCATAAATGTTTAACACGCATTCATGATCCATGTCCGCAACGACCGCGCCTCTCTGTGCAAGCTCCATGAGTACCTAACGACTTGCAAGGCATGTAACAGAGAGTCAACAACTAAGTTAAGCGAGTTCACAGTTGGTTGTTTAGTTATAGTGTTCATTTCGTAAACCGTTTGTTTGTTTAGTAAACAATGTATCGTTTATACTTGCATCGCGGCCCTCCAGGCATGTTTGCGAAGATTAGTGGGAGTTTCCCATGTATTGTAGACTAGTTATATTTGTATCGCGACCCTCCAGGCATGTGTGCGAAGTTTAGTATTAGTATCGCGGCCATTCCAGGCATGTGTGCGAAGATTCGTATTTGTATCGAAGCCATTCCAAGCATGTGTGCGAAGAGTAGTATTTGTATCACTAGTCTAGTAGTATCTAAAAGTGACCTTCCCCTAACGAGGTCAGTGATTCGTAATTCCCAATAACGATGTAAGTGCAAGTAACCATTCAATCCCATTCCCTACCCCGGGAATCCCATGCCTTGGTAAGAGTGTGAACTCACCTTGGTTTGCTCGGTATGCTAAGGTATGTGCTCACAAACAATCAGTCAAGTCCTAAAGTACGCACGTGTACATAATCAGTTTATAATCACGAAGTTCACGTATGGGAATAATCACAGTGGTTAATAAATCAATGATCATCAAGTAGCACAGAGCACGTATTCAAGTTCATACAAATCATGTTCATCATCTAACGGCAGTTAATCAATCCAGTTAAACTGTTGGGATTGAACCCTAACAGAGGAACAGATAACGTAAAGCCAAAACCGGATCACATCAGTGGACTATCAATAAGCAGCAGTTTACTCTCTGCTTTCCCCTTGACAGTGATATTCTAACAGTTGATGAATCTTAAGTGCTGCTCACTACAACAACTGACGAAACTAAACACTGATGATACTCTTAAAGACTGCTGAAGGCAAACACTGAGCTCTATCTACTGCTGTCTCATAAGTACTGCTGCAGATCCAAGCACTGCTCATTCAAAGACTGATCACCTTTTGAAGAAAGCACTGATGATTCAAGTAACTAGTGCTTAGGCTACAACAGTGGAACGTGAACAGTGTTAGACTTGTTTTGTATTGTATTATTAATCAGTTGTTAGACATCAGTAGTTTTGTATAGATCAGTGTTTATAGTTTGTTAGGTCGTTAGATGTCACTATCATGGTGACGTCAGCTGAGGTACATCAGTAGTTTGGTTTGCCTATAAATATGACAGTTCTCTGTACTGTTATATTTGATTGTTTTGAGTGAGTTTCTTCTCCTCAATTCATCCTTTCATCTTGTGCAACCAACCCTGGAGTATCTGGCTGAGGGGGAGCTCAGTTTATGTAAACATGTTGTAATCATTTGCTTTGTATTTTCAATCTTTCGACTCAATGAAAAGCACTTGTTTATCAAACTACTTTCTTCCTTGATTGTGTTTATACAGTTTGTATCCATTTCCGCTGCACTTTACATTGTTACATATTCATTGATCTGTCAAGTTCATACAAATAAACACAATCATGAGAGCCTCAGATCCTAACAATTGGTATCAGAGCCTGGACAGTCAAATTCCATCTAACAATCAATTTGACATAACAGTTCAGCTCACAATTCATTGATACTGAGGTTGGTTGTATTCAGTTGAAAAACAGAGTAACAAGTGAATCTTGATCAAAATGATTATTCAGAAACTCTGTAAAACAACCAAGATGTCATATGACACACAAACTTCACGCAGCAAGTGATATCATGCACAAGTCACTCATAGTTTTCAGATCTGAAAAATATCTGTTAAATTATGGGATCGATTGATATTTTCAAAATTGATTTCAACTGTTGTTACGAAATCTGTGATGTTGTTTTTACATTTTACACTAAAGTATGCACCTCTGTTCAGCTAAACCTATGTTCATCTAAACACTAGTGTTCTGCTAACAAAGAAAGAGGGAATTAAAACTTTAGTCAAAATTCTTATGTGTTCAAAGGCAGGTTGAGAATCCTCAAAAGGACCAAAACAACTTTGTCAAAAGACATTAAGAAAATAAGATATCAAAATTATCCTAATCATATGTGATGTGAGATCTGATAATAAAACTTGGACAAATGTGGCCAGATTTTTCAAAAACATTACTTCAAAGTGATTCAGGATTAAGCGTGTTCAAAATAAAATCTCCCAGTGAGTATTTCTGAACATGTGAATAAAAAGGGGTAAAAAGGAAAGAAGAAAATGAACAAATCTCAAAGTGTGGTTATCTCAAAACTTTTGAAATCAAAAGAAAAGAGTATAAGCATAAAACACTCTTGAGGTTAAAGTTAGGTTAAACAATGGTATCATACAACTGTGTGCATTCATCGATACAGGAATTGTTCAGGTAACAATGGCATTCCCAGTGATTGTCCTTAAAAGAAGGATTTACAATCAATTGTCAAGAAATTGACCCCAAATAATGGTCAAAATAACTTGAGAATGATATGATCATGAACATATTTGAAAAAGCTGTCAGATCCTTTTGTTGATTTTCAAACCTTCCTTTATTTTTTCTTCTAAGGTGATTTTCCTCTTAATAAAACCAGATATATTATTTCTTTTAAAATATATGTTGTACTTTTACTAATTTTTTATAGAAAAAATTCATCTCTGGTCAGGATGTAATTTCCTTATTTTTGTGTGAATTTACTATCCTAAATCTGATCAAAAGGATATGGCACACATATCAGGGTCATGTTAAGCTCAAGTTTGGTTATCACAGATCATAAATTGATTGCAAATTGATTTTGAACTACTGAGATACTCATGTTCTAGTTCAAGTAATTAGACACAAAATGAGTAGCTCTGGTAGAAATGTCTTCATCATTTGGGATGCTAAACCACTGTCTGGAATAATGGACATTTGGCAAAACCTTGAACAAAATTTCTGTACACAACTGCTGACAATTTAATCTTGATAATGTACATCTAAAATGTATTTTGTTAAGAATAGCATCTCTGGTGCTCAACAGATGTTAGATAAGACAAAATCATGTTCTACATCTGAACAAGCAGATGCTAACATTTCTTTTGTCAAAAGGTTAAAACATTGCTGCACTATCAGTTGTTACATTCTATTTTCTACCACTGTTGTACGTATAATGCTGTTGTGTCTCAACATCTGCTCTCTAAAGTCTGTCCACTGCTGATAGTCAACCTCTGCTTTTCAAAAACACTGATGTTTAAAATCATTGTTTCATCCACTGATACATCCACTGTTTCATTTCATTACCGTTGTAACTACTGATGATTGTTCCATCAGTAGTTGTCAAAACAACTGTCCTCCATTAGTTACCATAACATCAGGGGTTGGCACGTGGTCAGTTTTTAGCCGTCAGATCATTATAACCGCTCCCACATCAGCATTCACCTTTTTCCTAAATAAAACCCTGCCCTAACACCAAAACAGGGTTTTACTGTCGAATTGAATTCCAAAGTTCTCTTCTCATAGCAGTTTCCCTCTCATAACTCCAAAAACCTTCTTCGATCTTCTTCATAAAAAATGACGAAACCAAAATCGAAAACAAAATCAAAACCATCATCTTCTTTCACAACAGCAGATGCCACTCAAATGGCCGCTGAAACCACGGAGATTCGCTACAAAGCTCCACACAACTATGTGGGTATACTCACAAAACCTACCGATAACAACACTTTCAACTCCATCATTGACATCTTATCTGCGTCAAAGTACAAAACTTTGATAACAGCAGACGCTCCCATTTACCTTGATACCCAGAGAGAGTTCTGGAAAAATGCCACCCTTGAAAAACAAGGAGACATCATCACCGCCATCAACTCCTCGATACAGGGTAAGAAGGTACAAATCTCTCCAAAATCCATCTCTGAAATCTTTAAACTCGATGATTTGACAGGAAAGACCTCATTTACTAAAGACGAGTTGAAAAAGGATTTCATGAACAGGGGCTATGCAGAACAACCGAATAGGGATACCCTACAAAAGGGTTATTTCCCTTCTGCACCCAGATTTTTATTCCACACACTACTAATGTGTGTTTCTAATAAAACAACGTCTTTTAATGAAATACCAATAAAAATCCGATGCCTGGGGTATGCAATTTTAAACGATAAAAACTATAATTACTCCCAGGAAATTTTTGATGATTTGGTAAAGAACGTTGATAATAAGGCATTTCTGCTCTTTCCAAGATTTCTAAGCTACTATTTTGAACAAAAATTTGTAGAGAAAGATGCAGATTTGCCCAAACAAGGTGTCTCTTTCAAAATAAACTGTTTAACAATTGAAACATTTTCAAGAATGATGGCACCAATAAAGTTAAAAGCAAAGGTGCCTGAGCAGGTTTTAGAAACTGCCACTGATCCTCAGGCAACTTCTGCTGAGCCCACTGCTTCAGGTGATCAGAGCAGCACGGCCACTGCTCTGAAACCCACACCTGACATTACCAAAAAGACCAAAAGAAAAACATCTAGAAAACCCACCAAACCCAAATTAAAGGCATCTCTGGAAGATGAGGTCCCAGAGACAATGCCAGTGACAGCACAAAAGTCACAAATAACCACTGCTGCTACTTCCTCACAGCAGGTGGAAGAAAGATCTCAACCCCAGCCTCAAACTCCTCCTGCATCCTCACAAAAGGATCAGGTTGTAACACAGGGACACCAAGTTATGAAGCTTTGGATCTACTCGGATCTATCTTCCACAATCCTGATCCCAAGGACATGTCTCTTTCAACACCCATACCCTCACCAATCATAATGCCACAATCAATAATACCCCTGTTGCATGCAGTTGATATTGCACAGACACAAACCAGTTCCTCTCTATCACCCATTACTGAGAGTATACCTCCACAAGTGACTGGGCCTGATGCTTATACTTCTGCTATCCCAGCAACAGCTGAGGAGGTTACACCCCCTGAGTTACAAGTAACTCTCGGTGGTAGTTCAAGTGGAGCAGCAACTACAACTGATGGATCAACAGATTTTCAGTTGGACAGTTGTTACATAAATAAGACTCCCTTGAAGGCAATTTCTTCCATGGCAACATCGGTAACCACCAGTGAGTTGATTCTAACCACTAGTACCATCAAAGGTTTATCGAGTGCTGAAGAAAGAAGTCCCCAGTACTAAGAACAAGGGGCATCAATGGATGATTTTTGGGACTCAGTTCCTAAGTCACACATTGGTACAACCACCACTGGTGGGGATTCAGATGATCCTACAAATGTAGGTGATGATTCAAAATATCAGGAATTGACGAAAAGAGTTGAAAAACTTGAAGATTCAGTTGCTGAGATTAAAGATATGGTGCAAGATATTTTAAAAGCTCAGAAAGCACAGGCTACTGCTGTTCCTGCTCAAGCACCTGCACAACATGCATTTGCTGCAAATGAGCTTTGGAATATTTTCCAACCCATGCTTGAAAAATAGCAACACATGGCTGATCAAAAGCATGCTATTCAAGTACAAATGCTGACCAACATGGTGGAATCAAGGTTCAAAGACACTCAAGCAGATATCAAGGCTATAAAAGCCAGCTTACAAAAGACTGCCCATGGTGAAAAAGTTCCATCTTCCATACTCTTCATGGATACACCCCTTGCAGATAATGCCAAAAAGGGGGAGAAAATCAAGTTGAGAAAGAAAGGAATAGAAGATGGGATGTATATTGAACTTGAAGAACAAAAACAGTCATCTCAAACCACAAAAACCAAAGCTTCAATTCAAACAGCTGATACATCAGCAGTTACAAAAACTGCTGTCAGTAGCCAAACAGCTGCCATATCATCAACACACACACCTCCAACACACACCACTCCATCACACACCATCACAACCACTGTTCCACCACCATCTGTGTCTACAGCACAAAAACCACCATCACCATCAAAAACAGCCAAACCATCATCACCCCCTGCCAAAAAGCAGAAGACAATAGATGTTACAACATCTGTTGTAATGGCAACAGTGGTTGAAACACCAGTTGTTTCAACTACTGTTAGTCAACCACTAATCACCACTCAAACAACTGCCATCATAACCCCTGCTCAAAAGCAGAAGACATCTGCTGATTCATCAGTAGTTGTAATGACAACAGAAGTTGAGACACCAGTTGTTTTAGCAGCTGTTAGTCAATCATCCACCTCTGCTATCACCTTTCCTACATCACAACCAAAGCTTCTCAGTAGAAAAAGAAAGCCAATACCTACAAATGAGGAAATACATGATCCTAATGCTACAAAATATCCATTGGAAATTGAAGCTCTTAAAAATGAGATGAGGCAATTCTTCACAGAAGAAGATCCCTCAAAAAGAAGATTCTCCTCACTCATAGGCTACATGCCACCAGAGGATATGGACGATTACCTCAAAATAAAGGCAAGGCAAGCTAAAGTAAAAGCTAAGGTTGAGAGTGAAAAAGAAAGTCTAAGCGAAGAAGGCATTGCTAAAAGACTGGAGTTCTATCTTTCAAAGGTAAAGCAGATAGAAGAATTTGCACAAGAGTTAAGCAAAGAAAAGGCTGATCAAAAGAAGAAGTTAAGAGAACAACTTCTAGCCTTCATCATGAATGAGAAATTCTATCCTGCTGAAGAACAACAGTTTAAAGAATGGCCATTAGTAGCTTTAAAGCATGAGGCAGAAAGGATTCAAAGAATAAAGAATGATCCTTCAAAAAGGAAGAATGCTCCAAACTGGAGCAAATACAAAAAGCTCATTGCTGACCTCACTGCTGAATACAAAGGAAAGAAAAAGGAGCTGGTGGATGCTAAGATGGACACTGCTGAAGCCATATCAAAATGGTCTAGGCAGCAAACTGATGAAGCCTATGAGAGGCTAAAGAAAAGGAAGAAAACTGTTTCAGATGCTTCAAAGAAAAGAGAACAAATGATGAAGCTTGAACAGAAAATTGAAAACCTCAAAACAATGTTAAAATCAGCAGACAATCCTACTCTTGTGTCAAACCAAGATAAAGGTAAACAGCTGACTGAAGAAGAGGTCAAAGAAAAAGAAGCAGAGTATCTCAAGGACACCATCTTAAAATTGGGTCTAAAAGAAGACAACTCATCAAAGCTTCAAAACCTTCTTAAGAAGGTACTAAACAAACCTGCATCTCCAAACAATGCAGAAGACAAGACAGAAATTGAAAGACAAGAACTTATTGAACAA
Source organism: Helianthus annuus (assembly GCF_002127325.2). Classification (NCBI taxonomy): domain Eukaryota; kingdom Viridiplantae; phylum Streptophyta; class Magnoliopsida; order Asterales; family Asteraceae; genus Helianthus; species Helianthus annuus. Next base: position 37,393,128 of record NC_035440.2, on the reverse strand, counting down.
GAAACTGCAGAAAACATAGCTGCAGCAGACAAAGTCATTGAAGAAGCTTTCAAAAGAATGTCTGAAAGTCTGCATGTGTTTTCAAGGCCATCTTCCCTCAACTCATCTAAAAATAAGTCTCTCCCAAGAAACCCACTTGGCTTAAAAATACTAAAGTGGATGTCTGATCAAAAGACCCACGTATTGACCCTGGTCAGAGCCAATGGCGAAGTGAAGTACATATCAAGGAAATAAGCACTAGGCCTTAGTGTTGAAGATTTGCAGGATCTCCTTGAAGTTTCACTGTGTAGGGATGAGGATGACCAGAGTGCAAAGGAATTTGAAGCTGAATTTAAGAATCAAGCTACAACACTCTTGATGAGTAATAAAGGTCCTGAATAATGAAGGGTTTTGGCATTATCTGTTCCAGGGGGAGATTGTTGGGATTGAACCCTAACAGAGGAACAAATAATGTAAAGTCAAAACCGGATCACATCAGTGGACTATCAATAAGCAGCAGTTTACTCTCTGCTTTCCCCTTGACAGTGATATTCTAACAGCTGATGAATCTTAAGTGCTGCTCACTACAACAACTGATGAAACTAAACACTAATGATACTCTTAAAGACTGCTGAAGGCAAACACTGAGCTCTATCTACTGCTGTCTCATAAGTACTGCTGAAGATCCAAGCACTGCTCATTCAAAGACTGATCACCTTTTGAAGAAAGCACTGATGATTCAAGTAACTAGTGCTTAGGCTACAACAGTGGAACGTGAACAGTGTTAGACTTGTTTTGTATTGTATTATTAATCAGTTGTTAGACATCAGTAGTTTTATATAGATCAGTGTTTATAGTTTGTTAGGTCGTTAGATGTCACTATCATGGTGACGTCAGCTGAGGTACATCAGTAGTTTGGTTTGCCTATAAATATGACAGTTCTCTGTACTGTTATATTTGATTGTTTTAAGTGAGTTTCTTCTCCTCAATTCATCCTTTCATCTTGTGCAACCAACCCTGGAGTATCTGGCTGAGGGGAAGCTCAGTTTATGTAAACATGCTGTAATCATTTGCTTTGTATTTTCAATCTTTCGACTCAATGAAAAGCACTTGTTTATCAAGCTACTTTCTTCCTTGATTGTGTTTATACAGTTTGTATCCATTTCCACTGCACTTTACATTGTTACATATTCATTGATCTGTCAAGTTCATACAAACAAACACAATCATGAGAGCCTCAGATCCTAACATAAACACTTAACAGAGTTAAATCAAGTTACTGCGCAAATTAAACATCCGACGAAACACCCCTGTTTCGTCGTTAAGCCCCTTCGACGAAACCCCCTTTTTGTTTCGTCGTTATGTCTTCGGCGAAACACTTGTGTTTCGTCATATCCGTTTCGTCAAGATTGGTTTCGGCGAAACACACTTGTTTCGCCATGCCAGTCTCGTCGTCCATTGTTTCGTTAAAAGCCAGTTTCGTCACTTAACAGTTACGTACAGAAACCCTAATTGCCGGCATACAAAATCATTCAGTCATTGAGCAAATCATCGATCTCATGGATCAACGAATCATAGTATAATCACACATGTTAATCTTAGACCGTCTATTCAGGTGATGATCACGTTCACAGGTTTACAATACTACCAATATCCTATTCTGATCAACAATAACAAGCAAATTTGATTTCATTACACAGAACTTGTAACCGGTAGAACATATCCTAGTAATGTCAATTTATCAATCAAATACATCGGAATCGTCAAGCATTCATAGATAATCATCACACATAACAGATATCATGATATCCAAATTCATAAAGTTTACTAATCCTAGTCTACACACACAAGGGTAATCAATTAGCAGATACATGTAAACAGTAGGGTTTTTACACTAACCGATTCGGGATGACAAGCAATGATTCGAGACAGAAAAGTGATGGTGAAGATAGTTGCTGCCGTCACACAGAGAGTTCTAGGGTTTTAACTTTTGCCAAAGTGTTACGAATGAAACAGAATACTGGATAAATACCCCGTGTAACGAGTTGGGCCCTTAATGGGCTTCGGCGAATCGTGGGCCAGCGAAACACACTGTTTCGTCGAACAGGGATGGCGAAACAAACCTGTTTCGTCGTGATGTTCTATGGCGAAACACATCAGTGTTTCGTCGGGTTGTTTAATGGCGAAACACTCTTGTTTCTTCTACTCGTTTCGTCTGGTGGGTTATCATATCACTTAAACATATCATAACGTATACACTTAAACATCCAAACACATAAGCATGCACAATCACAATGCACTTTATCATGTCACAATGTATACAGTTACAAAGCAACCAAATCGTGTATACAGTAAACAAACAGTTAACGTGCATTAAATGCTAAAACAGAATCTTGGAAACTCAAGTTGTCACATTATCCCCAACTTGAAAGAAATTTCGTCCTGAAATTTAGCATGCGGTTACTGAGGGAGCTAGGTAAGTTGTATCGTTTACTGGTTTTCCTGGGGTGTCACATCATCCCCCCGTTGATTTGGAATTTCGTCCCGAAATTCGGTAGTAGCTTCAGCCTCAGTAGTAGTTGCATTGTTCTGGAATAACTGGGGATACTTGAGTTCCATCTGGTCTTCTCGTTCCCAGGTGTACTCTGGGCCACGACGGGAGTTCCAACAAACTCGAACAAGAGGTATTCTGGTGTTTTTGAGGACCTTAACATCCCGGTCCGTGATTTCAACTGGTTTCTCGACAAAATGTAACTGCTCGTCGATAGTGAGTTCCTTCAAAGGAACTATGAGGGTCTCATCTAACAGATATTTCTTCAGATTCGACACGTGGAAAACGTTGTGAACTGCACCGAGTTCTGCTGGTAAGTTCAGTTTGTAGGCCACTTTGCCTTTTTTTTCTATGATTTCGAATGGTCCGACATACCGCGGATTGAGTTTGCCTCGTTTGCCAAAACGAACTACACCTTTCCAGGGTGAGACTTTGAGTAGCACTCGATCCCCAACTTGGAACTCGAGTGGTTTCCGGCGCTTATCAGCGTAGCTTTTCTGACGGTCACGTGCTGCCGCCATTCGTTGTCGTATCTGTGCAATTCGTTCAGTAGAATCAACTACAAGTTCTGGACCTGTGATCTGACTATCGCCCACCTCTGCCCAACAGAGAGGTGATCGGCATTTACGTCTGTACAATGCCTCGAATGGAGCGGCTTGAATGCTGGTGTGGTAACTGTTGTTGTACGAGAACTCCACTAACGGAAGATGTTTTTCCCAGCTGTTGCCGAAGTCGATAACACATGCCCGAAGCATGTCTTCTAGAGTCTGAATAGTGCGCTCAGACTGCCCATCCGTCTGAGGGTGATATGTTGTGCTCATGTCTAATCGTGCGCCGAAAGATTTGTGCATTGCTTGCCACAGTTCTGAAGTGAATCGTGCATCACGATCCGAAATAATAGAGGTTGGCACTCCGTGCCTCGAAACAACTTCCTTCAAGTAGATGTCTGCTAACGTAGAGAACTTGTCTGTTTCTTTGATAGCCAAGAAGTGAGCAGACTTTGTGAGTCGATCCACAATCACCCAAATAGTATCGTTCCCATGCTGGGATCTAGGTAGGCCAGTAACAAAATCCATGGAAATTTCTTCCCATTTCCATTGTGGTATCTTGGGTTGCTGAAGTAGGCCTGATGGTTTCTGATATTCTGTCTTGACCCTTGCACAGTTCAAACATTGTTAACGTACGTTGCTATGTGGGCTTTCATACTAGGCCACCAATACGTAGTTCTGAGATCGTGGTACATTTTATCCGAACCTGGATGTACCGAGTAGCGAGACTTATGTGCTTCATCCATTACAAGCTCGCGTAAGTTGCCATAAAGTGGGACCCAAATGCGTCCTGTTACGTAGTAAGCACCGTCTTCCTTTTGTTCTAATCGCTGTCTTGAGCCGCGTAGGGCTCCAGCCCTGACGTTTTCTGGTTTCAGTGCTTCTACCTGAGCATCTCGTATCTGTGTAGGAAGACTAGACAGAATAGTAAGTTGCAATGCTCGTACGCGTCTAGGTGCAGTATCCTTTCGACTGAGAGCGTCAGCCACCACATTGGCTTTGCCTGGATGATATTTGATGGCGCATTCGTAATCATTCAGTAGTTCAACCCATCGACGTTGACGCATGTTCAATTCCTTCTGCTTGAAGATATGCTCGAGACTTCTGTGCTCGGTGTAGATGGTGCACTTGATACCGTACATGTAATGTCACCATATCTTAAGTGCGAAAACAACAGCTCCAAGCTCTAAATCGTGAGTAGTATAGTTTCGTTCATGAACTTTAAGTTGGCGCGAAGTGTAAGCGATGACCTTATCCCGTTGCTTCAATACGCAACCAAGACCCTGTATTGATGCGTCGCAATAAACCACAAAATCGTCTGTGCCCTCTGGCAGTGAGAGAATAGGTGCGCTGCAGAGTCTATCCTTTAGATGCTGAAAAGCTGTTTCCTGTGAATTACCCCAACGATAAGTAACACCTTTCTGTGTCAGCAGTATAAGTGGCTGTGCAATCTTTGAGAAGTCTTTGATAAACCTCCTGTAATAACCCGCCAAACCCAAGAATTGGCGTATTTCCGTTGGTGTACGCGGTGCAGGCCAGTTCCTGATCGAGTCTACCTTGGATGGATCAACATGAATCCCATCCTTGTTTACCACGTGGCCTAGAAAATAGACTTCACGAAGCCAAAAGTCTCATTTCGAAAACTTGGCGTATAACTGTTCTGTTCGAAGGAGCTTTAAAATAAGTCGTAAATGCTGCTCATGTTCCTCCTGACTCTTAGAGTAGATTAGGATGTCATCGATGAAGACAATCACAAACTTGTCCAGGTAAGGTTTGCACACCCGGTTCATAAGGTCCATAAAGACTGCAGGTGCGTTCGTTAATCCAAAGGGCATGACAAGAAACTCGTAGTGGCCGTAGCGAGTTCTGAATGCTATTTTGGAGACGTCCTCATCCCAGACTCTCAGTTGATGGTAACCTGACCTCAGATCAATCTTCGAGTAGTAGCTCGACCCTTGCAGCTGGTCGAACAAATCATCAATACGTGGAAGAGGATAGCGGTTCTTTACGGTCACCTTGTTTAGTTCGCGGTAATCTATGCACATACAGAAGGTACCGTCCTTCTTCTTTACAAATAGTACTGGAGCTCCCCAAGGCGAAGAACTAGGACGCATAAAGCCCTTATCCAAGACCTCCTGTAGTTGTTTGGATAATTCTTCAAGTTCAGTGGGAGCTAAGCGATACGGTGCACGAGCTATTGGTGCTGCTCCTGGAGCTAGTTCGATTTGGAATTCGACCTGGCGGTGAGGAGGTAGCCCAGGTAAATCTTCAGGAAACACTTGAGGAAAGTCACGTACAACTGAGATATCCTCTAATCTCTTCTCTTTCGCTGATGCGTCTGTAACAAGTGCCAAAATGGCAGTGTGACCCTTTCGTAAACATTTTTTAGCCTTCAGAAAGGAGATGATGCCAACCACGACACCACTCTTGTCGCCTTGAACTTCGAGAGGTTCTTTACCAGAACGGGAAATACGAACTATCTTCTCCTTGCATAAGATCTCTGCTTGTTGTTGGGATAACCAATCCATACCAATGACGATGTCGAAACTACCCAGAACTATAGGGATGAGATCGATGGAGAAAGTCTGACCCGCTAAGACGATGTTACAACCCTTGACTACATGTGTGGCCTCTAAACTTTTACCATTGGCTAACTCTACGACATGTTTGGTGTTTAAGGGTGTTGGTGTACGTTTTAACATTTGACTAACTTTTAGAGACACATAACTGGTATCCGCACCCGAATCAAACAAAACAGTAACATAAAAGTCGTCGAGAAGAAACTTACCCATAACCATGTTAGGATCATTCCTGGCATCACCTTGCCCCGGCACGAACACACGACCCCTAGCATCGTTGCCATTATTGTTTCCCCTATTGTTATTCCCATTGCCCTGATTATTGTTGTTGTTGTTGTTGTTCTGGTTCTGGTTTAACTGGGGGTAGTCTCGCTTGAAGTGGCCTTCAGCGCCACATTGATAGCATCCTCTGTTGCCTCGCTGCTGTTGCTGGTTTCGTGGAGCAGGTGGTTGTTGTTACTGGTTCTGATTCGCAGGTTGTGAGCTCCTGCAATCTTTAGCTTCATGACCCATCTTGAGGCACCGCTGACAACGACCCTTGTTGCACTGACCGTTGTGGTGCTTGTTGCAGGTATTGCACTTTGGAAGGTTTCCTCGATATCCACCCTGTCTTTGATTACCTGAAGTTTGCTGACCAGGGCTCTGGTAGTTATCAGTCTTACGCTGCTGAACCTGAGACTGAGCTGTAGCTGAACCTTTGCTGGAATCCCCATCCCATTTCCACTTGTTATCACTGGGAGTAACGAAAGTAGTAGCATCGGTAGCACTGATACGTTTAGGCAACCTGTTCTGTTCCACTGCCTGATCTGTGAGGCGATGAGCAAGACGTTGAATATCCTGGATGTTATCAAGGTTGGCCGATGTCACATGGCATTGAATTTCTGGTGCCAGCCCTTTGAGATACAATTCAATACGCTTGATAGGAGGATCCACCATAGTTGGACACAGAACAGCCAGCTCGTTTGACCGTTTAGTATATGCCTCAATTTCCGACCCCGTCGTTTTCAAATGAAAGAGCTCCACTTCTAACTTGTGGATGTCGTCATGTGTGCAGTATTCCCGCTTGATTAGTTCCTTGAAATCATTCCAAGGGGTGGCGTTAGCAGCTGCCAACCCTAAAATCTGAACTTGCACATTCCACCAAGTCAGCGCAATGCCTTCTAAAGTACCAGTGGCGTACTTCACCCTGCGAGCCTCAGGGCATTCACACATCTCGAATACGGACTCGAGCTTTTCAAACCAATGGAGGAGTCCAACTGCTCCTTCAGTGCCACTGAATGTGCTGGGACGACAGTCCATGAAATTCTTGAAAGTACAAACAGGTTGCTGAACGTGTTGACCTGTTGGGTATAAGAACAGGACAAGGTTAAACACAAGAGTTGGTTTAGGAGTGTTGGATCTAAGGATTCTAGTGTGAGTTACGACTGCAGGGTATACCTCCTGCTTGTGCGGCTGCCAGTGCCGCAGCAACTTGTTCGTTAATGAGAGCCGTCAACTGGGCTTGTGTTATGTTAATGCGTACAGCCATGATCTTCATAGCAAAGGTAGCATAAGTGAGAGAGGTTCGCGAAAAGTGTGATGACAGAAGAGAGTAAGCACACAAGTGTTCTCAGGCAATAATTGTTACGTTTATCTAAGCATACCATGAGCAAAGTTCTATGTAATCTAACAAGTAGGCAATGTAAACATGAATAGTAGTACCTAGTGTGTTGAGTCTTGCACATGGAGCGAAGCGTCGTTGTGGATCGTTGAGCACTGTACAGGTTATAGTCTGGTTTTAATAAAAACGTTTTCCCCTTATTAAAACCAAGTTCTCTATAACCAATGGCTCTGATACCAATCTGTCACACCCCCAAAATCCACACGCGGAGTACCACCACATGGAGGCGTGACATGACCACGATCAAGCCACCAATCATATTGAACATTAAAAGTAAATAGTAACGTAAATGTAATTCAACCCAACCAATATGAAAGGTGTTCAAAACATAAGTATAATCTCAATGTTTAGCGGAAGCATAAAAGTAAACCCAACATAAGTATAAAGTTTGAAATGTCATAAATGTTTAACACGCATTCATGATCCATATCCACAACGACCGCGCCTCTCTGTGCAAGCTCCATGAGTACCTAACGACCTGCAAGGCATGTAACAGAGAGTCAACAACTAAGTTGAGCGAGTTCACAGTTGGTTGTTTAGTTATAATGTTCATTTCGTAAACCGTTTGTTTGTTTAGTAAACCATGTATCGTTTATACTTGCATCGCGGCCCTCCTGGCATGTTTGCGAAGATTAGTGGGAGTTTCCCATGTATTGTAGACTAGTTATATTTGTATCGCGGCCCTCCAGGCATGTGTGCGAAGTTTAGTATTAGTATCGCGGCCATTCCAGGCATGTGTGCGAAGATTCGTATTTGTATCACGGCCATTCCAGGCATGTGTGCGAAGAGTAGTATTTGTATCACTAGTCTAGGAGTATCTATAAGTGACCTTCCCCTAACGAGGTCAGTGATTCGTAATTCCCAATAACGATGTAAGTGCAAGTAACCATTCAATCCCATTCCCTACCCCGGGAATCCCATGCCTTGGTAAGAGTGTGAACTCACCTTGGTTTGCTCGGTATGCTAAGGTATGTGCTCACAAACAATCAGTCAAGTCCTAAAGTACGCACGTGTACATAATCAGTTTATAATAACGAAGTTCACGTATGGGAATAATCACAGTGGTTAATAAATCAATGATCATCAAGTAGCACATAGCACGTATTCAAGTTCATACAAATCATGTTCATCATCTAACGGCAGTTAATCAATCCAGTTAAACACTTAACAGAGTTAAATCAAATTACTGTGTAAATTAACCATCCGACGAAACACCCCTGTTTCGTCGTTAAGCCCCTTCGACGAAACCCCCTTTTTGTTTCGTCGTTATGTCTTCGGCGAAACACTTGTTTTTCGTCATATCCGTTTCGTCAAGATTGGTTTCGGCGAAACACACTTGTTTCGCCATGCCAGTCTCGCCGTCCATTGTTTCGTCAAAAGCCAGTTTCGTTACTTAACAGTTACGTACAGAAACCCTAATTGCCGTCATACAGAATCATTCAGTCATTGAGCAAATCATCGACCTCATGGATTAACGAATCATAGTATAATCACACATGTTAATCTTAGACCGTCTATTCAGGTGATGATCACGTTCATAGGTTTACAATACTACCAATATCCTATTCTGATCAACAATAACAAGCAAATTCGATTTCGTTACACAGAATTTGTAACCGGTAGAACATATCCTAGTAATGTCAATTTATCAATCAAATACATCGGAATCGTCAAGCATTCATAGATAATCATCACACATAACAGATATCATGATCTCCAAATTCATAAAGTTTACTAATCCTAGTCTACACACACAAGGGTAATCAATTAGCAGATACATGTAAACAGTAGGGTTTTTACACTAACCGATTCGGGATGACAAGCAATGATTCGAGACAGAAAAGTGATGGTGAAGATAGTTGCTGCCGTCACACAGAGAGTTCTAGGGTTCTAACTTTTGCCAAAGTGTTACGAATGAAACAGAATACTGGATAAATACCCCGTGTAACGAGTTGGGCCCTTAATGGGCTTCGGCAAATCGTGGGCCAGCGAAACACACTGTTTCGTCGAACAGGGATGGAGAAACAAACCTGTTTCATCGTGATGTTCTATGGCGAAACACATCAGTGTTTCGTCGGGTTGTTTAATGGCGAAACACTCTTGTTTCTTCTACTCGTTTCGTCTGGTGGGTTATCATATCACTTAAACATATCACAACGTATACACTTAAACATCCAAACACATAAGCATGCACAATCACAATACACTTTATCACGTCACAACGTATACAGTTACAAAGCAACCAAATCGTGTAAGCAAACAACTTAAACAAACAATTAACGTGCATTAAATGCGAAAACAGAATCTTGGAAACTCGAGTTGTCACATTATCCCCAACTTGAAAGAAATTTCGTCCCGAAATTTAGCATGCGGTTACTGAGGGAGCTAGGTAAGTTGCATCGTTTACTGGTTTTCCTGGGGTGTCACGGAGATGTTGTGCCCGAAACACAAGAATTGGATGAAGATAAAGATCTTGGCGAAGACAAATATGAAGATGCAGACGAAGATGTTGGTGGAGCAAGTGAACCGAGAAGCAAGGGAGGAAAGATGGAGCATCAAAATTGGACGAAAAAACAAGAAGATGTGTTAGCCAAGGCAATCAACAAACCGTGGCGGTTTTTGGAAACAAATTCTTGAGCAATACAATGATACAGTTGGCAGAAGTACCCAAAACGTTCATCAAGTACGTTCAAAACGGCAACATATGTCGACTAAATTGAACTATTTTGACGGCCTTTGGCAGCAAGCGGTATAAATATTTTTTTTAACTTTATATATTTGTTTATATCTTAAACTTTATATGTTCTTATAACATTAAATTTGTTTATATCTTTATCCTTATATTCGTTATAGCTTTATTTTTGTTTATTTCTTTGTTCATTTATGTGGTAGCGGATATGACGATCTTGACATCATGAAAACAGCCTTGAATGATTTCCAATCAAAATATCCGAGTGGTTTTCAACATGTTGAGGCGTGAGAGGTGGTTAGAAAACATAACAAACATGCCAAAGTACCATTGTTGGACGAAGAAAGTAGTAGTTCGGGCCAGAAAAGAAAGTCATCGGATTCAGGTAACTACCACACAGGTACACATGGAACTGAATTCAATAGTTTTATACCCAACATAAATGAAGACCCCTCATTGGTAGACCACAAAGGAAAGATAAGAGAGCTGCCACAACGTCTGAAAGCTTAACTTGGTTGGCTGAGAAGTTGGAACATTACACAATTATGAGAGAAGCAAAATAAGCAAAAGCGTTGGAGTTGGTGGAAATAAGAAAGAAACGAAAGGAATACACTATAGCGTTAGTTGCGGAATGACGCGAGGCGGTGAGACAACTTATGTATGGTCGGGATATGGAGACGTATACTAAGTCAAACAACAATGTTCCACTAAAGATGTTGTCATTTACTCTAGCCTGGAAACGCCAAATCGCGAAAATATATAATTGGCCATGTAATTTCTAATTTTTAGTTATGGTTTATGTTTTTATTTTTCTATTTTAAATTATGTATAATTTTTAGAAATAAAATAATGAAATGGAACGTTTGATTGCAAAATGAAGAGTGGAGAGGGGAGCTGACATGACAGAGTATGCTTGACTAGGGTGAAGAGGGGATTAAGCTAATGGGTGGCGGGGACGTCCCTGGTCCGTCGGGGAACGTCCACACTGCCCCCCTTAGCCCCCTCGCGTCCCTATTATCCTCTTAAAGACGCTGCCGACGCTCCATCTTTCAAAAATCTTGTCGTTTTTTACGGCTATAATCAATAAAAATATTATTTTCAATATAAATAAGCAATCTCCCTTATTTTACCCCAATCACAACCAAACTCTATCCTACTTTCATACATTCTCAATCTTTTTTTAAAAAAACCCCTCTCATAATTTTATAAAATTTCAACCTTTCTCCCAAAAAAAAAAAAGACACAGTGTCTTCATCTTCATGTTGTTCATCATCTTTGGGGGAAGGAGATCAATTTTTTGTAAACGCCATATTGCAGGCGACGCAGATGATCATTGAGAAGGAAGGAGAGGAAGAAATCACGTCACGACCGTGGACTAGGCAAGCGACCATAAACAGAGACCGAGAGTGTTAGTTTATACTTGTATTTATTACTATAATGTTATTATATTTGTATGCCTTTATTATATTTTTGTGCAGTATAGTTTTTTTGTGTAGTAATTATTTTTTTTATGTTGTTATTATGTACGTGTAGGAGTCCACGATAGATTAGTGGCCGATTACTTTGCCGACGAACCGTTGTACGCGGACGCGATGTTTAGACGTCACTTCCGAATGAGTCGTCGATTGTTCTTATGGATAGCGGATGATGTGTCGAGGATTGACCCCATTTTTACATTACGGTTCGATGCTAGAGGCAAAAGGGGTTTCACCACCTTACATAAATGCACAGCGGCAATTTGCCAATTGGCGTATGGGACGACAACCGATACGTGGGACGAGTATTTAAAGAGGTCCGAAAGAACTGCACGAGAATGCTTGTACAACTTTTGCAAATGTGTGGTGAAGCTGTACAACAAGAAATATTTGCGAAAGCCTAACGCTAGTGATGTCCAAAAATTGTATCAATTCCACGAACAAAATCATGATTTTCCAGGAATGCTCGGAAGCATTGATAGCATGCACTGGGCGCAACAGAATTGCCCAAATGCATGGCGAGGTCAATTTACGCGAGACGATCATGGACATCCAACAATAATGCTAAAGGCCGTTGGGTCACAAGATTTGTGGATTTGGCATGCTTTCTTCGATGTTCCTGGTTCAAATAACGACATTAACGTCATCCACTAATCAGAGGTCTTCAACGATGTCGTACAAGGAACTGGTCCAGACACCAGTATTATGGTTTCGGGGGGTGGAATACAGGCGCGGTTATTATCTTTCTGATGTAATATACCCATCCTACGCTACAATCATTAAATTCACCACTCGACATACTAAAAAAGAAAGAAATTTGCCAAGTTTCAAAAGGCGGTGAGAAAGGACATTGAATAGTGTTTTGGGGTTCTACAGAAAAATGGCATATCATTGAGAAGCCAGCACATGCTTTTAAACCATAGCAGTTGCGATATTGCATGCACGTTTGTATCTTGATGCATAACATAATTATCGAAGACGAAGGTACAGTGATACGTGAGTACGATGCAAATGCGGTTAACAAGACTAATGTTCCGGTATGTATGTATGGAACAACAAGATTTGAACTTGTTCTCGTTACATAACGAGTACATACATGAAAATCTTAACGCGGAGTTGGTGGAATACATTTGGAACAACGCAAGCAACGACTAGTTTTTTTAAGCATATATATATATATATATTTTTATTTTTAAGTTATGTAGTGTTTTTTAAGTTATGAAATGTTTTATTTTATATGTTATGTTTTTTTAATTATGTTTCAAAAAATGTTGATTTTTCTAGGCTGATTCTAAACACACCCCCCCTCCTTCCTGATTATACCCCCTTTGTGAGAGGAAAACTGTCAGTCCCATGCGGGCCCCACCTGTAAATATGTGAGAGGAGGGGGGTGAAAAAAGTAATTAGGGGGGGGTGTAGAAAGTAGCACCCTTTTTCGGTTCTATAAAAGACCAAAACAATAAAAAAAAGGAGGGGAGGCCTATCCTCCACACCCATGCTCCATCCATCCTTTGAGGGTAGGGGTGTTCGTGGGTCGGTTTGGTTCGATTTTTACCATTAACCATATTCATAACCGAAATTTGGTTACAGTTAATCGGTTATGAATTCGGTTATTAACCAATAATTTCAACTAAAACTAATTTTTGGCTAAAGTTCAAGACTTTTAAGCCAATAGGTGTTCGAAATAAAAAAAGAAACCAACCATGTTGGAGTTAGATTTGGTTTTTTTATAAGACAACTAAGACTACATTTTATGGTTAAACAACCAATGTGGGATCAACAACAAAAAAACTTACTTAAGCCTTTGATTAGAAGTACAATTCTTTATCAAAAAAGGCACATACGTCAAGATCATTTTGTTACAAAGATACTTTTAGCTTAGTAAAAAAACATCTACATGGTTAGTATTAAACGAAAATCTATTACACAGACTTAAAGTTATAAGTTGGGTTCGGTTATATCGGTTAACCAAAGCTTCATAACCATAACCATATCCACTCGGTCGGTTAAACAAATTTCATAACAATTACCATTGGTTATGATCGGTTATGTCGGTTATAATTTGGTTATCAGTTATGGCGGTTAATATGCTCACCCATACTTGAGGGCCATCCTCCTTCAAAGATGACATGGCGGATGATGTGGAAGCCCATCCCTTGAGGATGGGGCATCACCACATCCACTAGCCTTACTCCCCCCGAGTGGAACACCCCTTACACCCATAGGTAGTGTTTGGTATGAAGAAATTGAAGGCGGAATGAAATGGATCATTATGATGGAATGAAAAAAAATCATGTTTGATTGTCATTGGTAATGTAATGGAGCATTCCACAAGGAATGTAACTCCTTCCAAATATAAGAATTTTCAGTTTCCTGGTAAGATAGTGTTTTTTTTTCATTCCTTGAATGAATAGAAAGAAACATATTACTACTACTATTATTATATTATATTATATTAATATTTTTATTATTAATTTTTTATTTTTATTATTTATTATTGTATATATAATTGATTGACTTCTTAGCTACAATAATTTTGAGTTTTTTTAATCTCACCTCCTCTAATTACACTTATGCATTTCAACTTCTTAGAAACTTTGTAAAATTTTATTTGACCTCCTCGAGTTTTACATCTTATTATTATGTACATATCGATATAAATTCAACTTGGTTTACGTTACGACAAAATATTTTTTAAAAATGTCAAATATAATACATTTTCATTAGACGGTATACATTCGAGTTACTTTACGTTTCATGAGTCATGTCATATATAAAACGTTTTGGTACTTATTTTTATAGACAGTTTAAGTTAATCTACGTTTTGACATTTATGTACGTGTCAGGATAAATTAAAATTTGTTTATGTTTCGACGTAATAACATTTTGACAACCTCGAGTTTTATGTGTTTAATTTAATGTACATGTTGGTATAAATTCAAATTGTTTACATTTTGACTTAAAAAAATAAGTCATGTCAAATATATTACGTTTTTTTGCTTATTTTTATAGACGTTTCCAGTTGGTCTACTTTTGATCGATAAACAATTACAAAAAAAAATCAGTACACTCAAATCACATTAAAAAAACGATCCCGCAACGCGGGGCATCAATTCTAGTTATTAACATTGAGGAAATTATATTTTTGTCACTTTTAATAAATTGTGTTTCGTTGATTCGTCTTTTTTTGTGTATCAAACTGTACAAAGTAATGATTCATTCTATTTACATATAAGTAACCAAATATCACAATGGAATGGAATGATCCATTTCATTCCGTCTCATCAATTCCATTACTTTGTTCATTCCGTTGTCCATTACATTACTTTGTTCATTTCATTCTCTCATTCATTCCATTACATTATACCAAACAGACCCTTAATCATAGTTTTCGGGTTATGATTAACATATAATGTCATGATTAGGTTGTTTGTTTTTTTAAACGGCTAGTTATGGATAAGTCAATGAAAAGCATACATAGATGATTGGTAGTTATAACCACCTTAGTGGCCGGTATTTATATTATTAGTTTTATACTTCTATTTCCTCTTTTTTAATGGCTAATACATTACAAACTCCCATTTACACTACTTCTAAGTTACACATTGCTTAAATTTAAATTTTTGAACCTGGGTTCTCTTCAAAGAGGCTTTTGCCTTTTATTACTACGCTACAACCCAAGTGACATTTCCTATTTAAAGAAAGTATAGGTTATTTCTCTCAAACAATTCGTATTTACATTTTAAATGAGATGAAATCATTTCTTTTTACAAATCAGACTGAACAATTACATTATGGCATTCGTGTTGACTTGGTTAATATAAATACTATGGCCTCGTTGTTTGAATGCAAACCTGGTTGTGTTCCGTTTATGTATTTGGGGCTTACAATAGGAGCTAACACGAATAAAGTTAATAACTCGAGGCCTATTTTTGATGTGTTCGAATTTTGGTTGTGTTCGTGGAAAGCTTTAACCCTTTTCATTGGAGGTAGAGTGACACTAATTAAATTCGTGTTAAAGAGTCTCCCTATTTACTAATTTTTGTTTTACAAGCTCTGGTTAAAGTGATTGAGGGTTTGGCGACTATAATTAAGAGATTTCTAGAGGATGGTTCAAACACTCTTAGAAAGATTCATTGGGTTGTTTGGAATCGAATTACAACTCCATAAAGGGGGGGGGGGGGGGAGGGGTATTGGCATTAGTAAGCTCAAAGACATTAACAACGAACCTTTAGCGAAATGGGCGTGGAGATATAGGAATGAAGATCAAAGTTTATGGAAGAAAGTTATTGAGGATTGTAACTTTAATAAAAGAGGATGGTTGGTTTGCGATCCAACAAAGCTATAATTACAAGGGATTGGAATAATATAGTTAAATTGGAATCCATGCTTACTATTGGAGGCCTCAAATTCTACAAGTTAATCAAAGTGGTGATTGGAAACGGAGAAAGCATTAGGTTTTGGGTTGATCTGTGGTTTTGTAATGAACCCCTCAAATATATTTTGCCTAATTTATTTAATCTGAACGAGTTAAAAAAAAAAAGACAAGATCGTGGATTGTTTCGAAAGACATGACCAGAGTATTGTTTGGAAATGATGTTGGAAACACGCTCCCTTGTTAATTGTGGAATTCTCAGAATGGCAAGTTCGCAACAACCTGCTGATTTCGGTTCAAATCACTCGGAATAAATATCAATAGGATTGGTTGGGAGAGGAATCGAGTCAGTTTTCTGTTGGATCGGTGAAGTGTCCGCTAGGAAGAGACCATGATTCAAGTCAAGCTTATGTTTTAGATTGGTATAAGTGAATTCCATCTAAATATAACACTTTTGCGTGGGGAGCTTTCGTTCTTTTGAATGAGATGGCTTTGTGAATGATATATACTTTAAAAAAAAAATTAATAATATTCTCACCGTTAAAAAGAAATTAATAATAATAAATAAATAAATAGATAATGACTGTCTGAAAACCCCCTTAAAATAACAAAAGTATTTTATTCCTACACAATCAGAATAACAATAACAATTCAAAACATTACATTGAAGAGCAGAGAGAATATATAATTTCAAAACATATCTGTTTTGTCTCATTATCATCCCCAACAATAAAACCCCTTAAAACAGCCATTAATTACACCCCTTGCCACCCTCTCTCTTTCTTTCTCCCCCTACAACTATCTTTTCAAATTCACTCCAACTTTCTCTCTCTAAAACTCCTGTCTTGTTTTCTCTCTCTAAAATTCATCTTCTCAAAACACTTCGAAGCTCAAAACTCTCATCTCATATAAACCTTCATCTTCATTCTCATAACAACACCTATTCATACTTCTGTTCTTCAAAATTCGTTAACAATGTTCAATTTTCTTCAAAAAATTTGAATTCAAACGGTCAATTTTTCCACCATTTCAAACCGTTTCAGCTCTGTTTTCAGATCTGTAGCTGATAATCTCACAATATACCTGTACACATTAGCTTTGTGTTCTAAATTTGAAAGCTAGGGTTTAAGATATTTAAAAATTAGGCGCGTGCATTGATTTGCGTGCATACGATGTGTTTTATTAGGGTTTAGGGTTTTGGAATAGTGAGACAGTGGTTATTGGTTGTTGTGGCGATGAATCGGAGCTTCCGAGCGCCGGAAAAAGGAATGCCGGCAGCTGCGGCGGTGATGCAGCGGCAGCCGCAGATGATGGGGAGTTTTAGGAAGTCTGTGGTTAAAGAGAAGGAAGAGGAGTTAGGTTTGTTTATGGAGATGAGGAAACGAGAGAAGGAGCGTGATCTGCTGCTTCAAAATACTGAAGCCGAATTCGATTCTTCGATAGGTAGTTCTGTAATTTGATTTGATTTATTGATATGTTTGTGGAATTGTTCAAAGAATTATAATATGTTATGCTCTGTATTTGTCAGTTGATTGAATGAGTGAGTTAACCTACTATGATTAGAAAGATTCCATTTCAAGTTGAGATAAATTAATTACAAAACAATTTGAAAAGAGTAGATTAAGGCCTCATTCCCTATTCAAAATGTTGGTTTGGTGGATTTCTATAATAGTAGGGGGGGGGGGGGGGTTAATAACTAATTGGTTATTTGTATATTGTTCGAAATGTCACTTACCTATGTAACTTGATGATTGTTTTGTATCCGTCTAAACTGTTATATTTGATTTCGCAGGATCGTTTGGCATGCCTGCAGCAACACCTGTTAGAAAGACAGGCGCTGATAAATTTCTCGACTCTGAAAATGATAAGAATGATTATGATTGGTACTTAATCTTAATTTTATATTGTCTTTATTTTATTATCAATTTGTTATGCCACTGGATTCTTAGTGGGTGAGGCTAAACGTATCCTCCCTGTATGCCTATGGCACCCCTCTTACGAGAAATATTAGGAGATGATGTGACTGATTTAGTTTTGTGTGTGTGTGTGGGGGGGGGGGGGTACATTTAGCACAACCCTTGTATGCACATGTCGTATGAGTTATTGGGTTCATTTGGTTACTGTTTATTGAACCCTGTTATGTTTTCAGGCTTTTGACACCGCCTGGTACGCCTCTTTTTCCTTCACTAGAAATGGAATCACAAAAAACCGTCAGGGCCCAAGCAGGAACACCTAAAGTCCGCCCTACTGCACTAAAGTCTCGAGTAAGATATCTTGGTTATAAACGAAGTAGCTTTATATGATTTTTTTATGTCAGTGATACCGGTTTGAAATAAATTTAGGAGCAATTTCATGACCATGAACTTGTTAGTCAATGATGTCGTTTACTTTGCTTATGTTATAGCTATCAAATTCCCAACCAGAGGCTATAAACAGGAATGGTATGATATCTAGACAGCAAGTGCCATCTTCCGGATTAAATACATCAAGTATCGGAATCCGTCGGCCCTCTAGTTCCGGAGGCCCGGCTTCAAGGCCTGCTACTCCAACTAGAAGGCCCGCTACTCCAACCGGAAGGCCCACATTAGGCCAGTCAACCAGGCCCGTATCAAATTCAACCAAAACAGTTTCTAACACAACATCTAGATCCACTTCAACAACAACATCTAGACCTTCAAGATCCTCTACACCTACTTCTCGGCCCACCATGGGTTCAACCAAGCCCACACTACCAGCTAGATCTTCTACACCTACACCACGGTCCACCGCAAGATCTTCAACTCCCACAAGCAGACCATCTTTATCCGTAACAAAACCCGCATCACGCGCCTCAACTCCAACACGTAGACAACCCGCATTGACAAACGTAACAAAACCATCCACACCTATGGTTAAATCTCCTACACTCACAAAGCCTGTTTTAAATGCCACAAGAACTAGTGGTGGAGCGCCACCACAACTTGCTAATTCTCCAAGTTCCAGACCAAGACCATGGAAACCGCAAGAGATGCCCGGTTACTCCCTTGAAGCGCCGCCGAATTTAAGGACCTCACTTGCTGATAGGCCCCCTTCGGTTACGAGGGGGAGGCCCGGTGCGCCCAGTAGCCGGTCTTCGTCGGTTGAGCGGGTGACTACCGGAAGAGGTAGAAGGCAGTCTTGTTCACCATCAAGAGGACGACCACCTAATGGCGTGATGCATAATAGTGGAAGCTCGGTCCCAGTTCCCGCACTGAACCGTGCGTATGCTAAAGCTAATGATAACACGAGCCCGGGATTGTATGGGACAAAGATGGTTGAAAGGGTGATAAATATGAGGAAATTGGTTCCACCGAAACAAGATGACAAGCATTCGCCTCATAGTAACTTGTCTTCCAAGTCATCTCCTGATAGTTCCGGTTTCGGTAGATCGCTTTCAAAGAAATCACTGGATATGGCTATACGACATATGGTAATTGTCTTTGTCCACTATTAGATTATTATTATTATAATAATAATAATAATAATAATATAAACTTTGGTTATGAATTGTTTGTTTGGAACAGGATATAAGGAAAACAGTACCGGGTAACCTGAGGCCATTGATGACTAATATTCCAGCGTCGTCAATGTACAGTGTGAGAACGGGAACGGGTCCCACAAGAAGTCGAACGCTTAGCGTTTCCGATTCACCACTTGCAACAAGCAGCAATGCCAGCTCCGAAATGAGTGTGAATAACAATGGTATGTGTTTCGATGGAAACATAGATGATGACATCAGCAGCGAGAGGAGTGTCATGAACATCCGCGGAAGGTGAGAATGTGAGATATCATAAGTTAATTATATCAATTTGTATGTTAATTAATCTGCTTAACCTATGAATGATAGAACCTGTATCGCCTAATTTAGTTATTAGTTTGAAACAGAAACTGCCTTTTGTTAATCGGCTTGGTCAGGTTTGCAAAAGGGTTGAGTCCTTTTTTTGTCTCGTATTAGCTGAGTGTGTTGGTTGGTTCTGTTCGGTTTGGTTTGTACGGGCTTGTATAATGTTTAAAATGCAAATAAATCGAGCCTTGTAAAAAGAGGTATTGAACCTATCCGGCCTGAATACCTTAAATGATTGTATGTTATAACAAGATATAATGTGGTACTCATAGAAAATAAAAACCTAAAACTATAGAAGTTATCCCCATAATATATATTTTAAAATAAAAAAAATGTATAATACAATTTGTTTAACTGTAACACCCTCCGTAGTGGGGCGCTACCACACGACAAAAAAAGGGCATAGCGCCCCATAGCGCCGCCGCACACACTACGACCGGCGCTATGGGGTAATTTTTTCCCTCCCGCGATGTATATCACGGTGTGACCATTCTTTCCACACTCACACACATATACATACATACATATATATAAAGCCCCATACATATATAACCCCACTACACACTCAAGTTATATAAAGCCCCTCTCTTACATAATCCACCACTTGTCGTATAACGCCCCACAAGGGGCTTTATGACTTTTCTTTTTTGAACGGCAAAGAACGACGTGCCAACCACCGTGACATCGGGCGCTGTGGCCAAGGTCGACTACTCGACCGCCGCCAGCCCCTTGGCTCTCCCAGATATGCGGAAACCCGACCTCCATCCGCCCGAAGGCACGACAGAGGAATAATCGGTAAAACCTCGCCTCTCATCCAAGACGAACCGGCGTGACCCGTATTCGCCCTTCATCTGGATGCCGGAGAAAATAATGGGGAGAGTGGGAGTCGAACCTGGGTCACAAGAAACACTAAATCTTCCCCAACTACTCAACCACTACCTCATTGGCCAAGGGGCTTTATGACTACACATTTTCTAATCTAAGCAAACAAAAAATCAACCATCAAAAGCAATCAACAACATGATAGTGTCGTCCAATGATTGGTCAAATTTGTTTTTAAGTGTCATGTTTGTTGGAGTCGTGGCCGTGACAAGATGGAGTCTCGTGAATCTCGTTTGTTGACTGGACAAGATTCTTGATTGTGGTTACATATTCAAGTATTGAATGAAAGTGGTCCCAGACAATCAAATTCTGGTGGTTGCGATTTTGATTATTGCTATGGTAATGTTTTGAAAACCGGACCAGTAACAAAGCCTAACCAAGGTTGGAGAACTCGCTAGTCGCTAGCGGGTCGGTGAGGTAGGGACTAGCGACTACTCGGGATTACTCGGGATTAATCGGGATTAATCGGATCGGACTTTTTATGCATAATTTTAAGTTTTTATACATATATACATATATTTTTATACGTAATTTTTTTAAGTGGACAAGTTTTGACCGGAATCTGGGAGGTTTTGGCCGGAATATGTGTTTTTTTCCGATTTTTTCTGACTTTTTCCGATTTTTTCTGATTTTTTCCGATTTTTTTTTGTTTTTTCCCGATTTTTTCCGATTTTTCCCGATCGACTAGTCGCGATTAGGGCCGACTAGGGCCGATTAGGGCCGACTAGGCCGACTAGCGATTTTTCAGTTGATGGGCGACTAGCGACTAGTCAGCGATTAATCGTCGACTAGTCGCGATTTTTGCAACCATGAGCCTAACAACGTTTTGTTGGTTCAACCGGTCTCAAGGCAAAAGGAGGTAAGATAGGCGGTTTTCCCTTTGTTTTTACCAATTCACTCAAAAATGACTCGTTTATTAGCTAGTAACCGAGCCCATGATTCTTTTTTAACATTAGGGCACCTGGTGATGATGGGAGACTAGGCGAGTAGGCGGCGATCGCTAGTTCGATCCTTGAACTGAGCGGGTTTTACCTCACCGCACTGTCGTGCCTTCGGGCGAGTGTTCACGGGCTTCGGCCCTAGGTGAGGGTTTTCCCCGGTTCGGAAGGCGAGTGTATCCCGATGTGGTGAATTTCGTCAGTAGCCCATTTGGAGGATTCGTTGGCCGTTTAAAAAAAAATTCACTTAACCTTTGGCTATGCGTTCTCTTCCACCTCAACCTCACATCATCATCATCCCCTTCCACCCCCATCTAGGGCTGTTCACGAGCCGAACCGAACCGACCAGACCTTTGCTCGTGCTCGGTTCGTTTACAAACCGATCTGAACCGAACCGAGCATTTTTTCAGCCGAGCCAAAGTCGAGCGAGGGTCTCTCGATCCGAGCATTTTTCAAACGAACGTCGAGCAAGTATCGAGCGTCGCAGAATAAACAAGGAAAGTGACAATGGGAGTGCTAGTTATTAGAATAAACTGCAGTTTTCGTCCTTGATGTTTCGTCCAATAGAACACAAGTAAAAACTTAACAAATAACAAGGAATACAAAAACACTCAACTAGTTCTATCGAGATTAACTAAGCGGGAAGATAAATCGTCGACCGATTGAAACATACCATTGTTCTATTAGAAGTTTGAAAATGAATTAATCGATTGAAGCAAAACCCTGACGAGTTGGCGTCTTGGCGAGTGGCGACGGAGAATCGAATAACGATGGCCAATGGGGGGTTTTAATTAAGGTCTTGCATTTCTGAATCAAATGGCGGGTTGAGACTTGAGTATTGATCGACGCTTCACATTTTAGTATTTGAAATTTAGACTCAATTACTCAAATAAACATTTAAGTATTAGATAATGGACTATTGGTATTGGATTTCAATTCTAATTACTTAAATGAGCTCTATTTGGATTTTGGACCAAACATTGTTAATGTTGGTCTCTAGTCATTTCAATAAAAATGATACACACACAAACACAAATATATATGTATATGTGTATAGTGGAGAGTTCAAATATGAAGAAACTATAAATTAAGAATAAAAAGAATAAAGAGTACAAAGGTAATTTGAATAAATCATTTAATGAGTCTATTCTTTATTTTTGCTATTTAAATTAATGAACCCTAATTATTCAATGAGTAATCGTATAAAATAGTTTTGCACCTTACACAATAAAAAACAATTATGCACATAATCCTACATATTCAACGTTTCCTACACCATAAAAACAATGTTTTGGTGTAACGTACATAATGTGCAGGACCCTAACACTTTTAAATAATTTTGCGACTCATAGTAAAATATGTGTAGGACACAACACTTTTCAATAATTTGGTCACTTCTAATAAAATTGGTGTAGAACCAACACATTAATGGTGGTGAAGGAGGAAATTATGGTGACATTAATAAGACTTGAGTAACCCTTTATAATATTTATTAGTATTCTACATCAAAAGTCTACCCTACCCTTATTAATTAAAGCATTAATTAAAAGTAGACAAAAATTATATCTTAATTCACAACTATTGATAAAAAAAATATAGGGCCTATATTAATTTATTTTTCTTCTTACAAGAATATTCTTCTCAAATGAACCTCACTCTATGTGTGTGTATATATATATATTAAAAAATAAATCGAGCCAACCGAGCGAACCGAATTGAGCGGACCTTTGCTCGTGCTCGGTTCGTTTACAAACCGAACCGATCCGAATCGAGCATTTTTTTTAATCGAGCTGAATCGAACGAGCAAATTTTGAGCATTTTCCGAGCGACAATCGAACGAGCGCCGAGCAATTTGAACAACCCTACCCCCATCAAGGGTTATGGTCCCCTTCCCTATCAACGTTTCGACTTTCAATTTGAATCGGGTAGGTTGCGGTGGGGATCACGATGACATTGAATCCTGATCAGGGGGTGCGATGTTCCCTTTTGGGGTGCGGTGTTCCCTTTTGGTCCTGAGGCATCCTCTCTCGATCCTCATACTCCTTAGCCTTACCGGTACACTCTTTTATGAAAATTGATAGCTTTACATGTTGATGGGAAAAATATTTAAGAGATACTTGGATTTATGAACTAATAACAACTAGTTGTATATCAATTTTCTTTCAATCAAAGTTTTTATAATGTGTTCTACATCTACGGGTGCTGATAACGGTTAAAAAAACCGATCCGTTTTTTTTTTCAAACTTGATCAAAACTGGTTTCGAAAAGAGAATATGCCACAGAATAGTAATGAAGTTTTAGGAGTGTTCCAATTAGGTCACTAATAAAATTTATTGTTCTAATTAGATCATTCTACTTTATTTTGGTGTTCTAATGCTAGATATTTTACCTGAATAGCAGGTCATAGTCCTACATAACATTTATTTATGGTTATTTGTTTATCTTCTTTTATGACTCTAATTTAAATGCTTTTGGTGTAGGAGTAATTAGTACTTTCTTTCATTAAAAATTTACTGACATCTAACTATTTTTCATGATTGTATAAAAATTTTGATAACTTTTTAGAGATCTTAAAAAAATCACATTTTTTAATTTTTTTTTGCATTTTTTTAACTTTTCTACAATTTTATAAAGAAACTTTAAATCTATTTCGCATTTTTTTCTAATCCATTTGGCATTTATGTGCCATGTCAATATTTTTTTTAAATAAAAAACCTAAATAAATGTCATGTAGGATTGATGACCTTTTATTTAGGTAAAATATCTAGGATGAAAACATCAAATGAAACTTGAATGACCTAATTGGAACAAAAAAAAAAAATTATGAGTGACCTAATTAGAACACTCTTGAAACTTGGTTACTATTGTACAAAGTTAACCCGAAAGAAAAACAACGGTTATGTGGGGTGAAAAACCTAACCTATATAACCGGTTAGGACTAGTTAACCGCCATCAGTTAGAAAAACCGTTTTTTACTCCGAAAAATAAAATAAACATAAGACATACATATCTATACTATATAATAAAAGAAAATTGTTTTGGGACACTTGTCATTCTCTTATTTAATTGATTAAAATAATAGGTTTAGAATAAAATACAAAGATTCAAAAAATAAGAAGTCGTCCAAAGGGTATCAAATAGACTCTGATTGACCTCATTCAACCGACATTAGAGTCGTCTTATCGAACTCTACGACATTAATTAATATGTATGGGTTGATGGGTTACATTTATATTAACTCATTTATGTCAATATGGTATGTAAATGTCTCTGTCTTTGTTTTGAATTTACAGGAAATATCTATACTATATAGTTTAAATTGTTCAACCCGTGTAACACACGGGGAACTAACCTAGTAATAATCTCAATAAAATTCAGCTTTTATTTATTTTTAAAGCTTTGTACTTAACAATACATAAATTCATAAAATAAACTCCAATACATTTTCTATATATAATCATCATCATCGTCTTTGTTGATTATTCATTTTCCTCTATTGGGAGTCGGGACTAGTTGAGCGTACCTATTAATCGTACGCGGCTTCATCACCGTAAAGTGAAAGCGCTTGTCCTTTTGATACTTTGTATTCGTAATTGTGTATTTGTTCTTCCACGATGATTTCGCTCTCAAGGTTTGATACATGTTGAATACTTTCCTCCCTGTCCAAGTTCTCTTTTAAGCAAATGCACGTTTCCATCGCCTCTGGAATGAGTTTTGTTCTTCGGATAGATAAAACACAACCATTAAAAGAAGGCAGATTCCAAAGCTACCTTGGACGCTTAGTAGATCACGACCATGATGGCTAGAATAGATAATTGTGATTCTCATTGTTTCCACCAAGCCAAAATATCAAAGTTGTTAAACCATTCGGGTAATATAGGGGATAAAAAATTGGTTCCTAAATATAACCTGAGTTCACTATTTGGGGTACTACCTCGAGCCCATTTGCTATTGTTGTTTCTTAAACAATTATATAAATTTACCTACGAGGTCTATCTTTGAACTACTACTACTCGACGGCTACATTTTTGTTCCAATGGTCGGCTTAAAAAAAGTTAAATCGGTTAACTAGTTAAAGTTAAGTTAAAAAAAGTTTAAAAATTGGTGATCACTTAAAACTTTCTAACCGGTTAGTAACCTATGGCTATTTATTAGCCTAGACCAATTATTTAGGTACTGGTTACGGTTATTAACCAAATTTGGTTATGTAACCGGTTTTAGTTAGCACGTCTAACATCGTCCATTCCAAAACATGTGTTTGTACCAAGTGGTGGATCTAGAAAATAATTATAGGGGCAACTTTCAAAAAAAATTAGCGTACTTCATACAATGGTTATGTACGAGTCAAAATGGTTCGTGTTGAAATGGTTCAGATAAAAAACGGTTTGGTCGAAACTGTGTGCGTCGAAACAGGACGGTAGGGGTGTTCATCGAATAGAATTTTCGAATTTTTCGAATAACTTTTATTTTCCCTTAAATTCGAATTCGATTAAAACCTACCCAATTCGATTCGAATAAAAAACCCAATTCGTATTCGATTAAAAATTCGAATTGATTCGGATTCTTTTAAACATGTAAAAAAACCATGGTTGTAAAACAAGGTTTCCAAGGCCGAGTACTCCTCGAGTAGTAGCTACAAGGTAAGCTGCCGAGACGATTTTCTTCAATTCCGTCTAATTACTCGGAATCGATCAAACGCGATCAACCTCAGCCAAAATCGGATCTAGTATGTCAACTCGGAGCGTGTTTCACTTAAAAAATAACAAAACATAGTTTCTATGCCTGTCAAATTAAAGAAATAACATAATTTTCACATATTTTGTTATAAATATTAGTAAATTTATGTTATTTGACATATATTTAAATTCTGAAAACTAATTTCTTTATAATTTAACATGTCCGAGTACTCTCCGAGTACTCTCCGCCTAGGCCGAGTACTCTCAACTGCCCGATCGACCGACTAGGGAGCGCCTAACGACTTTTGCAACCATGAAAAAAACTATCAAAATGAAACATAAAATTTAAAGCAGCCATAAAGCACCATAAAGCACGATATCCTTGAAAGATTTGTTACTCATGTTTTAGTTATGGGCCATGTAATGGATTTGGTAACGGGTAATTTTAATACTTGGACTAAATTTTGAAAATAAATTATAGTATAGCCCAATAAAAGTTATATATGTATTATATATAAAAATAATAAATAAAAATGAATAATTTTATTTGAATTTCGAATCAAATTTGAAATTATAAATTCGTATTCGATTTACTTGACTCGAATTGAATCGAATTCGAATTCTTATAATCGAAACGAATTCTTGATAATCGAATCGACTTTCAATTTTTTCGAATTCGAAACGAATTATGAACACCCTTACAGGACGGGTCGTAACTGTACGGGTTGAAACGGTGCGTATCAAAATGGTTCAGTCTGAAAATAGTACATGTAGAAATGGTGCACGTCGAAACGATTCAGGTCTATATTGTGTGTGTCGAAATGGTACGAGTCGAAATGGTGCGGGTCTAGTTAAGAGTGACCAGGAGGTCGGGCATGATGGATGGTGACGGGGTGGCAGATGCGACGACGTCAATAGGTCGAAGATTCCAATGAGTTACTTGAATTCCTTCACATGTAGGAAGGATTTTGAATTCCTTTATTATAACAACCCTCCTAAAATATTTCCGACACCCCTAATATACTTAGAACATCCCTATACGTCCTAAAATACACCCCGTATACGTAAAATGACCCTAAATACATCTATATAATTAAAAATAAAATAAAAACAAAATTCATGTGGCGCTCGCGGGCCGCGAAGACCTTGTCTTCGGGCTACGCGGGGCGCGACAGCTCGAGATCAGGGTGTCACACCCCAACCGATGGCGGAATCATCGGGGCGCGGCACTGAGCGAAACAGATTGTCCAGAAGTTTCCACAACAACTATTATTACAAATTCCGTTAAGTGATACGTCCCATACCGTATCCCAAATAAATAAACAAGTTATCATAGAATACAACTAAACAAACAGTACTGTTTCGACAACTCATATTCAATTTATTACAGACCAAATGTTTTAAAGTACTGCCCAGAGTCATTAAGACTCATCCGGACAAGATCTACAGACAACTAATGCCATAGATGCTTGATCGAACAACTCCGACGGCTCCGTGGCTAGAGTTTATTCGCTTCTAGAGACCCCTAGGTAGGCTACGACCTACAACTGCTAGATGGGCTCTAAAGCTTTATTATTGCCTCGCTTTCCTAGCAAGCTAACACCTTAAACACCTGTCACATACGTTAAAATAAAGTCAATACATAAAATGTAAAGGTGAGCACACAAGTTTAGTAATAGCATATAGAGTTCGAATAGTTTACGCATAACCAGGCACGTACACAGAGGAAAACGATGCATGTTAATTATCGACATGGGACCATCGATACCAACGACTGCGGGTTGACCGTCCGAGACGGTTCGCAATACATGATTACCACCGTAATCCATGCAAGTATTTGTCCTTAACAACCCCCGTGTGAACGGGTGCTGAGTCCAAACTATAGTACTCTGTTGCTAAGGCAGGTAGATAGCATTCCACGTGTAAACATAATAAACAACATTCATTTAGTCAAATAGCACATGCGTTCGGTTAGCGTTCAAATAGTTTGTGTTTAATTGTGATTTGATAGGTAACGTATGTAACACCCAAAAGTGCTAAAAGCAAAAAGGGGTCGAGTATACTCACAGTGATTGAATGTGGATTGAAGGGAGCGCTGAGAGTAAGATTAGCCTGAATAGTTCGATAACATAACGATAAGTAACGCGGAAAAGTAAACAAGTATGGATGGATCGAATGGGCTGGTCGATCGAACGACAGGTTCGATCGGACGACCTGTTCGATCGGCTAGTATATCCGATTGGACAGTCCTGTTCGATCAGCCGGTTGGCTCGATCGGCTGGACCATTCGAGTGGATTGTTTCTTCCTCTGGTGTGTTTGTGTTAGAGGATTTGAACTTTTGAAGTTTTTGTTGCAGTATTTGAGAACACTGAAGTGTTCCTACCTTTCAAGTCGGTCGATCGAGCGGTTCGCTCGATCGGCTAGCTCACTCGATCGGCTAGCTCACTCGATCGGCTGGCATTCCCTACTACGAACAAGTTGTGAAAACGACTAAGTGTTGAAGCATAGGATCTCATGATCCGAACAGTAATGTTTACCCATCGAGTGACCCATTCGATTGAACATTACTTCGTCAATACTATACTTCAAAAGTTTGGAAGTGTGAGACCATGTGCTAACCGATCGGCTGGCCCGGTCGATCGGCTGGCATGTCCGATCGGCTGGGCTGTTCGACAGCCTAGCCGTTCGGCCAGCATTTCTGACCTGGTCGGCCTTTCGTCTAACACTTGGTTGTTTGTTTATTTGTCATTCTTCCAAGGTATCTTGACAACGTGTTGAACTATGATAACCTTCGTTCCTACCTGTTCCCTTGGCTCGAACAGGAATCACCCAAGTCCGGCCGGTTGAACGGTTCGGAATGTTGGTTTAGAGTTTAACCCGAAATCGGTGAACCTCGTTCATAGAACCTGAATCTTGAACCTTTTAATCTATTTGAATGATTAGTTAGCCGGCTTAAGCTCCGTTTCTATCGGTTTGAAAGCATTGAGTGTAAAAGAGTTGAAAGAAAGTCGAAAATCCTTCTTTCAATCCTTCACATCATGAAAATGTTTAGATCTATGATGGATCTTAACTTGTTTATGTGGAAATCGGTTAGATCTAAGCTAATCATAGTGGAATGAGGCCAAAACATGATGTTCTTCAAGAACACCATGATGACATCACCCAAGAACACTTAGATCTTGGTGGTTTCACGGTTAGAATTCAAGTTTTGAAAGATAGAAAGATGTAGAATCAAGTAATGATCAAGAACGTACAAGAATTAGAGTGAAAACTTACTGGGATTGAGAGAAATCTGAGAAAAGGTGAAGAAGATAGCTGGTTCGGTCAGAGCTTTCCAAAAATGGAAAGTATGATAGTGACAGCCCTATTTATAGGCTTCCAAAAGAGGAAAGTGGCAGCCGATCGGCTGGGAGATCTGATCGAGTGGGCTGCTCGATCGGCTGGCAAGATGCTAGCCGATCGGCTGGCCTGTTCGATCAGGATGCTTCCTGTTCGATCCGCCACGCACTTCGAGTATTTTGCGACGATTTTCGACGTTTCGATTCCGATGTACGATGATACGATTTCGATAGAGTTCCTAGTCAAATTACTTTTAATCCCAGCCACTGTATCTAACATACAATCTTCTATAAGTCACGTTTCGATGTCGGTTTCAATTTGAGTTTGTTTGCCTTTCGAGTTTCGATTCGATTTTCGATTGATATGCTTGAATACCATACCAAACATAAAGTTAGCACGCACAAGTAACACATAAGGCACACACACCCGTATAACAATACCACAATTCAATAATTCGAGTCTCGAGTTTGATTGATTGTTAGATCGGTTTGATTACTGATTAGCTTAACTTTATCACATTGTTACTTCCTATCATTCACAGTCGTAGATCGGTTCGCATTAAAACATATTCGATTACTTCGATTCTTGCTGATTACAACACTTACTCCACATAATACAACTAAAACACAAAATCGACTATCTACAGTCAAAGAAAGTCAAAGTTGACTTGGACTTTGACTTTGACTTTGACATTCGAAAACACGGGGTGTTACAGCCTCCCCTTGTTTAGGGAATTTCGTCCCGAAATTAGGCTCGAAGGCTACACGACACCGTGATTTACCAATTTGATGCTTCAGATCTATTTATTTAAACAACTGCGGTTACTTGGCCTTCATGTCGCTTTCGAGTTCCCAAGTGAACTCCGCGCCTCGTTTGCCTTCCCACCGGACCTTCACGATCGGGATGCGAGAGCGCCTGAGCTGCTTGGTTTGGCGATCCATGATTTCGACAGGCTTTTCCACGAAGTGTAACGTTTCGTTGACCTGAAGATCGTCGAGTGGTACGATTAGATCATGATCAGCAAGGCATTTTCGGAGGTTAGAGACGCGAAAAGTCGGGTGGACGTTACTGAGTTCCTCCGGTAATTCGAGTCTGTAGGCGACTTTTCCGATTCTTTCTAGAATCCTAAAAGGTCCAACATATCGAGGCGCGAGTTTCCCTTTCTTGCCGAATCGGACTACACCCTTCCAAGGTGATACCTTCAAATTCAAGGGGCTTGCGTCTTTTATCGGCGTAACTTTTCTGTCTGTTCCGAGCTTTTACCAAGTTGTCTCTTATTTGGTGGATTTTGTCAGTCGTTTCTTGTAGAATCTCGGGACCGGTTAGTTGCGAGTGACCGATCTCGTGCCACACAATAGGCGATCGACATCTTCTACCATACAAAGCCTCAAAAGGTGCCATTTGGATGCTGGCATGATAGCTCTTATTGTACGAGAATTCGACCAAGGGCAGGTGTTTGTTCCAACTACCACCAAAATCTATAACACACGCCCGGAGCATGTCTTCAAGAGTACGGATCGTTCTTTCAGTCTGTCCGTCGGTTTGAGGGTGGAATGCAGTACTCAGATTAAGTGACGTACCAAGGGCCGCTTGAAACGTTTCCCACAATCGCGAAGTGAACCGAGCGTCGCGGTCTGAAATGATGTCACGAGGCGTACCATGATTACGAATGATCTCGTCGGTGTAGATTTGGGCTAGTCGCTCCACCTTGTAGTCTTCTCGTATAGGCAAAAAGTGGGCTGACTTCGTTAGACGATCAACTATGACCCAAATACTGTCGTGACCTGATGGCGTGGGCGGAAGCTTCGTTATGAAATCCATAGCTACACTTTCCCACTTCCATATAGGTATCAGCGGTTGTTCGAGTAAGCCAGAAGGTCTTTGATGTTCAGCCTTGACTCTTGCACAAGTTAAACAGCTTCCAACGTACAGAGCGATATCCCTTTTCATACCCGGCCACCAGTACTTATAACGCAGGTCCTGGTACATCTTGTCTGCACCTGGATGAATAGAATATCGGGACTTGTGGGCTTCGTTCATGATAATCTTTCGCAAATCGGTCTGCTTAGGGATCCAGATTCGGTCCAGATAATAGAATATCCCATCTGGTTTGCTTACTTACTGAGCTCCATCGTGATAGATCCTTTCTTTCTTTAATGTACGCTCGTTAAAGCAAGCATGTTGAGCTTCTCGGATGAGGGTTTCGAGGTTGTGCCGTGCTTGGATGTTTCGAGTACTGAGCACGTAACTCTTTCTGCTGAGAGCGTCAGCAACCACATTCGCCTTGCCTGGGTGATAACGAATCTCACAGTCGTAATCATTGAGAAGTTCTACCCATCGGCGTTGACGCATATTAAGCTCTCTCTGATTAAAGATGTGTTGTAAACTCCTGTGATCAGTGTAGATTGTACACTTAGTGCCATACAGGTAGTGTCGCCAAATCTTCAATGCAAAGACAACCGCTCCTAGCTCGAGGTCATGGGTTGTATAGTTCTTCTCGTGGATCTTGAGCTGAAGAGATGCGTAGGCTATAACCTTGTCTCGCTGCATGAGAACACAGCCGAGACCAAGGTTAGAAGCATCACAGTAGACAATGAAGTTGTCGCTTCCGTCGGGCAGTGTAAAAATCGGTGCGTTGCATAGCATATGTTTGAGGGATTGAAAGGCAGTCTCTTGTGCGTTTCCCCACACAAAAGGCTTGTCCTTATGGGTAAGAGCGGTAAGCGGCACAGCGATCTTGGAGAATCCTTCGATGAATCGTCGATAATAGCCCGCTAGTCCGAGAAAATAACGAACTTCTGACGGGTTCTTAGGCGTAATCCAGCTTTTGACAGCTTTAATCTTCGCAGGATCGTCATGGATACCTCGACTATTCACTATGTGACCCAAAAAACTGAACCTCCTCCAACCAGAATCCGCACTTGGAGAATTTGGCATAGAGTTGGTTCCCCTGAAGTAACTCGAGAACCAAACGTAGATGTTGCGCGTGTTCGGCTTTCGATTTGGAATAGATCAAGACATCGTCGATAAACACGATGACGAAACGGTCAAGATTAGGCTTACACACACGATTCATTAGATCCATGAAAACCGCGGGTGCGTTGGTTAAACCAAAGGGCATGACAACAAATTCGTAAGGGCCATAACGGGTTCGAAAAGCGGTTTTGGGTATGTCCTCCTCTTGAATCCGTAGCTGATGGTATCCTGAACGCAGATCGATCTTGGAAAAACACGCTGTACCTTGTAGCTGATCAAACAAATCGTCAATTCGTGGCAAAGGGTATCGGTTCTTGATGGTTAGCTTATTCAATTCCCGATAGTCGATGCACATCCGGAGCGACCCATCCTTCTTTTTGACGAAAAGGACTGGCGCGCCCCATGGAGAGGTGCTTGGGCGAATAAAGCCTTTTTCGAGTAATTCCTGGAGTTGGTTCGAGAGTTCCCTCATTTCAGATGGAGCGAGTCGATAAGGGGCTTTGGCAACGGGGTTAGCTCCAGGAATGAGGTCGATACGGAAGTCGATATCATGACTTGGTGGTAGTCCGGGAAGATCATCAGGGAATACCTGAGGAAATTCACGAACCACTGGAACATCTTTGACTTCAACTTTCTTTTTCTTTCCCTTCTCCGCTACTACGATGTTGGCCAAGAAGGCTCGGTATTCCTTGCGGAGATACTTGCTGGCTTGAATACATGACATAAGCTTAAGACCCTTCGACGTTGTTTCACCGTATACACATAGGAGATCACCATTCGCGAGCGAGAATCGAATCATCTTTTCAAAGCACACAACTTCAGCATGGTTTTCACGAAGAAAGTCCATGCCGATTATGACATCAAAACTTCCAAGTTGCATCGGAATAAGGTCGATCGGAAAGATGTGATTGTTGAGTTAGAGAGTACAATCACGAAGTACTGAGTTAACGGCAATAGTTCTCCCTGTAGCAACTTCGACTTCGAATGACGAGGATAGATAAGAGCGCTTACGACTAAGGAGCTTCTCGAATTCAAATGACACAAAGCAGTTATCGGCTCCAGTATCAAACAAACATGATGGATAAATACCATTCACAAGGAACGTACCATTAACCACGTTGTTATCCGCCTGAGCCTGGCGGGCATTGATGTTGAAAGTTCGGGCATGGGCTGCTTGCTGCTGCTGCTGAGGCTGCTGTTGTTGCTGTTGCTGCTGGGGCTCTTGCTTGACTACCCTGTTCGGGCATCTGTTGGCAAAGTGGTTAGGGTCACCACATGCAAAGCAGACTCGAGCATTGACTGCTGGTGCTGGAGCTGCTGGTTGGCCTTGAGGAGCAGGGAGTAGAGCTTGGTTGACAGTAGCTTGAGCTGGGGCTTGGCGAGGACCATAGCGGCAGTTCGCAGTGAAATGACCGTAGAGGTTGCAGTGAGCGCAAAAACGACAAGCTAGACCCACTGGATGATCATACGAACATGTCGGGCAGAGTGGGTGAGGGCCTGTGTATGCACGCTTTGCTGGCGGTGCATTGATCACTGGAGCTAAACGCTGGTGCTGCTGCTGTTGAGCTGGTACAGATTGTAGGGGAGCAGCGGTGGTTGCGGCAGCACAGCTCTTGTTGCTGGAGCTGTTGTTGTTGTTCTTCTTCTTCCTTCTTGAAGACTTGGAGGATTGAGCAGATGAGTCGGTGGGTGTTGCAGTGGCTTGATGCAGAGACTTGGTTTGCTTATCCCAAAAACCTGACTTGACTCGCTTATCGTTGATCTCAGCGGCGAGTAGGTAGGTTTCCTCGATTGTTGTTGGCTTGGCGGCGTGAACGAAGTCGGCTACACAGTCGGGTAGAGCTCGGATGTACTTCTTGATGGCTTGATCTGAGCTCTTGACTTGATCAGGACAGATAATGCTAAGCTGCTTGAAGCGAGCAGTGAGAGCAGCGTTGTCTCCGTCCTTCTGCTTGATTCCCCAGAACTCGTCCTCCAGCTTTTGGCGCTCATGAGGAGGGCAGAATTCTTCGATCATAATCTCTTTCAACTCCTTCCATGATAGCCCGTAAGCTGCATCATTTCCGCGCTTGTTTCGCTCGGCCGTCCACCAGTCTAGAGCACGGGACTGGAAGACGCCTGTTGCATTGAGTGTACGAAGATGCTTAGGACATCCGCTCTGGCGCAGAGTGACTTCGACCGAGTCGAACCAGTGAAACATGGCTGTCGGACCATCTTCACCAGTAAACTCTTTTGGCCCGCATTCTTTGAACTGCTTGAAGCTGAAAGCAGCCTTGTTTGAATCCTTAGGGATTTCAGCTCGTGATTCTTCAGACGACTTGCTAGCGTTCTCATACACCTCATTCACAGCTTTCGCCACAGTTTTGGAGATGATAGCAGCGAGACGTCTGTCCCTCTTTTCCTGGCGGGTAAGTGGGGCTCGGGGTCGGGATCCGGACGACGACATGGTCTGCATTAGACATCGTCACGAGTCTCAACACAACGAATTCGAATCTCACCTCACACGTCTACTACTATCTAAAGCTTAGAATCACATCGAAACACATATCACGTAAACACATATGCACAAACCACAGATGCATGTAAGCACAGAAGCACATAAACACAGAGGCACATAAACACGAAAACACGTAACCATTTAATTACAGAAGCAGGTAATATCACGTAATTCCCCTATTAGCACATATAGTTTTCTGACTGCCTCAAGATCCTATCATTCAAAGCTTGCGTGTCGTTCGAATATTGCATCGAATAACCTAACTTAGTCGTATAGCACAATATGATAACGTCTAGATTCGCGATAGCTGGGTGTCGATTAGGGATAGAATAACAGTACGAGTCGCGTGGTGTTGATTAAAGCGATAACAGAATCGAATATCATCCCAAAATAAAGCAGAGAAGCAAATATAAACACAACGCAGAGAAAGCACACATAAACACATAAAATCAACAAGTGTACTTGATGATTTGTCAAATTCGAAACATATAAAATCGAGAGATAGATTGTCTGCGGCTACTAGACATCGACTAACCAAGGCAACTCAACTATTCACAGTAGACTTGTCATCACTTCCGACTCTAGCGGTTGTGTTTCTGCCTCGATTCTTGGGCATTCCACACACGCCTCCTAGGTCATACTTGTGAGTTCAGGTCGTTGGAGTCCATTGGAGCCTTGGTGAGATGAATAAAATCCAGAACAAACTGCCAAGGTCAGGGTTTTACCCCTTGGCTTAGCAATTTCTTCCTTGTTTTTAATAAAATCAAGGAGGTTGTTCGTCAAAATATGGATTTCACTCCTGATTTGGCATAACCTCCTTGGTTTGTTGGTGAAAATAATGAGGTGAGCATGAATTAAACGAATAGAATCAGCATAAGTCAGGCGGCTTGGTCAGGAGTTTGCGGCTTTCACACCTATTCCCAACTAAGTCTACTGACTTTATTTGAAAATCCGAGTGCAGTGATAGGGAAGAATTACAGAATAAGGCACATAAATTGGGTCTGATGGTTCCTAACTATAGTCTAGGTCTCTAAGACAGCGACCCGGACTAGGTCGTGTCTGCCTAATTCCCTATAGTTATGGCTCTAATACCAATCTGTCACACCCCAACCGATGGCGGAATCATCGGGGCGCGACACTGAGCGAAACAGATTGTCCAGAAGTTTCCACAACAACTATTATTACAAATTCAGTTAAGTGATACGTCCCATACCGTATCCCAAATAAATAAACAAGTTATCATAGAATACAACTAAACAAACAGTACTGTTTCGACAACTCAGATTCAATTTATTACAGACCAAATGTTTTAAAGTACTGCCCAGAGTCATTAAGACTCATCCGGACAAGATCTACAGACAACTAATGCCATAGATGCTTGATCGAACAACTCCAACGGCTCCGTGGCTAGAGTTTATTCGCTTCTAGAGACCCCTAGGTAGGCTACGACCTACAACTGCTAGATAGGCTCTAAAGCTTTATTATTGCCTCGCTTTCCTAGCAAGCTGTTAACCTTAAACACCTGTCACATACGTTAAAATAAAGTTAATCCACAAAATGTAAAGGTGAGCACACAAGTTTAGTAATAGCATATAGAGTTCGA
Organism: Helianthus annuus; assembly: GCF_002127325.2. Taxonomy (NCBI): domain Eukaryota; kingdom Viridiplantae; phylum Streptophyta; class Magnoliopsida; order Asterales; family Asteraceae; genus Helianthus; species Helianthus annuus. The sequence continues at coordinate 37,356,498 of NC_035440.2, read as the reverse complement.
ATAGTTTACGCATAACCAGGCACGTACACAGAGGAAAACGATGCATGTTAATTATCGACATGGGACCATCGATACCAACGACTGCGGGTTGACCGTCCGAGACGGTTCGCAATACATGATTACCACCGTAATCCATGCAAGTATTTGTCCTTAACAACCCCCGTGTGAACGGGTGCTGAGTCCAAACTATAGTACTATGTTGCTAAGGCAGGTAGATAGCATTCCACGTGTAAACATAATAAACATCATTCATTTAGTCAAATAGCACATGCGTTCGGTTAGCGTTCAAATAGTTTGTGTTTAATTGTGATTTGATAGGTAACGTATGTAACACCCAAAAGTGCTAAAAGCAAAAAGGGGTCGAGTATACTCACAGTGATTGAATGTGGATTGAAGGGAGCGCTGAGAGTAAGATTAGCCTGAATAGTTCGATAGCATAACGATAAGTAACGCGGAAAAGTAAACAAGTATGGATGGATCGAATGGGCTGGTCGATCGAACGGCAGGTTCGATCGGACGACCTGTTCGATCGGCTAGTATATCCGATTGGACAGTCCTGTTCGATCAGCCGGTTGGCTCGATCGGCTGGACCATTCGAGTGGATTGTTTCTTCCTCTGGTGTGTTTGTGTTAGAGGATTTGAACTTTTGAAGTTTTTGTTGCAGTATTTGAGAACACTGAAGTGTTCCTACATTTCAAGTCGGTTGATCGAGCGGTTCGCTCGATCGGCTAGCTCACTCGATCGGCTAGCTCACTCGATCGGCTGGCATTCCCTACTACGAACAAGTTGTGAAAACGACTAAGTGTTGAAGCATAGTATCTCATGATCCGAACAATAATGTTTACCCATCGAGTGACCCATTCGATTGAACATTACTTCGTCAATACTATACTTCAAAAGTTTGGAAGTGTGAGACCATGTGCTAACCGATCGGCTGGCCCGGTCGATCGGCTGGCATGTCCGATCGGCTGGGCTGTTCGACAGCCTAGCCGTTCGGCCAGCATTTCTGACCTGATCGGCCTTTCGTCTAACACTTGGTTGTTTGTTTATTTGTCATTCTTCCAAGGTATCTTGACAACGTGTTGAACGATGATAACCTTCGTTCCTACCTGTTCCCTTGGCTCGAACAGGAATCACCCAAGTCCGGCCGGTTGAACGGTTCGGAATGTTGGTTTAGAGTTTAACCCGAAATCGGTGAACCTCGTTCATAGAACCCGAATCTTGAACCTTTTAATCTATTTGAATGATTAGTTAGCCGGCTCAAGCTCCGTTTCTACCGGTTTGAAAGCATTGAGTGTAAAAGAGTTGAAAGAAAGTCGGAAATCCTTCTTTCAATCCTTCACATCATGAAAATGTTTAGATCTATGATGGATCTTAACTTGTTTATGTGGAAATCGGTTAGATCTAAGCTAATCATAGTGGAATGAGGCCAAAACATGATGTTCTTCAAGAACACCATGATGACATCACCCAAGAACACTTAGATCTTGGTGGTTTCACGGTTAGAATTCAAGTTTTGAAAGATAGAAAGGTGTAGAATCAAGTAATGATCAAGAACGTACAAGAATTAGAGTGAAAACTTACCGGGATTGAGAGAAATCTGAGAAAAGGTGAAGAAGATAGCTGGTTCGGTCAGAGCTTTCCAAAAATGGAAAGTATGATAGTGACAGCCCTATTTATAGGCTTCCAGAAGAGGAAAGTGGCAGCCGATCGGCTGGGAGATCTGATCGAGTGGGTTGCTCGATCGGCTGGCAAGATGCTAGCCGATCGGCTGGCCTGTTCGGTCATGATGCTTCCTGTTCGATCCGCCACGCACTTCGAGTATCTTGCGATGATTTTCGACGTTTCGATTCCGATGTACGATGATACGATTTCGATAGAGTTCCTAGTCAAATTACTTTTAATCCCAGCCACTATATCTAACATACAATCTTCTATAAGTCACGTTTCGATGTCGATTTCAATTTGAGTTTGTTTGCCTTTCGAGTTTCGATTCGATTTTCGATTGATTTGCTTGAATACCATACCAAACATAAAGTTAGCACGCACAAGTAACACATAAGGCACACACACCCGTATAACAATACCACAATTCAATAATTCGAGTCTCGAGTTTGATTGATTGTTAGATCGGTTTGATTACTGATTAGGTTAACTTTATCGCATTGTTACTTCCTATCATTCACAGTCGTAGATCGGTTCGCATTAAAACACGTTCGATTACTTCGATTCTTGCTGATTACAACACTTACTCCACATAATACAACTAAAACACAAAATCGACTATCTACAGTCAAAGAAAGTCAAAGTTGACTTGGACTTTGACTTTGACTTTGACATTCGAAAACACGGGGTATTACACAGGGCGACTCCCGGAGCCGCCACGTGTCATGCCATCCGTCAAGCCTACACTTGTGAGTCGACCAAGCTAGGGCCTATGCACCCTAAGTCGTGGGGCACGAAGACCCCTTCTGTTTCTTACGCGGGCCGTGAGAAAGCCGAGATCAGCCCCTACAAAATAGGAGCATCGGCCTTCAGTTCAATCCGCTCATATCTTTCTCGATCTCTCTCAATTCTGAATAGTAGACACTATACCCGGGTATTATACACACTAAAATAGCGAAGCCCTGCCTCGTTGTAAGTATTTTAACCCTCCGTTACGTATTAGATACGCTGCCCGATTGATCTAGTGCTCCGTAACGGCTGTTGAGGCTCTGCCCGACGTAGTCGTTGGAGTTCTGTCTCGGGGAGGGTATAACTAATGTAAATATTGGGTTATTATACTAACGCGTGTGCATTGTGTAATTAATAGATAATCACCAGGAAATCACAAAGGAAAACCCTAAATTAGCAATGTGAGTAATCTCCTTTGTAAACCTTTTTGCAAACTGTTTTTACAAAACTTTAATTATTTTAAATTATAAATAACAGTGATTGAGTCTTTGTAATTCTTCAATTACTGCCGGTATGTTGGGGTTTTGTATATAAAATGTGGAACACGTTACCATTGGACAATACTGAATAAGTAATTGTGTAGATATAAACATTGTAATCGCTCTCAATACTGTGAAATGATAAAACTCTTCTTGATTAAATTGGGATTCACTCACCAGTATTTCCCTCTGACAAAATGTTTTAAACGCGTTTCAGATAACAAAATGTAAAAGCCAAATATAAGCCAGCTGGACAGCATTGAAGGCTTGAAAAAGTGGCTATAAAAGTTACCTAAATAAAGAAGATGTTTTTATTTAAATAAAATAGGGTTTATCCCTATAAAATGTGTGCACTGGAAACTTGGGAATTTCCCATGTGTTTAATATTATAAAAATGTGGTATTTTACTTTGATAAAATATTTTCTAACTACGATCCTGATGTAAATTCCGCTGCCAAATTGATAAATACCGATATCACCATCTCTGAGTAGGCCGCGGCCGCCCGCCTCCCGAGGCAAGGGTCGGTGGTTGCGACATTTACTTAAAGGAACACGAAGGAATTCATGCCCAACGAAACACTTGAAGATTGGAATTGAGATTCTGATCCAATAAATTATGTGAACCAAACACCTTACGAGTTGGAATTCAAATTCCAATGAATTCCAACAAACCAAACGCCCCCTAAAAGGCTAACCCTAATCAATTTCAATTTCCACATAATACCAATCAGGGATGAGCATTTGGTACTGGCCGGTACTGGTACCGAATTTTCCGTACTGAACTTTTCCGGTACCGATACCCACTTTTTGTCATTTTCGGTATTGGTACTTTCGGTACCGGTTCGGTACTACACCGGTAAAAGACCGAGTTTTACCTTCAAATACTGGTACCGTACCGTACCGTACCGAATATTTCGATACCGGTACCCAGTTTTGGTGAATTTCGGTATCGGTAATTTCGGTACTGGTACCGGTACCACGCTCATCCTTAATACCAATTGCACATAACTAGATGGGTTTAGGTTCATTTGTAAACAACCTCTTGATTGTGAATACTAGTGAACTAATCCTAGCTCTTGATTATCAATACACAAGTGTAAACACAAGTATAAATCATTGGTAAGGATTTGATGATGAAAATACACTAGTGTATTTTACGATTTGATGATGTAAATCAATGACCTAGATTTATTCATTTAGTTCACAAATACACTAGTGTTCACTCTAAAACCCTACCCTAACTACATAAGCCCTAAATCCTAATCAACTGCATATAACTACATAAGCCCTAAATCCTACTCAATCCCAATTTCCACATAATACCAATATATTAAGCATAATGAATGTAAATTTGTAAACAATAATCAATTGCCAATAAACAATTCCAAATAATCGATTTGCTCAAACAATTAGGATAGAAGAACACCTAAATTAGAACAGAAAAATACCCAAATTACATGTATGTTGAGGGCTTGAGAGATGAAAATGTAGGCTGAACTAATGAAGGCGAAGCAGGGGGCGGCCAGCGGCGCACCGGAGCTCTGGGTGGCGCTGATGTATATCGTTGTTGTGCTTGTTTAGGCGCTGATGTATGTCGTTATTGTGTTGTGTGCTGCGTACTGTTCTTTTTCTCACAAACAGACTCACAAGTCACAATGAACAAATATTTAGGCTTTGGGCTTAATTGTTATATGGGTAACGGGTTTGATATTATTTGGTATTAGATGTCGCTTTTAATGATATTGAAGAGGGGTAACATATATTTTTGAGCAAAGTACAGGAATGGTCCCTGTAGTTTACTAAAATTTTGGATTTGGTCCTTAGTTTTTCAAAAATACACGGATGGTCCTGGTGGTTTGCACTTTGTAACATATTTAGTCTCTAACTTCAACATGCTGGAACTTTAAGATTTGTTGAGTTGGGACTAAATGCATTACAAAGTGCAAAGCATAGGGACCTTTCGTGTACCATTGGAAGGATAGGGACCAAATAAAAAATTTTGGTAAACCACAAGGACCATCCGTGTACTTTACTCTAAATTTTTTAAGGGGTAACGAAATCGAAAAAACGTCAAAAAATTTTTTGGTTACACTACCGACGATCAGTTAAAGGTAGTATAGGCTACCCCTAACATTGTATGTCCGCCCTTGTTTGTACCCTAAGTTGCTCAACAAATGGTCAACTTTCATGTAATATGAAGTTTTACCAAATTCAAATAAAGCCTTCATATCTACTTTTATACGCGTTTTAACTAAAAGAGTTAAATGTTTGGTTGGTCCCTGTGGTTTGCAAATATTACAGACTTGATCTTAGTGGTTTTATAATTACACACTTGGTCCCAGTGTTTGTAATTTTTGCACTCGTGTGGTCCTTATCATTAACTTAGGTTAGATTTCTCAGTTAAGTTTGTATTAAATTACCAAAGTACCCTTACTTATTAAGAAAAATAATAAATAAAAAATCGTTTAATTAAAACAAATATTTCTGTAGGTCCCACCCTCATTTCTTCCCCAAATCACCATCTTCACTCTCTCTCTACCCAGATCTCTCTCTGTCTTCTCAAACAAACACCACCACTACTGAACACCCACCACCACCACACCTCCACCACCGAACACCCACTACCACCACTATAAACACCACTACAAGCACCGATATAATAATCTTGAATTCTTATTTACAGATGTATGTATATACACATTGGGTTTCTCCGCCATTGATTTTCTTTATAGATATATTAATCTTGAATTCTTGATTGTGTTTTTGCTTTGCAGTGTCATTGATGGATTTGCAGTGGTGGTAGTGGGTGTTCGGTGATGGAGGTGTGGTGATGGTGGGTGTTCAGTGGTGGTGGTGTTTGTCTGAGAAGACAAAGAGAGATCTGGGTAGAGAGAGAGTGATGATGGTGATTTGGGAAAGAAATGAACCTATAGAAATATTTGTTTTAACTAAACTATTTTTTATTTATTGTTTTTCTTAATAAGTGAGGGTACTTTGGTAATTTAATACAAACTTAACTGAGAAATCTAACCTAAGTTAGTGATAAGGACCACATGAGTGTAAAAATTACAAATACTGGGACAAAATGTGTAATTATTAAACCACTATGACCAACTCTGCAATATTTGCAAACCACAAATACCAACCAAGCATTTAACTCTAACTAAAATAAAATTTCTTTGGTCTTGTTTATAAATCTAAAATAATATCAATGATGCAACTTCACATCAAGAATTCAAATGTGAACATACGTAGTATTCCAAAGTGACAAATTAACAATATTCAACTGCCGCCGCCACCACCACTAACCATAACCACAATCTCTGCGAACCACCATCTGTCCGTTTCTAACCACTTGTTTCTCCAACATCCCTAACTAGGGGTATGAATGCGTGGATCCTATTTCAACTAAGCTATAACTTGATTTGTTTAATTTAGGAGTGCTCTAACTTATTTTAATCTCAACATTTAAAGCTCAAGTTCGATAAGCTTGAGCTCGGTTTGAGCTTTTGCTTGTTCAATATCGAATTGTATATTATTGATGTGTAATCATTTTAAATTATAATTATGTATATAACATAATTACGGTTGTAAAAGTCGATAGTCGCTCCCTAGTTGATCGACTGAGAAGTTAAGAGTACTCAGCCAACGCAAAGAGTACTCAGACATGTTAAATTATAAACAAATTAGTTTTCGGAAATTAAATATATATGAAATAACATAAATTTACAAATATTTATAACAAAATGCGTGAAAATGGTATTCATTCTTTGATATAACAGGCATAGAAATTGTGTGTTTTTTTAAAGTCATACTCGACCCGAGTTAACTTACTAGATCTGATTCTGGCTGAGTTTGACCGTGTTTCATCAATTTCGAGTAATCATGCGAAGTTGAAGAAAGTCGCCTCAATAGCCTACTTTAGAGCTATTACTCATCCTAATATATATGTTATATGTTATATATTATATGTTATATCTTGTTAATAATATACTCATTAGGATGCGAGCATCTAATGAAGGTCTGAAGTTGAAGTTTGGGTTTGAACTCATTTATTACATTTATTTAAGATAAAATTTAAGTTTGAACTAGTTCTTTTACCCGCTGCGCGTTGTGGCGGCGCCATACGCGAAATGATAACATACATACTACAATCAAGCAGACTTGTTTCCGAACAAAATTTACGTCAAATCGTATGATAACTCAGATTTATACATTCGAATCAAAATGTATTACATTTGACCTGATTTTTTTTCCAAATAGAATTTACGTCAAATCGTAGTCCAACTCAAAACATACATTAAGAACATTTTATAATTGACCCGGCTCATTTTCAGACAAAAATTACGCTAATGCGTAGACGAACTCGAATTTTATACTGACATGTCCATAAAAATAAAAACTTAAGAAATTAGTTTTAGGGTAAGCTTGAAACTTTAGAAACTTGAGGGGGTCAAAATGACATTTTCAAAGTTTAGAGGGTTACCTCTGATATTATAGCAACGTTTAGGGGTAGAATGGGTTACATATTAAAAGTTTGAGGGTTAAAGAGAAGTTAGAATGTAGGGAGGTCTTTTTTGTCAAGTTGGAAAATAGGAGGGTCATTTTTGTTAAGTTAGAAATTTGAGCAGTGAATTTTGTATATTTAAAAAAGTTAAGGGGTGATTTTGTCAAACTTGAAGCCATGAAGGTTTCTTGAAAGATCAGGAAAATGAGAATAGTGGCAGTATGAAAGGCAAATTGGATTTAAATAATCCCAACTCACTGTTATTGGCCAATAATAATCTCAACTCATTTAATCACCAATAATAATCCGAACTATTCACTTTTGTTTGTAAAATACTCTCAGTTAAAAAAACACTAACTAGGTTAAAAATTTGTTGATGTGGCATCTGATGTGGCCCTTTTAGCTGATGTGTCATATGACGTGGCAGTTGATGTGGCATTTTTTATGACGTGGCAGTCTACATGGCATTTTTTGATGACGTGGCAGCTGATGTGGCAGTCTACGTGGCATTTTTCGATTACGTGGCAACTGATGTGGCAGGTGACGTGGCAAGCCACATCAGCAAATTTTTAACCTAGTTAGTGTTTTTTTTAACTGGGAGTATTTTACAAACAAAAGTGAATAGTTCGGATTATTATTGGTGATTAAATGAGTTGGGATTATTATTGGCCAATAACAGTGAGTTGGGATTATTTAAATCCAATTTGCCTTAATGAAATGGATAGTAAATTAAATAAATAATAATAATAATAATAATAATATTTGTATGTGGAGTGGCTATGCGATGGTGTAGGTTGTGGGCCCACGGAGTACACTTGCATGTGTGAAAGCATTTAGAGTTAGGTTGGTGGCACTGTGGCCACCGACCTTTCTCTTTCATATTATATAAATTGTTATTGGAGAATAAGAATTAGGATTATTGGTTATTAATAATCCTAAGTTTCATTTATTGGCCGTTAATAATACAACTTTAAAAATTCTCTCCAACAATCTCAACTTGTAAGAATTTGTCTCTCGTCGATCCTTTTCAAACTGTAGGTGCACTTAATTCAATTAAGGAGACTAAATGTGCACTTGAATCTATTGAGAGTGCCAAATTATTATAGTTATAAAAGGATCAATGGGAGCCAAATTTTTACAAGTTGTGATCGTTGAAGGTAATTTTTAAAGTTAAGATTATTATCAACCAACAGATGAAACTTTGGATTATTAAAATCCAATAACCCTAAGAATTAAGTTAAAAGTTGTCCTAATTGCTTAATGAGAGGGACAATTTAAGTATAAACTCAATCTATACTAGGGGTGGACCCAAGCCCATCCCAAGGTGGGCGGGCGCACCCCCGGGGAAAAAAAATTTAGTGTTAAGTTCCGTCGAAAATCCCGTCCGCACCCTTTGGAATTTTTCGTCCGCACCCCTTGGAATTTTCCGACCGCACCCCTTCGGGTAAAAGTGTTATAATCAATTTATATTTTAAGATTTTTTTTAGTAAACTCTTGTTTTCCTTAAATAGTACCTAAATTATATAACTTTTAATATCTAACTAACTAAACCCAAATACTCAATACCTTTACCCACTTATAATTCCTAACTAACTAGCCAATTAAGTCTTAGCCCATTAACCAAACCCAACAATATTTCAAACTATAATAAAATAATTTAAGCCCAAAACCCTTAGAAATTCTCTCCCGCTCTCTCTCTCACTCTTTCTCTCTCTCTCTCTTGCGTCCCTGCACTGCCAGCGAACAACATCACCTAGCGACAACAGTCTAGCAGCCGGTGACCACCATAATCAGCCACCATACCACCGTCATTCGACACCAAATCCAATCGGAATCCGAACACGGGTAAGTTTCTTTGTTATTTTAATGATTTTGGTTGATATTATAGAAGAAAAAGGGTAATAAAGTTGTTAAATAGGTTTGAAATTTTGTGTGTTTTGACGTTGTTTATGGTTGTTTAGATGATTTTTAGGGTGATTATGTTGTTTAGATGATTTTTAGGGTGATTACAACTTACATTATGATTTCTAGGGCTTGAATAGTTGGAAATAAAAATTGAAACATTATCTTATGGAGCGATTAACTTATATTATATAGAGAAAGACTTGTTTAAAAAGTAGCTTTATATGATGTTTTGGATAGATTAACTTATATTATATAGAGAAAGACTTGTTTAAAAAGTAGCTTTATATGATGTTTTGGATAGATTTCAAAAAATGAAAACCCATAGGGCGACGTTTTAATTATGTTTGTAACAAGGTTTGACATGTTTTTGATGATTTTATAAAATTAGTTTCATGTTCTTTTGTTTTACATGACCCGGCCCGACCCGAACTGACCCGATACGAACCGATTTTTTAGTTATGTACCTAGGGGCCTAAAATTTTTAAAAATGTTCCGCACCCCCATGGAAAAATTCCTGGGTCCGCCACTGATCTATACTATATAATAAAAGAAACCAATAAAAGGACACATGTCATTCATTGAAGCCATCTATTTTTTATAGATAATAAATATCAATTAAAAGATAATTATAAAATTAAATTTAATATAAATTTTAACAATTCGTATAGGTGATAATATAATATTTTAAAATATTATATAAATGATTTATTTATTTTGTTAAACTAAAGTGGTTAAGGGTAGGTACTATTTCAAAAATGATTATAAGGGATCAAGGGGTAAACAAAAATATTAGTCATTGTTTATTAGTTCTGTACTTCTATACTTTTATTTTCATGTTCAACTCTCAACTCAACCCGTATATAAATTTTTAAAAATAATTTTTTTATTATGTAGTATATAAAATTAAATTTATTCAACCCATATAATAAATAGGGTTTATAAAGATATAACTTTTTATTGTTTGGTATATAAAATTACATGTGTTCAACCCGTATAACTCATGAGGTTCTTAAAAATGTAATTTTTTTCATTATTTAATATATAAAATTAAATTTACTTAACCCGTACAATACACGGGGTTCTTAAAAATACAACTTTTTTATTATTTAATATATAAAATTACATTTATTTAATCCATCTAATAAACGAGATTTTTAAAGAAATGTTTTTTATTATTTGGTATGTAAAATTACATTTATTCAACCCGTGTAATACACGGGGTTTCAACCTAGTATTGAATAAAACAAAAATAAACCAATAGATAGCATTGTTGGTAGTTGGTTAATTGAATAAACTCAATATTGAATAAAACAAAAATAAACCAATAGATAGCATTGTTAGTAGTTGAATAAAACAAAAATAAACAATAGATAGCATTGTTAGTAGTTGGTTAATTGAATAAAACAAAAATAAACCAATAGATAGCATTGTTAGTAGTTGGTTAATTGAAATTATCATCCATTGCGTACAAAGGATTGTAGCTAATCTTTGAAGTTATCAAATTAATGACATTTTATAATTTATCGTATATTCCAAGAAACATGTCATAAGAGTTAACATTAGTTCCTAGGTTAATTTCATAAATTCTGTGTGGTTTCATAAACATAAACTATACATGTGATATAATTTCTAGAATTTATTGTCACCTAAGAAGGTTCACACACGAATGGTATGTTTTTATGTACATTTTTTTACTTTAAATTTGATCAATCATACAACCGATTTGGTTCAATGTTTATGTTACATGTGTTAAAAGGAAAATAGACTCGAAAACCCTTGGCGAGGCTCGGTTGGAGGCATAGTCGACGCGCCTATTGAAAAGGTATGGTCCATAGTGTCTCAAACTGATCGGCTCCCCGAATGGATGCCCATGGTTGAAACGTGCACGCACCTAAAAGGAACTGAGGGTGAACCTGGCTATGTCCGGTTAGTCTCGGGCTTCATGTTCCCTCAAGAGGATGGAGATCGTTCTTGGATCAAGGAACGACTAGTTTCCATGGACCCCTTATCGCGTAGCTACGTGTATAGAATGGAGGCTAGCAATGTGGGCTTGGATGGATCTGTAAATTCACTCAAACTCATAGAATACGATGTTGGTTCGACTCTAGTAGATTGGTCATTTGAAATAAGCCCGGTTGAGGGGGCGTCGGAAGAGAATTTGATCGATTATCTAGGATATTTGTATAAATCATGTATTAACAAGATAGCAGGTGCTATAAGATCGCCAGGAACATTTTAATAATAGATGGGTGTATTTTGAACTCGCTAATGTCTTTAAACAAATTTACACTAGAAGACTATTGACTATTTTTTTGGAACAACGACTTTTTGTATTAGGCTACCGCACTCCCCAAATTGGAGAGCCCCGTTGCCCCACTCTGGCCAGATTATATTGTCTTAAACGGGCTCACGTTGGCTTCAGAGTTTGGCTTGGGCGTTCCCCCGGGAAACCATACCACCGGCTGCCACTTGACAGTCGTTATGCTACCACAAGAGCAAAACTCTCTGACGTAACACACGGTGGAACGAAAACCTAGGCGGGCTCAGGATAGAGCCCGACACCTCTGCAAAGAGGTTAGGCTCTATCCATCATTGACTAATCCACCAAAATGACACAAGTGGGGATTGAAGGTGAGTCTCCATTAGAGAACTTAAGCCTCTCAACCACTAGACCACAAGTGATGCATCCGTATTGACTATTTGACTTGCATCTTCAAATGTTGTCGCTAAATGGAGAAAATTGGTTGTGATATTTTCTTAATGATGAAAGTATTTTAATAGAGAAGGTTTGGTGAAAATTATACATCCCACGTTGAAAAGACATTAAACATGAATAGGATTTTGTAACTTAGGCCGTTCGACCAAAAACACAAACGAGATGGGGAGCCCTAACTTTTAAACAGGCAGCTTGATGCAATCTCAAACGGTCTTTAAAAAACGATATGGAATTATAAAGCAAACAATCGAAATAACAATGGTCGTAAAAAATAGAAATAACAAATTTAAATTGTTACTTAAATTCCGGTTTTCTAGTAGTGGTCGCTAAGTAGTAAATAATAATATAAACTTGTTGTTTTATACATATATGCAAATATTTTAGAGTCCTAAACCAACAGCAATCATTGTGAGTTTTCATTTGCGACGAAAAGATTTCTACATATTACTGACACATTTGTGAGGAATAGCGGAATAGGAATCCTTGATCAATCCCTCGCAACATTGTTCTCTTTGCCACAGATTAGTGAATTACTAGCGACATAATTTTGTCACAAACCGTTGGTAGTTTCTTTATTTGTAACCCATTAAAGATAAATTTTCGTCACATCCCTCTTCAAAATCTAAAACACGCAATGACTGATTTGAGATGGATTACACAATACAGATGCATGAGCATACAATACATGCACATGTATATACAGATACCGTAACACACTAACACCTTAGACAAATCCGATATCAAATGGTTTTGAGCTGTGCACAGGAGAGATCCTTGGACATACAACATCAAATATCACCAACACTTTTTGGGTTAATGGCAGTGAGTGAGTGGAGAACTCCATAATTAAGCATGTTCAAGTGGGAGTAGTATCAGTATGAGTAACCTCCCAGAAGTCTTCACTTGAGCAACCAAAAACAAATCCGTTAGTTTTTCGCGGGTACAACAACAGACAATACTGATGGTATAAGTGGCCGGATGTTGCACATACATACATATGAAGAGCATCGTTATAAAAAAACTAAATTATTAATTGTAGATAAAAGAATTATTAAACTAACTTGTTCATATCCTTTTTTATACATTTTTCAAAAGTTTATCTACACATGTGTAGATCCTATAAATAAATAAACATTGCATTCCAACAAGTTTTCCGTAAGAAAATGAATGACTTATTTTGTTCTAAAGTTCTACATATACATACATACATGATACCCGCTTGCGGTATGCGCATATAATGTATATATGTGTGGGTCATCGGAGGGCAAAAGTGAAAGTGAACTAATTTTAACGTTATTTTACTAATTTCGTGAAAATAACGTTAAAAGCGGGGGACGGTTAATCATGCATCATGTGGTGGGCGTTGATAGCTGAAAGACAAAAGGGTACATGCACTAATCGGTCTTTGTCCCGATTGTTGAGTGTTATATGCCTTATGTCCAAGGCTTGTTGCAAAACTGTAGGAAATGGGTCACAATTTTATAATAAAAATTATATAAATAAATATAAAAATTGTAAAGATACTCTCTTTACATAATTTTGAGAAATTGTAGTATATGAACCGTGTACAAATTCAAACGAAAATAAATATGAACTACAACATATTTAATAAAACAATCGATTCAAACCAATATCTTCAAAAGATAAAGTCTTCAACTTGATCTTTAACGGTGTCTACTTGTATGGTTCGTTGTCTTTTCAGTCCGTTGTGTAGGCTTCAACGAGGTCTTGAACCACGTCTTCTTGTACAATAATTTCCCACAAAAAGAACAAACAAATGTTAACGGTTGTGGCTGAGGCACGTGTTCAACACGCTTCCCTTAAAACAGATTTCGCGCCTCTACTAAAGACGACACGTCTGTCTCCCAGGGTACAACAGCCGAAACAGTTTGTACTGCCGGAGAAGGCCACGCGCCCGAGGTTACACCGGATAAAACATAGTGTTAGACCTTTTGGAAATTAAGAATAGAATTGTAGTTGAATCATGTAGAGAAACTTATCTCTATATGTTCCCAACATATGGGTCATCAAGTACTTCTTCTTCAAGAACTCTTCATGCATAACTTTATGTCTACTTCTTGTATTCTTACTCTTGTAGTTTTATGTATATAAAAAACATCAAGTTAGACACATAACCTACTTTTAATACAAAAGACATGGGGTAGAGAAAAGTCTTACATAATTAGAGATTTATTAGAGACATAAACTCTAATAAATTGACATAAAAACTCTACTTAAGAGTTTATGTTACATATGAAGAGTCTAGTCCTTAGTTAGAGATTTATTAAAGACATAAACTCTAATAAAAACTAATAAATTGACATAAAAACTCTACTTAAGAGTTTATGTTTCATATGAATAGTCTAGTAAATAATTATAATTTCAATAAATTATAATCTCACTAAATTAATATCCATTTACAATATCTAAATTTCCAACAATCCCCCATATGAATGGAGATTGATCAAAACACACAAAGTTTCCAATGGAACCTCGACAGTTGAGTATTGTCGGATAAGTAGGTGTCCCTTTGAACATTCCGTTGTGAAGCATCCTTAGCCTCCTAGCAGTTTGTAGACACGACGTCCTTGAACAAACCCCCATTTGTGTAGACGACAATACACTTCACACAATACTCTCCTTAGCCGGGTCATCCCCTCATAGTCGTGTCCAATAATGGTTGTGGAACACTTTCCTGGTTCTGCGAGACCTCTAGGAATTGTGCCCCCAATTCCATTCGAAGCAACCCCACTTCTCTCTAACATAGGTGATTCTCCTTAAATCATTAAAAGCATCGCGATTATCATGATTACGCAAAATCATTTACCACATAATATGCTTAACCTCATAATTTGTCATTGAATTTCATAGGAATGAACTAGGACGTATTTAAACACCCTTTTATCATTTAGGGAGTATATATATAACCATATATACTAGCTTATACATATCAGTTATGCCCCCATAGTGACCACCCTTAGGCATATGAATTCGTTGTCCTATTGAACATAGATCTTGGGATCTCCAGTCAACTAAGGTAGGTTTCCTTCACACACCCTTTTTCCATGGGCTTTAGTCTTATTCCACAACTTGATCTCTAATAAACCCTTAGGTTGTTGGATCCATAACATTATCTTTGTCTTTGACAAGTCACTAAAGATAACTTTACAGTTGAGATCAATTGTCATGACGTGTTCGTAACTCGAAAGTTAACATTGCCTATTGTCAACTTCTAAGACTATAACCTCAGTGGCCACCTGAATCTGGTTATAATATTTGTCTTAGAATGATACATTTATCATTTAAGGCAAACACATCTCCATTATGCACTACGACATTTGTGTCCTCCACTTAGTCGTCTATTTGCAAAGTTAGATTGGATTACAAAATCCTTATTGCCAAAACAAATGCAAGATACCCCCACATTGAAGTGTTATTGGATAACATCTAGATGGGTTAATGAGAACCATTTCTAGATACCCTTATAGGGTTGTTTCTTAAATGGATCCTCCCCCACATTTCTCGCCATTTGATCAACATTTCCGTAACACCACTTATGGCGACCTTTATACACATATGATTGAACAAGATCAATCTCATTGTATCAGTGAATTCAACTCATATTGCATTAGCTTACATAAGCTTCTAAGATGACCGAAGCAACACATGCCATTGTCATAAGGTTGTCACCAATTTAGAATAATTCTAATTTAACATCTAGAATAAGCTTAGACAATGAGTTCTCCTCATTAGCTTTTCGAACAAACTCTTAAAAAGTTACATTTCTTTTCCTTATAATGAATGAAAATTCTCCCTCAATTTTGTCTATACACAAATTTTTTTTTTTTTTTGTGTTCATACACATTTGAATGTTTAGAGTTAATTAGTCTCCGTCAAGACCCATAATTAACCAAGTACTAGTCTAGCATGCTTTAGACTACAATACTTTAGCATGTGAACAGAAGATGCATCATTCTGATTCTTCACAGCCCTAAGGATATCATAATATCACTTTGCAACATTCATCCCTTGTTAAGACAAAATAATGAGACTTATTCATAATCCTAAAACATCAATATTTAGGAAGGTCTCACAAATTATTGTATATAGCACATAGCTAAATTTCATTATTCATTTAAGGAACATAACTTGTTTACCTTTGATCTCCAACAATCTACCATTGACTCATAAGTACTTAAACATAAGTGTTAATCCAAGTCACTTGGTGAACACATTCATCAACCACAAGATGAATGTTTCTCGTCTACAATCACTATTATGTGTGAGATAAAGTCAACTAGATTGACACTCAACAACATGACATTCATAATTTTGCCATAAGTGATTTGCACACAATTATTGTTATTCATTAGGAGATATGTATATTTAGGATGCTCTCCCAAACGAAGGTAAAATCTCCATATAGTTCTAACAATAATCAAGTGGTAGACGTATCTACTTATAAATCTCACAAGATTTATTAAAGGTATACAATAACATATAATACTTTTACTTTCATATGTTAGAATTCACACTTGTGAATTTTCCAATGACTTCTAATGAAGTATGTCGACATGAATGTCGTAAGGGTATTTTATCTCAATACACTCACCACGTTCTTTCATTATTCATTCATGATGTGGTTATACATTTGATGTTTCGTCTTTGACTTTTAGTCAATGTAACAACTCTCAAGTTGTTTATGCACAAGTATTTTCATGTACTATCCGTTTAAAAACCATATTCTTTTAAACAATGTATTACCGACGTTATAATTATTTTCCACAAAAATAATTTATACGTCACAACCATTAATGATTTATTTCTTTGTAAAAAATTGCATGTGTTATCCGAAGATATTTAACGCAAAACAATAAAATACATCGGAAACTAAATCATAAGTGTCAATTACTTTTGAAATTTAAACGGAATCATAGACAATATGTAGATCTCAAATAGCAAAGTGCTTTTATCTTCAACACTTTGTAATCTGACTGAAATCTTCTCAACAATATCGTCCCATGGCATGTCATGAGGTACTCCCTCAATAAGACTCCATGCACTTGTAAGTACAAGTTCCCCATTTCATCTTGAAACTTTAAACTTGGACAATTATGCTCAAAACAACACCAAGTTGTTACAAATACTACATTTAAGTAGTAAACTTGAATAATTAAATTTGTTCACAATAACACCAAGTTGTTTTTCACCAAATAACATTTTCTAACAAGCATGTTAGACAAAAAAATGTTATAACAAGCACATTATAGAATCGAACGTTTACATAAAACGTTTTTCAAAGATATAGTTTATAAAATAAACCATTTCTCATCATTTTTAATGCACATATAGGCAATTAAATGTTTACATAAAACATTTTTGTTCATTATGAACAATCTCTAACCTCGTATTCGTGATACACATTTTCTAACACACGTGTTGGAAAATTTAAGTCATTTTATATATACAAAACATGACCAAATTAAGGCATTACATGTCATCATTAAAACTCATCAAATGTCATAAATAAAACTCTACTCAAGAGTTTCACATATGAAGAGTTAAGAGTCTTAATAATTATAGACTTAAACTCTAATAAAACTCATTAAATGTCATCATTAAAACTCTACTCAAGAGTTTCACCATATGAAGAGTTAAGAGTCTCAATAATTATAGACTTAAACTCTAATAAAACTCATCAAATGCCATCATTAAAACTCTACTAAAGAGTTTCACCATATGAAGAGTTTAATTAGTAATTAAAATTTCACTCAAATGGATTTAGAAATCACAAATTAAGGTTGGTGATAAATCCCACACAACTACACCATCACTTTATGGTGATTTGAATCTTGATGCCAATCAAACATCAACTTCAATGTATGACCTTTTGTTTCTAAACCATACAAAGAATAATATAAGTGTTTACATTCATTAAAATTAATGCTACAACAAATTACTTATATCAAATGATTACATAAAACATTTCAAAGCATTTGCATTTAACCATTTTTAACAATCATGTTAAAATGAAAGAAATTCTAACGCGCACGTTAGAAATATTAACATTTCCACAAAATGTTAATTCGACTTGCTATAAACACATATATGGTTCAAATAAATAAGTCATTTCCAATACACACGTTAGAAAATAAACAATTAAAAAATTGTCCAAACTAACACGTTCCATGAATGTTTAGAATACAAATGATTACAAAAATCATTTTCAAATTTAACAGGTTTATAAACCGTTTCTAACACTTTTGATAGAAGTAAACAATTACAAAAATTGTTACAAAGCCTATCAATAAATAAGTTATAACAAGCTCGTTAGAAATAAACGATTACAAAAACCGTCATAAAACGATTACAAAAACCGTCATAAAACTTATTAGTTTGTATAAATAACCCAATTCTAACACGCTCGTGTAGAAATAAATGATTACAAAAATCATTATAAGGCTTATTAGTTTATATAAAATAAACTTATTTTTAACACACATTTTTTAAACCATATTATATAAATAATATGATCATTTCTAACAAGCATGTTAGAACATGAAACGTTTACAAAAAACGTATTGCTTATAAAAATAAAGCCGGTCTAACGCACACGTTAGAGAAATTAACGTTTACAAAAAACGTATGGTTTACACTATTAAACCCCATCTAACACAAAGTTAGAAAAATTAACGATTTCCAAAATCGTTTCAAAACCAAATGTTTGAACCAAAACTATTCGTTTTGTACCACGATATAGGATTTAAGATTGCATCTCAATCTCAATAAATCCAAACACAACAAGTTGTACTACTAACATATTTCCCAAAAAAAAATATATGATCATAATCTCTAAAAAAAAAAATTTTATTATAAATTTTTTTCGTGAACCCAAAATCCTTATAAATAAGGTTTTAAGATTCTAGCCACAATCTCACGAAATCTGTTTTAAGTTTGTAGGAAATGGGTCACAATTTTATAATAAAAATTATATAAATAAATATAAAAATTGTAAGGATACTCTCTTTACATAATTTTGAGAAATTGTAGTACATGAACCGTGTACAAATTCAAACGAAAATAAATATGAACTACAACATATTTAATAAAACATTCGATTCAAACCAATATCTTCAAAAGATAAAGTCTTCAACTTGATTTTTAACGGTGTCTACTTGTATGGTTCGTTGTCTTTTCAGTCCGCTGTGTAGGCTTCAACGAGGTCTTGAACCACGTCTTCTTGTACAATAATTTCCTACAAAAAGAACAAACAAATGTTGACGGTTGTGGTGAGGCACGTGTTCAACACGCTTCCCTTAAAACAGATTTCGCGCCTCTACTAAAGACGACGCGTCTGTCTCCCAGGGTACAACAGCCGAAGCAGTTTGTACTGCCGGAGAAGGCCACGCGCCCGAGGTTACACCGGATAAAAACATAGTGTTAGACCTTTTGGAAATTAAGAATAGAATTGTAGTTGAATCATGTAGAGAAACTTATCTCTATATGTTCCCACCATATGTGTCATCAAGTACTTCTTCTTCAAGAACTCTTCATGCATAACTTTATGTCTACTTCTTGTATTCTTACTCTTGTAGTTTTATGTATATAAAAAACATCAAGTTAGGCACATAGCCTACTTTTAATACAAAAGACATAGAGTAGAGAAAAGTCTCACATAATTAGAGGCATAAACTCTAATAAATTGACATAAAAACTCTACTTAAGAGTTTATGTTACATATGAAGAGTCTAGTCCTTAATTAGAGATTTATTAGAGACATAAACTCTAATAAAAACTAATAAATTGACATAAAAACTCTACTTAAGAGTTTTTGTTTCATATGAATAGTCTAGTAAATAATTATAATTTCAATAAATTATAATCTCACTAAATTAATATCCATTCATAATATCTAAATTTCCAACAAAAACTACTATTGAGTCGGGGGGTCTCACTGGAAGCGACCTTTATATTCCTACGGGGTAGAGGTAAGATTGTCTACATCTTACCCTCCTCAGACCCTACCTTAGACTGGTGGGTGTGGGCGTGAGTTTTGGGCGTTTTGGCCCTTTAACGTCGGGTGCTCCACCCTGGGTTGGTGTTTTGGTCAGTGTTGCCCAATTGGCATGTAGATTCTGCCTGGCGTGGGGCGGGGGGCTGGTTGACATAGCGGGCTGTGGTTGGCTGGTTAAATGTAGGTTTTTGTTTTATTTTCTTTATAGTTTTTTAAAAAAAAAAATCCACATGGCTAGCCACGCCCAGCTAAGCAACGCCCCACCACACCTCTAGTTTTTAAGTATTAGCTTGTGGATCCCACCCTAGCCACGTATCGAGCAATGCCCCCAATCCAAACCCCTCCATACCCTATAGTCTTAGTTTAGCTATTAGTTGGATTTAGTGAGTATGATGATAAGATATATACACAAATGTGAAAGAAGAAGTGACCCGTTTTTTCTAGTTTGAAACAAGCAACCATAGCTTTCGTTAGTGCCTCTATCCACGAGAGTTTAAGCAAGTATTATTGTTATTATCTAGAAGCTCCAATATCAATGGTGTCAAAGGAACAAGATGAACAACACACATCAAACTATGTGCATGACAACCACTTGGTACCTCAAAACTAATACTTCAATTAATACCATCCGAACACCACCACACTTGCAATACCCTTCTGGATTTCTGTACATGAAAACCATTGCCCATCTAAACAATTAACCTTCATCATATCCAAACACCACCGATCACCCTTATGAGTTGCATGGACTAAGAAATTTCATCCCATTATGACACAGGGCGGAATAACATAGATATTTTCTTGAAAAAAGTTGATTCATAATATCTAAATGATGAAAGCATTTGTAGAGAATTCTATATTTTTTTTGCATGAAAGCATTTGATGGAGTGGATGAGAATGCTTTTAGAAATAGTAACTAAGGCATAATCTCCTCAGCTTTCTAAAAAAAATTGTAAATTTCTTTTTGACCCTCCTTGAGTGTTACGTGTTTATTTTTATGTACGTGAGTCAAATATAATACATTTTTGCTTATTTTTATGTATGTTTTAAGTTGGTCTACGTTTTGTTCCGAAACGAGTCGGGTCAAATATAATACGTTTTCACTGCGGTATAAATTCGAGTTACTTTACATTTCGACTCCACCGCAACGTGTGGTACCATTCTTTAACGAAAAAAAAACTATTTTCTTACGTGCTTATTTTTTAAGCACGTTTCGTTATAAATCCAAGTTGGTTTATGTTTCGACGTAATTTTTTTCGGTAATGGGTTAAATAAAATATAATACGTTTTCGTGCTTATTTTCATGTGTTTTTCAGCTTGTCTACGTTTTGACGTAAGTTTTGCTCGGAAACGAGTCGGGTCAGACATCTGACGATACAAATTCGAGTTACTTAAGGTTTTGACGCTATCGCAATGCGTGGCGGACCAAAATTCTAGTTATGAAATAAATACTAAAACTCAAGACATGAATAAACAAGTAAATCAAGACAATAAATGTTTACACGTTTTACACTAAAAAGGAAATCACTCAAATTGGGGAATGTTGTTATGGGGCGATATAGGAACCCTGATTAATGGAAATCCGGTTCTATAGCTCGTTAAGACCTTTTGTGTCTGCTGCTTATGGGACTCGTAACTCTACTCATAGCCCAAGTTATGTTAGTTTTAAGTTTTGCCGCCATATTGTTTTCCTCTATTTAGCGTAAAAGTGCTAACTCGTGAATGAGTTCTCATCACATTAAGGTGGGAAGTATGTTTCACTACTAGTTTTAGCACAATGTTGGTTTTGTCAAATGAAAATGGAACAGCTAACTGAAACAACAGAGGATACTAAGCTAGTTACCTTAGAATTGAAGAAATCTTGATCAGAAGTTCAAATCTATGTTGTATACATTTTGCTCACCTAACCTAGTAAAACGACATTACATCATTGACATCTTCAGTGTGCTTTATATATATAACCTTGTATGTATGAATCTACAATCAAATTAGAAGAAAAGTACAAGCAAGAAAGAGAATGGCAAGTTGGGTTCGTTCAGCCGTGATGGTTCTAGCCATGGTCTTGCTTCCAATGATGGTTGAGTCGTATGTTCGGCACTACAAGTTCACTGTAAGCCTTGTTTCCTATTAGTGGTTTATTTAGATTATGTGCATTAAGGTCGATAACATTTGCTAGGATGTCGTCTCAGTCTATATAATATAGACTGAAACGAAACCCTAATTGGCTAACCCGAACATGCAAAGCCCTAATTGAAATATCTAATAATTTTCAGGTTGTGATGAAGAACTTTACTAGGTTATGTGAAAGTAAAGCTATGGTTACTATCAATGGAAAGTTTCCTGGGCCGACTTTGTACGCTAGGGAAGACGATAGCGTCGTTGTTCAACTAGTGAACAAGGTGCCACACAACATTACAATCCATTGGTATGATTCTCTATATTGAGCTGATGCACAAATTTTAGACTTCAAACAAAAGGTTTTACTTCAAAAAATTTCCGTCACAAAAGCGTGTCCAAATTTAGCGCAATTTCTATTTATTTTTTAAATTTTAAATTTAAGTTCATAATTCACTAACACATATATAAATCCCAGATATCGAAAAGTAGAAACTATTTGAATATACTTGCGACTTAAGTTTGAGTGTTATTTGTGAGGCTGCTTGTTGTGGGTTAACGCTCCTGCCCACATCAACCAATAACGCCCGTGAACACCACGTGAGAGGGGTAAGGTTGTAGGGTCCAACCCCAATCAACCGGTCACACTTTTTTTTTAAATACAATTTTATAATTGAACCAAAACGTGATAGTTAAAGAGTTAGTTAAAGCTCTCTGCCTACTTGGCAGGACGTTGTGCACTTTTTAGTTAAACCAAAACATATAGTCTGGCCATTAAAATGTTTGCATAGGGGTCCATTTGCAACCGAATTTTAGTGTGGGACACTTTGTTGTCAATTTGTATTGCGACCGAAATGACTTTGCGATGAAATTTAACAATCGTCGCAAGTTTGCGACCAATGTTTGCAATCAAAACTTTTCAAGGCTGAAATACTTGCAAGTGAACTAGCGACAGATTTTGCGACCGATTTGTTTAGTCAGTAAAAAGTATCAGGATTTAATAAAAAGGCCTTTAAGCGACCGATTTTGTTTTGTCGCTAATTCAGCTGTCACTTTTTTACGGTCCCTAGTTACCAGTTTTTTAATAGAAAGTCATTTAAATGGTCAAAATCCCAGTTAGAAACTTGTACATGATTTCATGGTTTGTTACTTCCACCATATGCCTATTTGTTGCTATTTAGGCACGGAATTCGGCAACTACGAACCGGGTGGTCAGACGGGCCCGCCTACATAACACAATGCCCGATACAGACCGGTCATAGCTATACCTACAAGTTTAACGTTACTGGACAAAGGGGTACCCTTCTTTGGCATGCACATATCACCTGGCTAAGAGCAACTGTCCACGGAGCGATAGTCATCTTACCTAAACACGGAGTCCCTTACCCGTTCCCTAAACCCGATTACGAAAAAATCATTGTTCTAGGTATGATTCGAGCTCGATTCTACATTTGTAGCAATTTTTAAAACAACTATGGTATTTTATTTGAATTTTTTTGTAGGTGAATGGTGGAAATCGGATGTCGATGCTGTGATGAACCAGTGGATGCAAACCGGTTTGCCGCCTAATGTATCTGATGCACACACCATCAACGGCTATCCGGGCCCGGTTCCTAATTGCAGTACTTCTAAAGGTACCGATTTACACATTTAGCGACCGTAATGCGTTAGTAAACTGGTTTTCAGCGACGAACTAGCGACTAATTTTGAAAGTTTTGTAGGATCCACATTACACGTTGAACCCGGGAAAACATACTTGCTTCGCATAATCAACGCTGCTCTGAATGAAGAATTGTTTTTCAAGATCGCGAGACATCAGTTTACGGTGGTTGAAGTCGATGCGTGTTACGTGAAGCCGTTCAAAACGCGTACGATATACATCGCACCCGGCCAAACAACAAATGCCCTTTTTACCGCGGATCAAAAACCCGGAAAGTACTTAATGGCAATTTCGCCTTTCATGGACACCATCGTGGCGATTGATAACCAAACCGCGACGGGTACTGTTCGCTACAAAAGTATCGAATCCTACACACCGACAACCCTCACCACCCTCCCAGCGGCAAACGCCACACCGGCGACAAATTCCTTCATTGAGTCACTAAGAAGCTTGAATTCTGCTAAGTACCCCGCTCTGGTCCCTTTAAAAATCGACCACTCGTTATTATTCGTCGCTGGTGTTGGAGTGAATAATTGTTCTACATGTGTCAATGGAAGCAGAGTTGTGGCGGGCATCAATAATGTTACTTTTGTGATGCCCGACACAGCTCTGCTTCAAGCACATTATTATCATATAAGCGGTGTTTTCACCAGGGATTTCCCTGGAAAACCGCTAACACCTTACAACTACACCGGTGTTACGAATCTAACAAGCATGCAAATTACCACCGGAACTAAAGTTTACCCATTGAAGTATAATTCTACCGTTCAAGTTGTGATGCAAGGTAATTCGGTTATTGCACCGGAGAGCCACCCGATACATCTTCACGGGTTTAACTTTTTCATTGTCGGAAAAGGGGTGGGGAATTTCGACCCCGTGAATGACCCCAAGAATTTTAATTTGGTTGATCCTGTTGAGAGAAACACTCTTAATATACCTACTTCTGGATGGACTGCTATTAGATTCCGAGCTGATAATCCAGGTAAATACTACAACTATGTATGATCAAAAGATCTTTAGTAAAAAAAATTTTGGTCAACTCGACCGAAACATACCAAATAGTGGTACCTATAACTCATGTATTTAGATGAACATTTTTTGCACCATCCGCGAAGGTTTGTATATAAACTTTTGTTCATTTTACAGGTGTGTGGTTTTTACACTGTCATTTGGAAGTACACACGACATGGGGGCTTAAGATGGCGTTTTTGGTGGAGAATGGTAAAGGGCCAAACGAGTCTCTTATACCACCACCAAAAGACCTTCCAACATGTTAGACGACGACAGGATTTTGAGAAACCACAACAATCAGAGTAATTTCCAACAAAACATTCATTGAATTGTGGATACAAGCGAACGAACATAAATCTACTTCGCGTTTGAAAGAGGAATAAAGATCGAATCAGTAATTAATTTGGGTGTTTAATTATTGATTCTGTGAGCACGTAGTAAGTTGTTAAAATTTATTTACCTTGTGAGAATTATATTGTAGATGTGAGTGATTGGTTTGAAGGGGTCATTATGTAACTTATTAATTTTATAAGGGGCTTCATTTGCAAAAAGAAAATAAAGTTTTCCAAAAATATTATAGAAACGCGCCAGGTAGGGGTCGAACCTACGACTTTCTGCTTAGGAAACAGACGCTCTATCCACTGAGCTACAGGCGCTTTTGTTTTACATATCTCTTTTTTGTGTATTATTTAATTTAAAATGTTTTTCAAATTACAAAGTACCATGAGATTTCAATTATCTTGCATAAAACTGTACTTTATAGCTTATATACAACAAGAAACACTACTAATATTCACCATTTTTTCAAAGATAAATACACACTTTTATTATTACATATATATACATTATTTACAGTAACAACGTTTTAATTAACAGCAGAAAATGCTTACACTACGACCCGCTATAATATATTCTCTCTCTTCATTTCACGAGTCCTTTACAAACACTTCTCATAACAACTAAACAAGAACCGACCCTATAAACTCATCTCCATCACGCGCATTTAACTATATCTCACACCATACATATAGTACATGTGAAACACGTCGAAGTGTTGAGCGGCTAGAACCAAAACAACTTGACGGCTCACTACTCAAATACCCTTGAGTTGGTATCTAAGCGGTATAACAGACTCTGGAAAATCTGTTCTTGATTCGGTAAGTGAATAATAAGCAAGAACATGAGCAGGATGTTCTACCTCTTTATCTTCACCAACACTAACCTTTCTTGAAGGAATTATTTCAATTTTCCAAAATGGTCTAGCCATGGTCAAAAAGTCAAACCCTGTTGAAGACCCTCTATACCCTTGAACCCAAAGGTACCTAAGTGACCTCAACTGCAAAACAGCACTAGCAAGTGCATGTTCACTAAAACAACAACCTCGTACTTCAAGCTTTTGTAAACTAGGGCACCCTTTCGAAAACCCTAAAAGACCCATGTCGGATTCACCAACATACCCTAACAACATCCACCGTATGTTTTGACTGTATTGACCTATATAAGTCAAACCCACATCAGTCAACCCTCCTGGTCTCAGGTAAAGAGCAAATCTTCTAAGATTGCAGCACTTTAGTAGAGTTCGGACGCCGTTGTCAAGGGGTAAATCGGTAATTACCTCTTCACGGTCTAGTAAAACCATGCGAAAATCTTGAAGGTTTTTTAAGTGTAGTCCTAAGCATTCGAGTGCTGCGTTTGTGATGTCGGTAACGTATACCGCGATGTACTCTAGCTCTAAACAGCCTTGTGCTATGGCTGTTAATCCTCGTTGAGATACAACGCCTTCTTCGAATTCCATTTCTAATTCGTCTGCCCCTCGTTCGATCCTTAACCGTTTTAATTTCTTGCAAGAATTGGCGAGAACTTCCATGCCTCGGTCTCCAATCACATTTCTTGCCTGTGAAGTAATACAAGGTTCAAAAAACCAGAATTTTAACATGGTACAAACTCAAAATTTATGAAGCGTAAAATGTCATTTTCGTCCTCGAGGTTTGGCCAGTTTTGCGACTTTCATCCAAATGTTTGTTTTCCGCATCTGGATCCAAAAAGTTAGAAATCTTGCCATTTTCATCCGGTTCGTCAACTCCATCCAATTTTCTCCGTTAAGTCAGGGATATTTCCGTCCTTTTTGCTAACTTAAAAGGCAATTTGGTCTTTTTCACTTTATGTAAAAAAGATTAAAAAAAACGAATCGCCCTTTAAGTTAACAAAAAAGACGAAAATACCCCTCACTTAACGGAGAAAATTGATGGAATTAACGAGCCAGATGAAAATGGCAAGATTTCAAACCTTTTGGATTCAGATGCAGAAAAACAAACCTTTGGACGAAAGTTGCAAAACTGGCCTAACCTCGGGGACGAAAATGGCGTTTTACTCATTTATAAAAAAAACGAAAAAAGATTGTACCTCAAGAACCTCAAGATTAGGACACCGTTGGAGCAACAGACAATGATCTTCCGTGGTAAGCAAGGCATATAAAAGATCCAGTTTCTTAAGGCGCGATGCAGCAGGAAACACAATCGGTACCTCATAAGTACCCATGTAGTTTAGACTCAATCCACACAATCTTGGAGGATATACCACATTACCATAATGTTCCGGTGTATCTTGAAACCAACTCCCGCCAAATTCTTGAAGCGACTTAGCATCGCGAAAGAAACCAACTATATCCAAGTTGTCACATTCGCTAATTTTGACGGAAGTTAAGGATTTGCATCGTCTGGCTATAAGTGCAAGATCTTCAAAACTCGCTTTGGTTATATCGGTCATGTAAAAGTTCAACGTCTCGAGCACAGTGTTGTTCAACGCAAGCTCGTGTAGCCACTCCCCGTCCTTTTCGGTTACTTGACATTCTTCGAAAAACAAGGTTTTTAAATTCCTGAAACAACATAATACCATAAGTTAACATCTAAAAAACAGTACAAAAATTTACCATGCTTATTTCATAGTTACTTACTTCATATTTATTATTGTGAGATATAAATTAATTTATTTAATATAAGTTATAATAAAACAAAACTGACGGCAAATAGTACAATGCATATGGCATGGACCAGTGTTATGAGGCATCTTTAATTTTGGACCTGTCATTTACATCAAGAAAAGGAAACTGCAGTGGGTGCTCTATTCAATACCACTACAAATACAAATATTGGGTTAAGGTCAAATGTCCTAATTACAACGTACATATATATTAACATCCTTTGTACAAAGTTTCAATCAACTTTATGTTGCCATTAAATTTAGTAGCAGACAAAATTTCATTTTTTCATACCAAAACTAGTTTAAATTTCTGTAAAAAAAGTACTCTAACTTATTAAAACTGCCGTATAGTTTCATCCAACTATGCATCTTATGTCATATAAATTGATTTTCTAACAATTATTATCTATCAAAGTCAACATACCACTTCTAATAATTTTCAAATTATATATATATATATATATATATTATATATTCGCTTTCTATGTAGGCAAACGAAATAGTCCGGCCGGTATCACCTAACACCGAACCCGTAAAAGTGTTTGAAACTTAATCCACACCCATATATCAATTTTGTTACCCATCTAAATGTTTCGGGTTTTTCTAGTATAGTTTGAGTTTGTTTGTGATCCCAAATACATGTGAAAAACTGAAAATGAATGTTTTCTCGAAAATCTAAAGAGTATTTTCACATACTTTTGAATCGAAATTAGTACAAATTAAGGATAAGACGTGTACCGGTACCGTAACAAACAAGTACCATACTGCATAATATTGATACTGAATTTTAGCTAAAACGAAAAATGACCGAATCATATATATCCGGTCGGCACCGGTATGGTACAGTACAGTTAAAAGTCACAAACCAGTATCGTACTGCATAATATCAATACCAAAAAACCATACCATATATGTTTAGTCGGTACCAGCAAGGTATATACGGTTACTAAATTTCTCATCTCTAGTACAAGTTAACAATTAGATATATATAATTAGATATTCAATAATAATACACCTCAACATATACTATCCCAAAATTCAACAACCCAAAGCCTATTTTGAGCGTGTCACACCCAAAATATAAAACTTTTCAAGCTTCTTACCTATTTTTAGTAATTTTTGAAATTGCTACCTCAAATCAATCAAAAACAGTTTAATTATATTTATTTATTTTTTGTAAAATAACTAAATAAACCCATTTTTACACATATTAACCTGTTAGGTACCAAACTACCCACAAATTGTATGTTCTCACTTCCACCAAACCGGCCGTTGACCATCTACCGGCCGGTCAAAACCAGGCAAAGAAAAACACATCTCAATCCAAACGTCAAACTAGAGATGAGCAAATAGTACTGAATACTGAAATTCAACCAATACCGGTACCGGATTTACAGTGTTTGTACCAATTTGGTACCCACTTTTTTACGTTTTCAAGATTCGTACTTTCGGTTTAGTACCGGTTCGGTACAGTACCACTGGTATTTTACCGATTTTTACCTTCAAATACCAGCGTAACAACGAATACCTGCAAGAACGAGAAATATGCAACAATCCATCAGTAGAAAACCCAGAGCACTTATCAAGCTTCAAAACCTGAAGACCCCCACCACGGCCAGAACCAAGCACCATCAGATCTTCATCGGTAACAATCATCCTTCGAAAATGAACAACCTTCAAGCACCTAAACGATCTCGCAATCTCCTGCACCCACGGCTTCACAAACCCGCCCCAATCCTCCGGGATCAGGTTGTACATGGCGGCGCGTGGCTTCCCTTTCAGCTTCAAAGATTCCAGATACGGGAACCGGCGCCGGAGCTGCTCCGGCGTGGTGGAGTAGCATAAGGCGATTGTTATGTGTTTGCGGGTGAGTGAGTCAAGCTCGTACCATCGTTTGCAGACTAAGGAGATGGATTGACGGTCGTGGGAGTTGGTGATGTAGGGGATTGTGAGCTCGAAGATGACGTCGGAATTGATGTGGGTTCGGTGGTGTTTATGGGTACGATGTTCCATGATTGACATGGGTTTTGTGAGAAATTTGCAGTTGGATTGAGAGAATTTTGGGGACGAATGAGAGACTGGAGAGAAAGTTGGACTGACTCGGCAATGAAATGAAAGTGGGTAAATGGGGAACTTTTTTTTATTCTGGATTAACAGCACATAGTTGTTTGGATACTACCAATATATTTATAGGTGATACATTCATAGGAAAAGGATTGTTTTGAGTAAGTTACTATTTTGGTCTCTCCTTGGTTTAGAGGGTGTTTGTGATTGAGTATGAAAAATGACTTAATTAACTTATGCCGTGTTCGAGATATATTTTAACTCTTCTTAATCTATACTATATAATAAAAGAAACCACTTTTGGGACACTTGTCATCATATTAGGGCATCTCTTATAGATAATTATTATTTTAATTTAATATTTTCTAATTAATTATAGATAATCCTTCTACTAAATATTATTTAGTTTAATATCTTATGGATAATTATTATTTAGTTTAATATTCTTCTCATTTATAATATTTAGAGTAAATTATGCTTTTGGCACCTATGGTTATATCACTTTTACCCTTTTAGCTCAAAAGGGGATTTTTTAACATCTGAGCTCCCAACATCTTCTTTTCTAACCCTTTTGGCCCCTAACACTAACCTCATCCATTAAATGTTATTTTTAACATCTGAGCCCCCAACGTCTTCTTTTTTTAACCCTTTTGGCCCTTAACACTACCCCATCCATTAAATGTTAGGGGTCAAGAGGGTTAGAAAAAAAGACGTTACGGGCCAAAAAGTTTAGAAAAAAAGACGTTGGTGGTTTAGATGTTAAAAAATTATTTTTCGGGCTAAAAGGGTAAAAGTGATATAACCACGGGTTACGTAGTTTTAAATAAAAGGTTAAATTTATCGAGACTTCGTTAACAAATTTTGCAACGATAGAATAATCTATTTTTATCACGAAAACCAAACTTTGTGTAAATATATTAAATATTTTTATTTTCACTCTACAAAATTACATTTACTCGACCCATGTAATACATGAGGTTTTTTAAGATATAACTTTTATTATTTGATATATAAAATTAGATTTATTTAATTCGTACAATACACGGGGTTTCTTAAGGATATATATATTTTTTTATTATTTATTACAGAAAATTACATTTGTTCAAACAGTGTAATACGCATATTTTTTTAAGATGTATTTTTTTTATTATTTCGTATATAAAATTATATTTATTCAACCCGTGTAATAAATGGGGTTTTTAAAGATGTAGTATTCTTATTATTTGGTAAACAATATTACATTTATTCAACTCGTGTAATATACGTGTTTTAAAGATATAACTTTTTTATTTGATATATAAAATTACATTTATTCAACCCGTACAATATTGTTCTTATAGATAGAACTTTTTATTATTAATATATAAAATTATATTTATTCAACCCGTGCAATAAAGAAGGTTTTTAAAGATATACTGTTTTATTATTCAGTATATAAAATTTATTTATTCAACCCGTGTAATACACGGGGTTATAACCTAGTTTTATATAAGGGCTACATCACCTGTTTTTTTTTCCCGTTTACTTCAACTCATCTTAAGGAAATAATTTAACCTTGTTAACTCTGCCTCACCTATCATTTTTCTAATTATTTTAATATTAAATATTTAAACTAAATACAAAATAAATAATAATACAATTTCATTAACTATCAGCTAAAATAACTTTTGATAATAAATAGCATTATTTTTTTATTCTTTTTTGCCTAAGGCCTTAGGGTATACTTTAACTTTTTTTTAACACCAACTAAGGCTTGACGGTATGGAGGTTCGTCCTCCATCATCCCGGCCCGGCGCCGTTCCTCCCTCTCACCCCCTTCGTCTCGTCCTCTCCGTCTTCTTCTTGCCGTTCAAGACGGTCCATATGAGGACAAAACTTCCTCACAGACAAATATATACATACAATATATAATATATATATATATATTTTAGGATCATCCCCCATTTCCATACCTCCATCCTCTTTGCCTCATCCTCATGCCCATCCTACGTGGCGGACCATCCTCCAAGGGCGGACCATCACCATACCGTGTAGCCTAAGTGCCACATCGCTTACTTTTCTCCATTTCACTTTACCTTACATCAAGGAAATGGTTTAACCCCCTTAACTTTATTCTTTTAATGGTTTGAGTGTAAAAACTTTTAATGGTTTAGGTGTAAAAAAGGAAAACAAATTAAGACAATCTCTTAACATCATGTTAACATATAATCCTTTTAACACCCCTTAACACAAGAAAGGAGTGGCTTGCAATGGCGTTTAACATGCCATGTCATCGTTAACACCCTAGATGTTAAGGTACATCCCATGGCCTAAGTTAACATGTTATACAAGGGAGGTTTAAACACCCTTAACATGATGAGAGAGTGGTTTGAATGACATGTTAACTTGTCATGCCATATTTAACACTAATTAAGTTAGGGTCACTCTAAGGTCTTAGTTTTTTTTTTTTTTTTTTTTTTTTTTTGAAAAAACCATTAAATTAAAAAAGTGTGACATTGACAAAAGTGTTTGTTATTTAGGCTTTTTGATAAAGAGTAAAATGTTGTTTTTCAAAAGCCACAAAAACCTAGTTTTTGGCTTTTTAAACATAAAATTACAAATCTAATTCCACCCTTTAAAATAACAATTAGACATGGAAACTTGCCATATCTTTTTTAATTATTTTATTATTTCTCACCACAAAAGCTTATCCAAACAATTTTTTAAAAACTTATTTTGAAAAAGTAATAACTGAATAAGAACTTTAAAAAAAAAACACTTTT
Source organism: Helianthus annuus (assembly GCF_002127325.2). NCBI lineage: Eukaryota > Viridiplantae > Streptophyta > Magnoliopsida > Asterales > Asteraceae > Helianthus > Helianthus annuus. The sequence goes on along the minus strand of NC_035440.2, from coordinate 37,323,832 downwards.
AGAGTTAAATAAGCAATACAAACACTCTTTCAGACAGTTTAATTCTTTCGGTCTAAAAGGAATTTTTTTTGGTTTATCAAACTCTAAGGTTATATTTTGTAACGGTTTTAACCCCTAGCACTAACTCTTTTACTTTTTCTGTTAAGTTTGTATTTTAGTGCTTTTATGTCTCTTAGGAGTTGTTTACTAAATTAGAAAGTTTCTTTTAATATATAAGGGACTATTTATGTAATTACCTAAACTAATAAACACCATACCACAATCTATTCTTCATTGTCTATAAAATGAGTTTTTTTATTTGTATATATTTAAAAATTGTTTTTATTTTTATTTTTTAAACTTTTTTATTGTTATTTTGTTATTTTATGATTATTATTTAATAAAGCTCATTTTAAATATATAAGTAAATACGCCTTTTCTAAAGGTGCCTTTTTATAAACATCTTTCTATGATCGATCGTTTTTCAAACTTCTTTTTAAACCGTTTTATATTTTTTTAATATATCGTTTATTTAAATTGTTCACTTGTTTAAAACCATTCATTTGTTCAAATTCGTTAATTTTTAAACTTTTTATTTACTAGAATCGTTCATTTTTTAATCAAGCATTTTGAACATGTATTTAAACCTTTTGTTTCTTTATAAACATTTTTTTAAATGCTCGTAAAAGTAACGAAATCGTAAAACTACATGAGTAATAACACAAGTAGCCCATTAAATTTAAAAAAAAAAACTTTTAAATTTACATAACAACCCCTGAGGTGTAAAATGACCAAAATAATTTAGAATTTAACAAAAAAAAGTAACAAAGTTAGTGTTAAATGCCAAAATCATTACAAAATACAACCTGAGGGTCTTACGTGTCAAAATATTCCTTTTTGGGTCGAAATGGTTAAACTGGTTAAAATTCAAGAGACAAAATAATAATTTACTTGATTATTTTAGAAGAAATTTAATATGAGAAAATATTTTAATATGAGAAGAAAAATAAAAATTAATATAATGGTAACACAATAAATAGTTTATAAATTATAACTTCTCACATTAATTATTTCTCTTATTAATTAGGCTAAAACACTTTATTCTATACATTTCAAAATCTATCATACACATATCGAAATTTATCATACACTTTATCTTACACATATAGAAATTTATCATACACATATCGAAAATTGTCATTCACCATAAATTAAAGTGTCTTGAAACAAGTATATTTTAAAACTGAGTTACAAATTTAATTAGTTAAATAATTAAGGGGAATGCAATAAGTTAATTAAAATTATAAATTTATCTAAATGCCCTTACAATAACATTAAATACACATATTAAATAAAACTTTTCTGTTGGTTTAAAACTTATTTTTTTATTTATTCTCTCCACTATATTTATAAGACTATATGATGTCAAATAACTAGATCAGTGTAATAAAAATGTCACATAGGAATTTGGCCAATAACTAAATTGTAGAGGAATAACTAAATATAAAATAAAAATAAAATAGACAAGATTGGTTAAAAGGAGTGGACCCTATCTCTCAAGGGGCTTGGCTCCCGTGAATGGAATGGCTGGTTAACCATTAATGCCCTTCATTGGTGTCGTGACATGGTGTTTAACGCCCTCATGGTGATTTGGCTTGTTGGAGTTATTCAACAACACTTAGCCTAACTAGTGGAATTTCTTCATGGTATGCGGTGGAAATCTGGTTGGTATCATTTTGATTTGTTACAATGGTGATACCGGTACCGATGTTGTTCGGTTAAAATAATAATGGTGTCAGTTCTGATAATACTAATATCGGGACCGATGTTATTCGGTTAAAATCAGTTTGATATGTAATGGTTCCAGGTTAGTACGGGTACTCATATGGATTATAATGCCAAAAAATACTCTATTTTAAATACTACTTTATTTTTATAACTAAATTTATACATGAATATCGAGTAAACAATTAAGTACACATTTGTATTTAGTGTTCTAAAAAAATTATGAATGAAAGTTATTAAAGAAAAAAATAATTAAATAAAAACTAAATAGGTAAAAAAGCAAATAATTTATAGTATCACCGTGCGAAATGATAACGTATATACTACAATTGACCAGACTCGTTTTCGAATTAAGTTTACATCAAAACGTATGATAACTCAAATTTATACTGTCTAATCAAAACATAGGGTAGGGATATGGTAAAAAGTGTCTAAAATGTAAGAAGGGTAAGAAGTGTTTTAAACCATTGGATATTTGATCTAATGGTTGAGATCAATAAGGTATAAAAATGTAAATTGTGTTTTAATTAGAGGGACCTTATGTAAAATTGAAGGGCAATAGTGTCTTTTTCAATGTTTGAAATATGGTAACCATATCATACACGACCAAAAACTCCTACATTCACTCCTTTTTCCTTAAATATAGGAATTAATGATTCACCTTAATTGTAGGAGGTCTTTGGTTACATATTCGTCATACATTATCATAAAGAGAACTGTAATCAGATTCATGGCGTGGTGTTTTAAAACAACTGGATAAAATTGACTATGATTCAAGTCATGGTGTTTTATCTGGAGACATTGTTCATGGCGTGGTGTTTTAAACATCTATGATTCAAGTCATGGTGTTTTATCTGGAGACATTGTTCATGGCGTGGTGTTTTAAACATCTATGATTCAAGTCATGGTGTTTTATCTGGAGACATTGTTCATGGCGTGGTGTTTTATCAATACAAAACATTCTCAGATTTTAAAACACCATGACTATAATTCAAGTCATGGTGTTTTATCTGGAGACATTGTTCATGGCGTGGTGTTTTAAACATCTATGATTCAAGTCATAGATAAAACATCACGCCATGAACAATGTCTCCAGATAAAACACCATGACTTGAATCATAGTCAATGTCTCCAGTTTTTTAAAACACCACGCCATGAACAATGTATGATTCAAGTCATAGATAAAACACCACGCCATGAACAATGTCTCCAGATAAAACACCATGACTTGAATCATAGTCAATGTCTCCAGTTTTTTAAAACACCACGCCATGAACAATGTATGATTCAAGTCATAGATAAACACCACGCCATGAACAATGTCTCCAGATAAAACACCATGACTTGAATCATAGTCAATGTCTCCAGTTTTTTAAAACACCACGCCATGAACAATGTATGATTAAAAGATGTTGCGATTAAAAGATGATGAAGAATATAAAACAATCAGATGTATAATGTTTCCTAAAATTTCTCCTAATTCAAAATTCGATTCAAACCTTAAAAAACTCATCGGCAGTTTTTTTTTTTGGCAGTTATTCTTGGAAATCAATTAAATGATAAAAATGTCAAATTACTAATATACCCTTTTAAATTAATTAGGATAAAGGACACTTGTCATTTCCAAATTATTTCTCACACTTCTCACAAAAGTCCCACTTTTTACAGGATCCTCTACCTCAAAACATATTACATTTTATCTGATTTATTTTCAAACAAAATTTATGTCAAAATGTACATAAAAAATTCTATAATTAACCCGACATTTTCAAACAAAAATTACGTTAAAGCGTAGACGAACTTGAATTTATGCCGACACGTCTATAAAAACAAATTAGTTTTAAGGTAAGCTTGAAACTTTAGAAACTTGAGAGGGTCAAAGACATTTACAAAGTTAGAGGATCACCTTTGACATTATAGCAAAGTTTGGGGTAGAATGGGTTACATGTGAAAAGTTTGAGGGTTAAAGAGAAGTTAAAAAGTATGGGGGCCTTTTTAGTAGGAGGGTTATTTTTGTCAAGTTAGAAAGTTGGTTTTTGTCAAATTAGAGATTTGAGGGGTAAACTTTGTGAATTTAGAAAAGTTGGAGTGATTTTTGTCAAATCAGAAAGGCAGTTGACATCGACCTTTCAGTTTAAGTTATAAACAATTAGAATTGGAATTGAAAAAAAAAGTTGCGTAAATAGTAAATTGTATTACTTTTGTAATACATTGCGACGAGAATATTATTTTGAATAATGTAATGTAAATTTGCATTTAAATTGTGTATAGTGATATATTTTAGATATGAAAAATGTCTAAAACCAAGTTAGACATAAAAACATATGATTTAGTGACTTGTGATGTCAAATAATGAAGTTAATGAAGCATAAATCCACTCTTATGTATTTAAATATAATGAAATGGATAACTACTGATTTAAAGCAGTCAAATTAAGTTTAATATGTGATTGGTAAAAGAGCAAAGTGTAATTTGTTACTAGGGTTTCAAACGAACCAAATGTCTGGCGAACAGTTCGTGAACTGTTTGGCGGAAAGTTCGTTTGTGTTCGTTCATTTATTAAAGAAACAAACACGAACAAGAAATTTCGTTCGTTAAGTTAAATGAACAAACATGAACAGAGGTCGTGTTCGTTCGTTTATGTTCGTGAACGTTCGGTAACGTGTTCGTTTGTGTTCGATAGTTCATTAGTGTTTTTAGTATTTATATTTATTTAAATACTTCAAAATTCAGACAAATTAAATATCTAGTAAGTGTCAGTGTATTATATATTTTGTTCATGAACGATTGTTTGTGTTCGTTTGTTTCCATTTGTGTTCATGAACATTAGTTTGTGCTCATTTGTGTTCGTCAACGTTCGTTTTTGTTCGTTGCCTAAAATTAACAAACGAACACGAACATAAAATCTCGTTCGATAAGTGTTCGTGAACAGTTCTCGAACACATATATTTCTTAACAAACGAACACGAACAATGTCTTGTTCGTGTTCGTTCGGTTTTTTTTGCAGCCCTATTTGTCACTATATGGTTTACTCTAAATTGTAATTTGAACTCCTATCATTTAATTTTTGTCAAATGATATCATGTGGTAGAACTTTCATTACACTCACACTCTAATACTTACCGTCAATCAATGGTTAGATTGACTGTCAAAGTAAGGGGCAATGTGGTCAATGTATCCCAACCCAAGTATATAATCCCCGACCCACCTCTCCCCACCTAACATTTCTAGTTCTATGAATTCCACAAATTATATAATACTCTAATTTTTAACATTTCTACGCATTAGAGGTTGTATGTTATGCATAGTTTGTAGTTTGTGCTTTGTAACATTGTACGTACAAATTGTTGATGCATGATCTTGCCATCTTCTGCACATATTGTTTTTATCTTCTTTTTCTTTTCATTTTACCCACAGAACACAAACCCTAGAGAGAGACAGAGACAAAGTTAGAGAGAGAAGTGGACGGTGAAGGTGCGTGTCCATTGCCTCCGACCGGCCATTCGGCTTACCTCCTTTCTACCTCAAGTATGCGTCGCTACTGAGAACGAAAATTTGAGAGAGAGAAAGAACGGTCGGTATTAGAGACAGAAAGAGCCGGAGCGTTTGCTGGTTGCAATCGTTGGAAGGCCGACGGTGACGGTAGTGGTTGGGTAACTTAGGGTTCCGGTCGGCGTGTATTGTTAGGGTTAAAGTGAAATACGAAAAGCCACAGAACATTCATCAGACACATCCCGCCTCCATCCTCGATCCGGCCATGGCCTACAGCCGACCACTCTGTTTTGGTCCGCTTCTATCCTCAATAAGTTATTTTTTCCCTCACCGGTCTCAATTTATGTGTAATCGAGATTATTATCTATTATAGTTGTTATTGTTATTATTTGATTTGTGATTTAAATATAAGTTTTTTTTTTTGTTATATCTGTAATTTGAATTATTATTATTAAAGTCCTATTGACTTTTGTAAATGGATTGCATACAAAAGTGTACTCGTCAAAAATGCAAGCAAAAATCAAGCTTTGGTGGTGATGATTTTGGATGATGGGTGGCGATGGTGAAGCCATATATTTTTGTCAATTGGTGTCTTTCTGTTGTTTTTGGTTAAGTTCTGAAAACAAGTCTTATTGCCCAAATGTTCATTTTCTATCTCATGTTGTTGCTTATACATGTTAGAATAATATATGAATGTGAATGAATTTTGTGAAAAAGAAGCTAATAATGATCAAACTGGAAGCCTTTCAATAGGTTTTGACTAAACACCATGTGGTTGACCTCCCGCGACATTGGAAGCTGATCCAGCCAAACTAGGTACGTATTCTTACGAACGAAGTTAGACTTGACATCTATTGCTCTATTTCTTTCGTTGAGTGTAGCTTATTGGGTTGATTTGATGTATGGCGGTGTTTGATGTGATCGTCTACGGCGATGATCAGGTGGTGATGAATAACAGAAGAAGGTGACAGTATTCAGCAATGGTTGTGACCAGTTGTGGTTCGTGATGGTGTTCACGATGGTGTTCGGGTCAGGATCAACCATGGTCAAACAAACTCAACCAAGTCAAAGTCAGACAACAGTAGGTCAAGCATGGTAAACGGAGAGGTATAATCGAACCCGACAACTTAATTAATTATTTAATTTGATGTTATTAATGTAACATATATATGTGTGGGATAAATGAACATAAGACGACACGACCCGAGTAGCCATTACTAACATATTAGAAGCGATCAAATGAATTATACCTACCGAACTGGTACCGTATTGTATAATACCAATAGCTAAATTTAGTTAAAACTAAAAAATGAATACCATATCGTATATGTTCGGTTGGTACCGGTTTGGTATGGTACCATTGAAAGTCTCAAACCAGTACCATACAAAATTAAAAAAAAGTTGATTTAAAATAAGTTCAAAACCGAGTACCATACTGTCTATCTTCTGCTTCTAATTATAATAATTTCCATTTCTTCAGTGATAATATAATAATGATGGTGATGCTGATTCTTTAACCAAAAATAGGTGATTTAGTTTTCACAGTTGTTGATTGGTTTGCTGTTAGATGTGGTCGAGTGTGCTGATTAGTTGAAGCGATTACATTAATATTCAAAGAATGTAGAAAATATCAACAATAAGGTTAAGAGCAAAGAGCTGCACATCTATATACAACTTATAACATTCGCGTTTTTGTTACTGAATGCTTGCATTTACAGAACAGGTGGGTGGGGAGATCATGTCATTTTACAAGTGGCTGCTGATAGGTTTCTTCTCCTCTTATGTTAACTTCAGCCAATGATGTCAATTGATAGTATTATAAGTATGTTACTGTTTCCCATAATGCTAAGAAGCCTGTTCAGAGGGTGTTTGGGATCGCTTATTAGTACTGTTTATCTGTCTGTTTATCATGTTTTAATACAACAATAAGTTGTTTGGAAGTTGCTTATGAGTGCTTATTTGATTATCCTAAATCTGTAATATTTGTACTACTGTAAAGCTTAACATTTTGTCTATGTTTTGGCGCAAGTTTTGTTCAGAAACAAGTCGGCATTTGACCAAGTCGGCATTTGATGGTATAAAGTCGAGTCACTTTAAGTTTCGGCGCCGCCGCAACGCGCGGCAGGACAAAATTCTAGTTGTAATCTAATAGAAAAAGGATATAATAGTCTTTTACTCATTTTTTAACAATCAACTAAACATTTGACTAACGATGGGTGTCAAAGTGTGATGAAAATTCCACCAAGGAGTGTCATTATGCAAAAGTTGGAATATAGGGTGTCAAAGTGCAATTTGGGCTGAATCACATAGTGGCAAATTGTACCTTACTCTTGATAAAACTGACAGCATGTTGTTAATTATTATGTTAAAAACACATTAATTGGAATTTGGTTCTGTTGAAAAAAAAACATGTAATTTGGTTGACTTTAACATATTGTTGGTGCATATATGCCCGCTATAAAAGATTTTATTTTGATAATGTTAAAAATCCAAACATATAAGTTAAACGTTGATTCAAGATGTGGATATATTTGAAAATATATGTACGTGTTGCTACAACAAATATGAGACCGAGTATAATAAGGAGGCTGGTTAGGCAAAAGGCTTCAAGAGTCTTGTTTTGCCTAACGCAGGTTACGAGTCCCCCTATGTATGCAATACGTAGGGCGGGATCACTCCCTTATCAATTGCTTTGATCTTAGGATTGAAAAAGATTCAACCCTGAAGTGATGCATGCAATGTGATAGTGTATGTGTAAGTGAAGAATAGAACATGCAATGTGCAAGTTCTAGAGGGAGAAGTCAGATATTTCGGGATGTTTGTCAAATGACCAGGAGTGGTCATTTATAGAGAAAGGTATTTCTCAAATGGGAAACCTAAGACCAAGTGATCCGAGAATGCAGAGAGGGGGTTGCCCATTTTGGAGGGTTGATGGCTTTAACCTGCGGGTAAAAGAGTGTCTTCCTTCACGTATGTGCTTTTGCGGCTGAGTGAAGGAGTCACACGTAAAGTGTGATGTGACACATCACTGGCTTGTTGCTTTTCACTGTTCACCACAGCTGTGCGTCTTCCTGAACCTTTTTGTAAGAATAAATAAATAATGTATTTATTTATATATGGCCATTATAATCATTTATATAATAATAGATCAAAATATATAACAATCTATTAAATAATTAGTTGGTAATTGTTGATGGGCCTTATTACCATTATTAATTAATTAGGATTTACTCTTGAGTGCATATATAAGGAGATAATTAGAGCGTTAAAGGGTTAGACTCTAATCACAATAACATCATTATGAAATCGCCCCCTCTCTCCATAACCGAACATCCTATTCAGTTTCTTCATCACCATCATGAGATTGCACCCTAAGGAGGAACCAGATCAAACTGACAATCATGTCAAACCTTATTGCTACGTCTCCATCTGGATTCTCTGCTGGCCTGTCTGATGCAATCAAAGGTATGTTTTCATGTTTTCTATTATGTCTAAAACAGAACTGATCAACATGTGGTATCGGAGCATATGTTGATTAATCAGTTTTGTTTTCGTATCCATTATTCTCAAGTCCCAGTCGATAATCAAACCGAATAGAAAAAATGAATAAGAGAATTTAGATCGAATAACTCTCAATCTTATTAATCAGAAAATAACTCAAAACTGATTACAGACTCTCAAACCATAACTCGGTTTTTCTCTAGTTTTGTCTCTTTTCTCTTAACTTAATAATGCCTAACCCTAGCTTGGTTTATATAGGCTACCCCTAACTTGGTGACCAAGACATTACTAAATAACCTTAACTTAGTGACCAAGACATTACCAAATATAATTATAATGCAATTAGGAAACTTAACCAACTATGACCAACTTGTCAACATTGATCCCTCAAGTTCACCGACTTGTGACTTGAACTCCTTTGTCACCCTTTCACATCACCGACTTGTGATGAGTCGGGAATTACCGCCAACAATCATCCCCTTAATTTCCGACTCAAAATAGGTAGGCTCTAACATGTCTTCTTTGTCTTGATTCTCAAAGAACATATCTTGATCTCTAGCTGTGTTTTTCGGCTCCTTCCTAGCTCGAACATTCTTGCGACCTTGTACTCGACTAGTCCTTCCACGACTCGTCCTTTGGTCATAAGAACTCGCACCACCATTGAATCGGCTGCGACCTTGAGCAAACACTAGCTTTCTTGGATCATAGTGTGTTCCCTTAGAATTTAGGCTCATCTTGATTCAAACCTCGCAACTAAAACATGGGTAGTGACTTCTTGAAGAAACTCAACCGGCCCTTTGAATTTCTTACCAATCCTCTTGTTGGTCTTGATCCTCCCGGTCGGTTCTTCCTTGCCACCTGTAACCTTTGTTTAATCCTCAGTCAAACCCAAACTCGTTCAACAAAAAAAAATATTCCTTAATTAAACCAACTTGTTTAACCCAAAGACTTTGACCTTACACGTTCAATTATGATAATAAATCAACCTTCTTGTTGATTTAATACAAACGTAGCAGCAACCAAACTTGTTGAACTAGATATACTCTAACCGACTTGTTAGAAAGTGACAAATTTACCCTCTCGTTCTAGTCCGTCGAAACGAATACCAACTGATTAGTCTCGAACAACTTTTCAAAAGTGAATTGTCTACGCGCAAGTATGATTCCGAATCCCAAATAAAACAAATTTTGAATTGAATCCATTTATTCAACCCGAATACGAATTATTGTTCAATAGTTAAACCCAACATATTGAACCAACAAAAAAACAACTTATTATTTTTTTCCGTTTGAATCAACTTATTATTTTTTTCCGTTTGAATCCCACGTCACCAACAAAACAAAAATAAACAAATAAACCAACTTATTTTTTTATTTTGTTTTGAAATGTAAGCAACAAAAGAAAGCCCTTTGCTTTTTTTTTTCTCCAATTTCGAAAACAAACTTGTTTATTGGATCCCTGATGTAGCAGCCACAGAAAATCACAACTAAAAGAAATATGACTTGAATTTCTTTCCTTTGAATTTCGTGACAGCCACTAAAGTCACACCAAAGCCCAAAGAATGACCCTTTTCTTTTGTTCAGTCGCAAAACAAAGAAAATAAAAACAAATCGCAGCTTCAACTGGATTTTCCGATCACAACTTTGATCAGCTTGTACATCTGATCACGTCTTTGATCGGTCTTCAAGTCATGAATACCTCTCGTAAAAACCTGGCTATGCTTATCCGAGCAGAACCCACCTGGTTCTACTTTTTCGATTGTCGTTGTACGAATAACCTACTCGTTGTCGGCTACCGTAACAGTACCACGCTGCTACCGTAACAGTACCACGTTGCTGCTGCGACGAACCAGTACTGCCGGCCTCGACCTTTTAATCAGTGACCCGTTAGACTCCTTAGCCACCGATTAAGAACCCGAGTACGCATTTGATATCAACGATTGAACTTGGCTCTGATACCAATTCAAGTCCCAATCGAATAATCAAACACAAGAACAAGAATGAATGAAATAACTCTCCAAGAACTTTTATTATAACCAAGAAAATATAACTCAAAAAACTTGATTACAATAACTCATAAAACCATAACTCCAAGAACTTTTATTATAACCAAGAAAATATAACTCAAAAAACTTGATTACAATAACTCATAAAACCATAACTCGGTTTATCTTCTCTTCATTTTTTTTCTTAACTTAATAATGCCTAACCCTAGCTTGGTTTATATAGGCTACCCCTAACTTGGTGACCAAGACATTACTAAATAACCTTAACTTAGTGACCAAGACATTACCAAATATAATTATAATGCAATTAGGAAACTTAACCAACTATGACCAACTTGTCAACATTGATCCCTCAAGTTCACCGACTTGTGACTTGAACTCCTTTGTCACCCTTTCACATCACCGACTTGTGATGAGTCGGGAATTACCGCCAACATATTCTGGGATTGAAATCTGGAAAACAGATTTTGAAAACCTAATAAAATTCATGGCCGGTTTCGAGTCATATGTCCCAATTCCACTGTTTCGGAAAAAAAGAAAGGAAAAGAACGTGTTTTATATAACTCGAAATCAAATGGGTTAATTTTTATGTCCAAAATATGTATAAAAACATTAATTTTCAGGTTTCGGGTTCCAGAATCATGTTTTTATTTTTTAGGGTTCATCATGTGTTCTTAGAAAATTCGAAATTCCTTTATGTTTTGGAATATGATTTGGATTATTGAGTGTTTTTCCATGTTTTGACCTGTTTTAACTCTTAGAAATTTTTCGAAAACTGTTACTAGATCAACAGATAAAAATTTTCGAAGTAATTGATAAAATTAGATCAGCACTAAAATAGGAAATTACATCTCAAAATCCCTAAGAATTCGAATTTTCACTTATTTTTACAATAACAGCTGTTTACAGAAGGTTCGAGATCACAACAACTAACGTCATTAACTTGTTTCTCTATTAGAATTTGTTAATCGTTAAATATTGACCCTAAGCATGCTGAGTTCCTAAAGATTTCTAAGGTCAGTGGGAGCAGTCAAAGTCCTTATCATGACTTGCAAGGAATACAAGAGGCGGGGGGAAGAGTGTCATTAAATTTCACTCCGAATTTAACATCTTGTACACCATACTGCACGAACTCTTACAAACTTAGAATGAAAATGATAGCAACCTAACCAAGAGCTAATCCATAAAACTGAAACTTTAAATAAAGCAAAACATTTTAGGTTTAGGAATTAGAGTGGATGAGATACAGATTTATAGAAGAAAGTTATAATGAGTAAAGTTATGGGTACTTAAAAAATAAGGCAGACGAAATGATCATAAGATTAATGAAGGATCATTAATATAAGGGTCATTATGTGAAGACGTTGTGATATGTCTATTACTAACATCAAAATAATAGACTTAGTTAAAATTCTACTTAAACGAAGACAAATCAGGTTTGGCCAGAAGTGTAATCATTTAAGCATGTGTGCAAAGTAATCGTGACAAATCAGCTTTGACCAGAAATGAGACAATCACTTTAGTTATGCACGTGTTAAATATGCTAGACATAAATGAATTAAATCAGCTTTGGCCAGAAATAAGACATCCACGTTTGTAATGCATACTTAACATAGCTTTCATAATACTTGAACAATAAATAGATGTATCAAATCAGCTTTGGCCAGAAATGACACATCAGAAGCTCATTCAAGTTAAGCTATTTTGGTTTTGTAAAACATTATCTGATTAATTAATTAAGTATTTACAAAAACCAATTATTTAATAGCTAATTTTAGTTCACATTAAACAGCCTAAAATAATGAGGTTTCGAGTGAGATCTCGACTCAGTTATGAGGTCTCGAGTCAAGTCTCGACTCATCTTGTAACATTATGAGGTCTCGAGTCGCAACCTCAGTTGAAATCTCGAGGTCTCGAGTACTGAGTTTTTTGAGGTCTCGACTCCATAATGAGGTCTCGAGTCGGAACCATGGTCTCGAGTTGTAAAGATTTGAGAACTCTTATGATTTCGAGTCGAAACCTTGTGGTCTCGAGTCGAAATCTTGGTCTCGACTCGTTAAGGATTTATCCCTTCAACCCTTTAAGCTATGTTTGCACTTATAGTTAGCTTATTAAACTTGAGCTACCCACGTCATCAGTACGCATATCAATTGCTATCAGCAAACCATTGTTCACAGCACCTTGAATTCGAGAGTAAAAGGATGGATTAGACTATGCACCATTTGACCATGGGCTTTATTGTACGTGCATGTAAAAGTGATAATTTAGTGACACGTTTGTGAGGGTAATAACCGTCTAATGAAACATTGAAACTCTAATCTATACCTTCTTAGTAAGACATTGAGAGGGTGATCATAGTGAGAAGTTGAAGGGGTGATGACTACCCGACTAGTGAAACGATTTGTAAAGATCATCATCACTACCTTAGTGAGAAGTTTGGTAGTAAATCTAAACTCTTCATGGGTAGTATGGTGAATTTGTTAACATCCAATCGAACCACTAAATGTTTATGTCTTTGTGCTGGTTTCCCTTGCACCTTATTCATCACGTTATTGATTGCAAAACCACAAATATTTTTAAAACAAATAAACCTTCACAAAACAAATTATCAACTTGTAAAATAACATATTTAACGCTCCCCTATCTTATATTGCTAAAGTGAGTACACTTGGTGTAACACAACAATCATGAATTTTCAACCTTGTATATATCTTCTAATTTTATTTCCAGTGTATTTGTACCTTCATTTTATTCAATAGATCAAATTTAATATTCATTCTCACAAATGGTTGCACATTATTTAATCCCAAGTTCATACAGCCATTTATTTTTCTATATACATATCTATACATAAAATTATGTGACAATAGAAATTAAAAAAACTAAAACTGTATTTATTTTTAAACAAATTAAATGAATCAAGCATTCCATTTTGCATTTTTTAAAAGAACGTTCTATTTTGGGTAAATTACTCTTTAAGTCCCTGTATTTTAGTGGTTTTAACCACTTGAATCCAAAATTAAAATGTTTAACACCCTGAGTCCCTATAGCCACTTTTCTTAACCATTTGAGTCTAATTTTCTAACACTGTTAGAATTATTTTGTTAAAATTTGTTAAATGACCAAATTACCCCTACCTAATATCTCTTTCTCTTCCTTATCTTTCTCTCTCTATCATATCAGACTATCCCCACTGCTGCAAATTACACCACTGCTGCAACTCCCTCCACCACCGTACCACTATCCCTACCGCACCACACCACGACCACCACCATCCGCAGAATCATCACCACCACTACCATCCCACCATGAGCACCACTATCCCCACCGCACACACACAACCACCACCGCACATCCACCAAATCAAACCAAAAAGCACAAATTCACATCAAATCGCACTTATCTAGGTCCAAATCAAACAAAAAACAACTAAAAAAATTAACGACATCGAACTTGGTTGACCGATTTCTGTCCAGCGACGTTACGGCGGTGGTGGTCTGTTACGGAAGGGCAGCGGTGCAACTGATGGTGGAGGATTTGTAGTGGTGGTGAACTTGCAGGTTCGATGGTGCGGCCGTGGACCTGCAGGTTCGATGGTGCTGTGGTGGTAGTTGTGTGGCGGCAGTGGTTTATAGTGGTGTGGTGGTTGGTGATGATGGTGCGGATGGTGGTGGTGCAGTGGTGGACCTTCGGTTGATCTTGTTGCAAAGGTGGGGATGATGGTGGTGCGATGGTGGGGAGGGTGGTGATGGTGCGGTGGTGGTAATGGTGGTAGGATGGTCTAGGAGTGAAAGAGAGAAGAAAGAGAGTGTGTGTTGGCAGGTTAGGTTGTAGGTGTTGTATTATATATAATTTAATTCTATATATAACATTAAAACCATGCATTAAAGACTTGTTCTTTGTATTTTGTGCATTAAAGAGTTGTATCTTATGTGTAAATGACTAAAATGCCCTTATAGTTAACAGACTTTGTGGATGGTGTTAAAAATTTGGACTCAAATGGTTAAGAAAAGTGGCTATAGGGACTCAGGGCGTTAAACATTTTGATTTTAGACTCAAGTGGTTAAAACCATTAAAACACAGAGACTTAAAAAGTAATTTACTTGTTATGAAAACATCGACTCTCATGAACATTTATTCTTCCCGTGTAAGTATTCAACCCAAGTTTGGCACGGTATTAGCACTCATGCGGATATGGAGAATGTTCAGCCAATATGGAATAATATCATGAGTTCGCTTCTAGCTAGAAGATCCCCAAAGTCGATTAGTACTATTGTAGCCCGTTTAACAGTTGCAGCTACAACTTATTATGTCTGGCAAGAGCGTAATAACAGGATCTTTCAAAATCATGCTAGACCCCCGGACGTGTTAGTGCAAGGGATTCTCTCTATAGTTCGTTACAAGCTTATGGGGATGAAATTCAAGATTTCTACTCAAGTGATGAGGATGCTGAAGAAGTGGAAAATACATGAAGATGTAATGTGTGAAAATGAAACTGTACCATGTAATGTTGCTAGTTAGAGAGTATTGGCCTGATGTCTAGTTGTTAGACTAGTTGTTTTTCATGTTTTGAGCTAGTATGTTTTTTGGTTGTTTGGTTTACATAGTGGGGGGTTTTGTCCCTACTATGATCTAGTGTGGATCGTTTCCATACTACATGTTTTATTGGTTTGTGAATATATAAAATCACCGGGGTAACCCTTTACCTAAAAAAAATTTACCCTTCTATTTTTAATAAAAATAATTCTAATTATTAATGTTCTTAAATCGTTAATAAGAAATTTAATATAAAACTTTTATTTATAAAGTGCAAAATGTATAAAGTTTACATCAAGTATAAATTAATTTTTTTCAGCATGTGAAATTTACGGGTGATAACCTAATTAATTTGATATATAAAGTTGGTTGTCAATTATTTTGGGGATTGAGCTAAGATCTGCTGGGTATGTAATTATTGATGGTTGAGACTTTGTGTTAAATTTTATGCTTAATTGTATACACAAAACCATAGTAGTGTTAATAACAATAATATTTTTAAGATATACACAAAATGTATGCAAATCTATGTGACAAGTTGGACATTCAATATTTCTTCTGTGTTACTTATATATGTGTCAAGAGGACATAAATTATTTGTTAACGTGCATCACTGAACATCGCACAAATAAAATAATAGTGGATACGACTTTTAACTAAAGATAATAATATTTAATGTACTAAAATAGTATTTTACAACAAACAAAAAAATCACATTTAATGTACTAAAATAGTATTTTACAACAAACAACAAAATCACAAAGATTTCAATACGTGATTGATTGAGTTGTTTACTTTTAAATAATTTTTTTTTTAAAACAATCAAGATTAGTTGGGCTATCGTATTTATTTCTTTTAAACGTACTGGATTGGTTTACTGAATTGGCTCAATAATGAGGTTATCATTGTGTATTTGTATATAGAATAACATTTAAGTTGTAATTCATTTAATCATTTGTGTATGTTATAATGTATTGGTTGCGATGTATCTATATAATATATATATATATATATATATATATATATATATATATATATGTGGGCGTTCGAGGGGGTAAAAGTGAAATTGCATTATTTTTAACGTTATTTTACTAATAACGTTAAAAACAACGGACGGTTAATCATGCATCATATGGTGACGTTGATAGCCGAAAGACAAGAGTATACATGCACTAATCGGTCTTTGTCCCGATTGCTAAGTGTTATGTGACTTAGGTCCAACGCTTGATGCAAAACTACCATCAAGTCGGGGGTCTCACTGAAAGGAGTTTTTCTATTCCTATGAGGTAGAGGTAAGGTCGTCTACATCTTACCTTCCTCAGACCCTACCTTAGCATTGCTATTGATGGGATTTACTGAGCATGATGTGATGATTTGCATATGTAATAATTGTATTTGTGATTGGAGCATAAGAATGCAAACAAGTGTGAGAGTACCAATCGACCTGCTTAATATCGACTCAATAAAAACCATGGTTGCAAAAGTCGCTAGGCGCTCCGTAGTCGGTCGACCGGGGAGTTGAGAGTACTCGGCATAGGCGGAGAGTACTCGGGGAGTACTCGGACATGTTAAATTATAAAGAAATTAGTTTTCGGAAATTAAATATATGTGTAATAACATAAATTTACTAATATTTATAGTAAAATACATGAAAATGATATTTATTATTTAATATGATAGTCATATAAATTATGTTTTATTATTTTTTAAGTCAAACTCGGCCCGAATTGACCTACTAGATCCGATTTTGGCCGAGTTTGACCGCGTTTGATCGATTCCAAGTAAGTAGTCGGAGTAATAGAAAGTCGCCTCGGCAGCCTACCTTGTAGCGACTACTCGGGGAGTACTCGGCCTTGAAAACCTTGTTTTACAACCATGATAAAAACTCAAAATGAGCTAACTTTAAATGCACCGAGTCTAAGAGCTTCATATACCAAGCTTTACTAGAATCACAAACCTACGTGAACCTATTAATTAGATAAATATAATATTTTTATTTCAAAATGAAATAATGAATAGTTTCTTTTATATATATATATATGCGTGTGTACATCAATAAAACTTTAAAAAATAATAAATAAGTTAAGCCAGGGTCAAATTGTGCATGGACTCTAATATTGTATTTCGAGTGCTTTGGAACTTTATTTTAAACTTTCTTGTTTGATCTATTGTTTTTACTTATTTTTTTTTATGTTAAATGATACTTTATTTTACTTTACACTAATATATCTAAATTACTCATTTGCCCAGATTTGAATATAAAACACTCCATTTAAGTGACATATGTGTCTGTCAAATAAGCTAGTCCCATATTTGCTGATGTGACTAATTTGTAATAAGTTGAAGGTTAACCCTTTTACATAGAGTTGGAAACTCAAATTTGTATTTGTGTTGACTGCCTTAACAGAAGTAGTTGTACTACTATCTCATCATCATTATCATACATAGTAAATCCCACCAATAGCAAAGCTAAGGTAGGCTCTGGGGAAGGTAGATGTAGACAACCTTACTGTCACACCCCAACCGATGGCGGAATCATCGGGACGCGACACTGAGCGAAACAGATTGTCCAGAAGTTTCCACAACAACTATTATTACAAATTCAGTTAAATGATACGTCCCATACCGTATCCCAAATAAATAAACAAGTTATCATAGAAAGCAACTAGGCAAATAATTCCGTTCCGACAACTCAGATTCAATTATTATTACAGACAATTGTTTATTATTACTCGACTCCCTAGCCTCGATTTCATCACCACGCGCCTAAGCATCCTAGCAACTTAATCACCTGTCACATACGTTAAAATAAAGTCAATACATAAAATGTAAAGGTGGACTTTGACTTTGACTTTGACATTTGAAAACACGGGGTGTTACAGCCTCCCCTTGTTTAGGGAATTTCGTCCCGAAATTAGGCTCGAAGCTGCACATCACCGTGCATCGTTTAACCAATTTGACGCTTCAGATCTATTTAAACAACTGTGGGTACTTGGCCTTCATGTCGCTTTCGAGTTCCCAAGTGAACTCCGCGCCTCGTTTGCCTTCCCATCGGACCTTCACAATAGGGATGCGTGAGCGCCTGAGTTGCTTGGTTTGGCGATCCATGATTTCGACAGGCTTTTCCACGAAGCGTAAGGTTTCGTTGATCTGAAGATCGTCGAGTGGGACGATTAGATCATGGTCAGCAAGGCATTTTCGGAGGTTAGAGACGTGGATAGTCGGGTGGACGTTACTGAGTTCCTCCGGTAGTTCGAGTCTGTAGGCGACTTTTCCGATCTTTTCCAGAATCCTAAAAGGTCCAACATATCGAGGCGCGAGTTTCTCTTTCTTGCCAAATCGGACTACACCCTTCCAAGGTGATACCTTTAGGAGTACGTAGTCACCAACTTCAAATTCAAGGGGCTTGCGCCTTTTATCGGCGTAACTTTTCTGTCTGTCCCGAGCTTTTACCAAATTGTCTCGAATCTGGTGGATTTTGTCAGTCGTTTCTTGTAAAATCTCGGGACCGGTTAGTTGTGAGTGACCGATCTCGTGCCACACAATAGGCGATCGACATCTTCTACCATACAAAGCCTCGAAAGGTGCCATTTGAATGCTGGCATGATAGCTATTATTGTACGAGAATTCCACCAATGGCAGGTGTTTGTTCCAACTACCACCAAAATCTATGACACACGCTCGGAGCATGTCTTCAAGAGTACGGATCGTTCTTTCAGTCTGTCCGTCGGTTTGAGGATGGAATGCAGTACTCAGGTAAAGCGACGTACCAAGGGCCGCTTGAAACGTTTCCCACAATCGCGAAGTGAACCGAGCGTCACGATCTGAAATGATATCACGAGGCGTACCATGATTACGGATGATCTCGTCGGTGTAGATTTGGGCTAGTCGCTCCACCTTGTAGTCTTCCCGTATTGGCAAAAAGTGGGCTGATTTCGTTAGACGATCGACTATGACCCAAATACAGTCGTGACCTGATGGCGTGGGCGGGAGTTTTGTTATGAAATCCATAGCTATACTTTCCCACTTCCATATAGGTATCGGCAGTTGTTCGAGTAAGCCAGAAGGTCTTTGATGTTCAGCCTTGACTCTTGCGCAAGTTAAACAGCTTCCAACGTACAGAGCGATATCCCTTTTCATACCCGGCCACCAGTACTTATAACGAAGGTCCTGGTACATCTTGTCCGCACCGGGATGAATAGAATATCGGGACTTGTGGGCTTCATTCATGATAATCTTTCGCAAATCGGTTCGCTTAGGGATCCAAATTCGGTCCAGATAATAGAATATCCCATCGGATTTGCTTACTAACTGAGCTCCATCGTGATAGATTCTCTCTTTCTTCAATGTACGCTCGTTAAAGCAAGCATGTTGAGCTTCGCGGATAAGGGTTTCGAGATTATGCTGGGCTTGGATGTTTCGGGTACTGAGCACGTAACTCTTTCTGCTGAGCGCGTCGGCAACCACATTCGCCTTGCCTGGGTGATAACGTTTCTCACAGTCGTAATTGTTGAGAAGTTCTACCCATCGGCGTTGACGCATATTAAGCTCTCTCTGATTAAAGATGTGTTGTAAACTCCTGTGATCAGTGTAGATCGTACACTTAGTGCCATACAGGTAGTGTCGCCAAATCTTCAATGCAAAGACAACCGCACCTAGCTCGAGGTCATGGGTTGTATAGTTCTTCTCGTGGATCTTGAGCTGACGAGATGCGTAGGCTATAACCTTGTCTCGCTGCATGAGGACACAGCCAAGACCGAGGTTAGAAGCATCACAGTAGACAATGAAGTTGTCACTTCCGTCGGGCAGCGTAAGAATCGGTGCGTTGCACAACATATGCTTGAGGGTTTGGAAGGCAGTCTCTTGTGCGTTTCCCCACACAAAAGGCTTGTCCTTATGCGTAAGAGCGGTAAGTGGCACATCGATCTTGGAGAATCCTTCGATGAATCGTCGATAATAGCCTGCTAGTCCGAGAAAAGAACGAACTTCTAACGGGTTCTTAGGCGTAATCCAGCTTTTGACAGCTTCAATCTTCGCAGGATCGACATGGATACCCTGACTATTCACGATGTGACCCAGAAACTGAACCTCCTCCAACCAGAATTCGCACTTGGAGAACTTGGCATAGAGTTGGTTCCCCTGAAGTAACTCGAGAACCAAACGTAGATGTTGCACGTGTTCGGCTTTCGATTTGGAATAAATCAAGACATCGTCGATGAACACGATGATGAAACGGTCAAGATAAGGCTTACACACGCGATTCATCAGGTCCATAAAAACCGCGGGTGCATTGGTTAGACCAAAGGGCATAACTACAAATTCGTAATGGCCATAACGGGTTCGGAAAGCGGTCTTAGGAATGTCTTCCTCTTGAATCCGTAGCTGATGATACCCTGAACGCAGATCGATCTTAGAGAAGCATGCTGCACCTTGTAGCTGATCAAACAAATCGTCAATTCGGGGCAAGGGGTATCGGTTCTTGATGGTTAGCTTATTCAATTCCCGATAGTCGATGCACATCCGAAACGATCCATCCTTCTTTTTGACGAAAAGGACTGGCGCGCCCCAAGGAGAGGTGCTTGGGCGAACAAAGCCTTTTTCGAGTAATTCCTGGAGTTGATTCGAGAGTTCCCTCATTTCGGATGGTACGAGTCGGTAAGGGGCTTTGGCAACGGGGTTAGCTCCAGGAATGAGGTTGATACGAAAGTCGATATCACGACTCGGTGGTAGTCCGGGAAGGTCGTCAGGGAATACCTGAGGAAATTCACGAACCACTGGAACGTCTTTGACTTCAGCTTTCTTTTTCTTTTCCTTCTCCGCTACTACAATGTTGGCCAAGAAGGCTCGGTATTCCTTGCGGAGATATTTGCTGGCTTGAATACAGGACATGAGCTTGAGACCTTTCGACGTTGTTTCACCGTACACACACAATAGATCACCATTCGCGAGCGAGAATCGAATCATCTTCTCGAAGCACACAATTTCGGTATGGTTTTCACGAAGAAAGTCCATGCCTATTATGACATCAAAGCTTCCGAGTTGCATTGGAATAAGGTCGACTGGGAAAATGTGATTGTTGAGTTCGAGAGTACAATCACGGAGTACTGAATTAACGGCAATAGTTCTTCCCGTAGCGACTTTGACTTCGAATGACGAGGACAGATAGGAGCGCTTATGACTAAGGAGCTTCTCGAATTCAAATGACACAAAGCAGTTATCGGCTCCAGTATCAAACAAACATGATGCATAAATACCATTCACAAGGAACATACCATTAACCACGTTGTTATCCGCCTGAGCCTGACGGGCATTGATGTTGAAGGTTCGGGCATGGGCTGCTTGCTGCTATTGCTGAGGCTGCTGTTGTGGTTGTTGCTGTTGTTGCTGCTGGGGCTCTTGCTTAACCACCCTGTTCGGGCACCTGTTTGCAAAGTGGTTAGGGTCACCACATGCAAAGCAGACTCGAGCATTGACTGCAGGTGCTGGAGCTGCTTGTTGGCCTTGAGGGGCGGGGAGTAGAGCTTGGTTGACAGTGGCTTGAACTGGGGCTTGACGGGGACCATAGCGACAGTTTGCAGTGAAATGACCGTAAAGGTTGCAGTGAGCGCAAAAACGACAAGCTAGACCCACTGGGTGATGATACGAACATGTCGGGCAGAGTGGGTGAGGCCCTGTGTATGCACGCTTCGCTGGCGGTGCATTGATCACTGGGGCTGAGCGCTGGTGCTGTTGCTGCTGAGCTGGTACAGCTTGTAGAGGAGCAGCAGTGGTTGTC